>NC_081406.1:408893438-409493438 GCF_030272615.1 Cryptomeria japonica
AGAAGAAGTTAACACCCAAGAAGAAGATTCAACAAACCATTGCTCAAATTGACAAAATTCTAAATGAAAGAACAGAGGATGGAAAGCTAAAAAAAATCAATAAATTGTATGATTCATTATCAACTTATGAAAAGGAAAAAGTTGAAAACAGTGTAATCCTACACTTGGATATGTACAAGAAATTTTTGATGCAAGTTGTGGATGAATTACTGGCAAAACTGTTTAAAAGACTTGAAGCTAGAAGGAAAGTTGTTGTAGAGATAAGAAAATAAAAATTGAAAAACTACTTGCTTTTTATCCTGTCAACTCACCAAAAGAGATAGATGATCTGATCTCTGAGGCTAACCAGTTAGTATTTTCAACTGCACACCGGCATGTAGCACTTATGGTTGGTAGAGTGAATGAGGTAGCAGAGGAAACAGCTAATGCATGGTACATATTCCTTGTAGAGAAGGAAAAGAAAGAAGAATATAAAAACTCTAAACCCATCAAAGTATATCAGAAGGATAAGGATAAGGGAAAAGGCAAGATTGGTGGACCACCTAGCATAAAAATAAAAGATAACTTATCCCCACCGCCTCTGGATAGTCCATAGGTAGTTACCACTGACAATCAACCAGCTAGTGAGAGTATGGACATACCACAAGAGGACACCAATCCCAATTCTGAGGTGTTATATACAGTGGACATTGACACACAAAAAGTCAATATTGTGGTAGATAAGGATACAACTGGGAAAACAGATATGGCTAATGAGCCACCAGTAATTGATAGCTCAGAAGGTAAGCCAATAAGTGACAACACTCAGAAACAGGCAAAGCAATAGGCTCCCTCACAAGAACAGGTTCATATAGAGACAGTGCCACCGACAACAGTTGAGAAATCCAAACCTTTGCTTAAAGAAATGAAAACACAAACTGACCTACTAGAGGTCACCACAAGCAAGGAAATTGCTCCCACCGGTGGAATACAGATTGTTGGTTCATCAAATGCATATTTCAAATCAACAGATGTAATAGAAGTTCTTCAGGATTCCATCAAGAAGATAACAGAGTGTAGCTCACAAGCATACAAGGCAATAGATGATACCATTCCAATTTTGAAAATGATAGCACCTAAATGTAATGTAGATAATAAAGATTCCTTGAGTCAACTTGACACTTTGTCTAAGTATATTACTGACAACACTATGACAGTTGAACAAATAAAAGAGGAAGCATTCAAGGAGAGACTAGAGAAAGAAAAACACAAATTCTTTGAGGAGGAAATAAAGAAGTGTACAAGAAAATTTGACACTCTTTTACCGGAACTATGTAGTACACTGAAGGAATTTAAAACTTTGTACAGGGATACATGCAAAACTAACTTTTTGATAGTAGATATAGACAAGAAAATCAGCAAGGTACGGGAGGAAATAAATCAACTAGCTGATAACTTCATTAATTCAACTGATTCATTATCAGTTTTTGAGCAGAAAATAACAGGTTTTGAGGAAGAACTACTAAAGTTGGAAAGAGAGAAGGAAAGAATAAAAGGAAAGGCTAAAGATCTACAATGGAGACTTAGTCCAAAATTGGATCACCTCGCCTCCTTAAGAAAAGAAATATTTGATGCTTTGATTCAAGGACAGAAAACACTGGCAAAGAAAATGCAACACCTCACCGATATAGTTCAGAGGATTGAGGCCGCAATAAAAGACAGCAAAAAGTTCATTGAGAGCCTGAATCTTGTTTTGGCAGATCTTTTTCAGATTGTAACCAATCGGTTACAAGGATGAAACAGGAAACCACACTCAATTGACACTTTGACAACCTTTGTCATTGATGCCAAAGGGGGAGTAGTGGAATGAGAAAAATAACTAGCAAATGACTCATTAGCTTAGGGGGAGCACATATTCTTTTGGTACACAAATTTTTGATAAGACAATTCCGACAGACTCTTTTGGATAACAATTTTTGGATTTTTCTCATGAGTGTTGCCATCAATGCCAAAGGGGGAGATTGTTGGCAAATGCACACTCCAATGAGATATTGTAGGTGATTGAAGGTTTTGTCATTGATGGCAACCTTACAATCCTATGACACCGGCAAGAAAATTTACCGGCATCGGCAAAGACAGACTCTACACCGGCACAGAGACCACCGACAGTAAAAGGAAGCATACCGGCACAAAAGCCGACATGAATTTTGTTTGTAATATATTTTGTTAATTATTGTAAAATCATTGTAAGCTGACTTGGCAAGTTGTAAAATGACTCATATATATAAGAGATCATTGTAGAACATTTTGAAATAGATGGAAGGAAATATATAGGCGAAATAAGGCAGACCTATTATGCGAATTATAGGTTAAGGGTTTATGTATGAAGCAGAGCTATAAACCGGTACTGGATTTGGTATAGTAGATGCTATTTTGAAGCAGTACAAGACATTGGATTTATATAATCCATTTTGTAAGTCAGTGAGACTTCCCATTTTGTAATTGAGCAGTGAGCTCTAGGCACTTGGCCTTCCTGCATGTGCAGGCCCCTCTTATAGCAGTAATATTCTCTTATTGGCCAGTAAGTGAATATTGTGGGTCACAAATCCCACCGAGGTTTTTCCCACACCGGTTTTCCTCGTTAAACTATTATGTTATGGTGTGTTTTTCATGTGGTTGTTGTTATCTCTATTTATTGCATTATTTCTTGTTTATCGGTATACAGTATTGATATGCTTTACATGTTTTAAGTTAAGAAAATTGTTTAACCGGTTAGATACTGATTCACCCCCCCCTCTCAGTATCTATGGGAATCCTAATAGAATGTCCATGAACCTTCCATAGGATGCAATTCTTGTACTGGTGCATGGATGAGATTCCCATGGATCTAACATTGTTTACATCTTTTAGTATATGTAAATGAATCTCTCTCCATGGTAGGCTAATAGTAACCCAAGCGAATATGTTTCTTAGCCAACGTTAAACCACTTGAGTGTGTGCCACAAATATCTACGTGGACTTCATTAAGATTTTTCTCAGATTCTTCTTGTTCAAGAGTATTGGAATGATTGGCATAACTAATGAAGATGAGATGATGATGGATGACTATACCAGTAGAGGAAAGAAGACATGGTCAGTTATTTGTGTTGTCATTCATGGAAACTAGGGTCAACTGATGTTTGATGATGTTTATAGATGGTTTTAGATGTTTGACTTGTTGGATAAGTGATTTGGTCTACCGGAGTTATAGTTTGATAGTTTGACGGGGTTTACCCGCAAGACTAGGAATTAGGACCTTAACTGGTAAAGCAAATAAGTTTTGATGGAATCGGGTGATTGGTGATGTTTGGTGACTTGTGGTTTGAAACATAAGCTTTTATGATGGATTTGAGTATGTAACCGGAACCTCATCCTATGATGGTTACCGGAACCATATTTTGAATTTCTGATGAATTTTTGCTAGGGTTTTAGTAGGGTTTAAGGACCAGTGACGAAATCACTCAACCGGTAATGATTTTGATATGACAGTGATTGACGATGAGTCTACATGGAGGAGATAACACGACGCAACCCGCAAAGATGATTTGAATGATGTTTTGGTGCAATTCAAGGAAGAATTTCTTGGGAAACAACAAAACACTTAGTGGAGTGTTTTGAGGTTTTGACTTTGGTACAGATCAGATTTTTGTGATGAGTTACGATCAACCAACAGTTGATATAGAATTGTAAATTGTTGTAATGATCTAGATGAAGATTTGATATGATATGTATTGTAATTTCAAGATGTAATTAAGGTTTATTGGCCGACCTAATTGAGATGTCTATTTAGGACGACACAGTTGATGTTTTATGTATCGGTGGTATTAGGAGAATGAGTTAAGTCATCCCAGAGAAGATAGAGATTTGTCTGAGTGTTGGAGACTGTGAAGCATAACAAGATCTGATTTAGCAAGCTGAAAGTGCAAAGTAACAGATCACTTTTCATTGTTGTTACCTAACTGTTACAGTAGCTTAAATCCCTTAACCGGGTAGGTCTTAATATGCCTTTATCATTTAAGTCCCCTAACAAGGCATCTCTCCAAAAGGGTGGTAAATCCTCTCAAGAGGTTGATCCTAACAAATCATTAAGCTCCTAGCTAGAGTGATAGGTAAATCCCTAAACCAGGTGACTCCTAAAAGGGTCTGCTCCTAACCGAGTGTATTGTAAGCTCCTAACAGAGCATACTTCAAACGAGTACAAATTTTAGTGGGTACCAACTTCCATCGTGGTTTTTCCCTATTTGGATTTCCACGTCAAAATTATGGTGTTCATATGTGGAATGTTTTTCTTGTGATATTCATGTTTTATTTTTGATTACCAGTTATGAAAAAGTTTATGTTTTTTTATCAGAGATCTTAAAATGGTTACCGATATTGATGGTTAATTGATTCATGAAGCATTCTGATCAGTTAATAAGTTGGTAATAGTGTTTTTTTATTTGATATTGAGTTGATGGCTAATCTAATTAATAAGTTTACATAAGTGGAAATGATTGTCTAGATCTGATAAGGAAATCTGTTATGAAGAATTGGTTTAAGTGTTGAATGTTTTCAGATCTGAGATGTTTATTTTTGTGTTGAAATTTTTAGTTTTTGTTAATACTAATTCACCCCCCTCTCAGTATTTATCGGATCCTCATTGTATTAACATTTGGTATCACAGTATTGGTCCTCTGTGTACAGAAAGCCTAACCACTTGAGGAAAAGATTTTGAGGAAGTCAAGATGATGAAGAAAGAGGGTCCTAAGTTTAACAAGGAGAACTACAAGATTTGGAAAGATAGAATGAAGATCTACATTAAAGGTCTTGGTGCACAATATTGGAAGCAAGTTGAAACAATATATGTTGCTCCTACTATTGCTCCCTTTACACTAGATGACCTCAAAGAGAAACAAGAGAACATGCAAGCCGTAGAAGCTATTGTAAGTACTTTATGTGATTCTGAATATATTGATGTTCAAGGAATGGAAACTGCATAGGAGGTATGGGAAAAGCTAGATACAACCTATGGAGGAGATGAGCATGTACAAAGAGCCAAAGAAGAAAGCTTGAGAGGAAAGTTTGACTGTTAGAGTAATCGGGTATTTACTTGATTAATTAAACATTATTTGTTTAATTATTTAAGTTCCCTTTATCTCTTTTACACTTAAGCTAACTTTAGGTGCATATAATTAATTGTTTTAATTAATTATTATGTGCAAACCTAGTTTTTCTCTTTTAGGGTTTCTTGACCTATTAAAGGTTGAGTTCTTTCTTTTCATTGTAAGAATCACATTACATATTTTTGTGAATATTGAGCTCTCTCTTTTTGAGCATATTCTCTGTGTTTTGTATGTTCTTCAGATTTTGCTTCATTGCTTCTCCTTGTAACAGGTTATTCAGCTTGCAGAAGATCTTCAGGATCCTGTGGTGTTGTATTTTCTCAACTCCTATATGGTATCAGAGCATCGGATCTACAGCTACCTATTCTTGTTTTGAGATTTTTGGCTTTGGAAGTAGATCTGGGGTTTCAGGAATTTTTTTGTGTAGCTAGGGTTTGACCTTTTTTCTCAGCACTTTGGGCCTAAACGGACCTCACCATCATGCTTAGAAGGCCCGAAAACCCCTATGGTCATATAAAATTCGACCTATTTTGGTTCCTGAGCCTCTGGGTGAATTTTTTTCTCAGATCCAGGTCGTACGGCCCTGGCACGCAGATCGAGAAAAAAATTCAAAAAAAATATATAAATTTTGCCTTTTTACAGCATGCAGGCCGATTTTTTGATTTTATAAAAAAATAATTCAAAAATCACAAAATTGGGAACAGGCGTACGTATCAATCCAAAAAAAAAAAAAATCTTTTTTCTGCGCTAACGCAGGATTCCGTACCCTACGGCAGGTCTGACAGGTCCGACCCCCGCCGGACTGTCAGACTGGGCCCGCCGCCGCCAGTCTCTGGCCTTCCTGGCCCCTGCTGCGACACTTTCCGACGCATGTTTCCAGCCTTCTCTAGCACCTCTGCCCACGCGCCACCGCCGCCAGCCGCTCCACCTATCCCTGCACCTCCGGCACCGGCCCCCTTCCGGCAGCACCTCCGGCACCGCTCAATCCCCGGCCGCCGCTCCTCCTCCCTGGCCCCCGCCACCGCTTCCGGTCACCCTCTGCTCCACTCCCCAGGCACCATTTTTTTCCAGCCGACCACCACTCTGCCACCCGACTGCCACCAATGCGCCACCGAAGCTCCGCTCCCTAGCCACCGGACCACCCACAGGCCACCAGACCCCTTTTTTGGGCTTTTTAAGGGGGGGTTTGGTTTTTTGGCCCTATCTTGGGCATACGGAGTCAGATTTTGGCAAATGAATAGGCATCAGAAAGCTGGTTCCGAGGCTGACCTCATGGTGTTGGTAATTTTTTCCAATTTTTCTATTTGACTATTTTTTTTGCAGTCAAAGTGAGGTCTCTTTTTTGCACTCCGGGAGACGTAGAATGAGCATCCGACCTCCGTTTTTTAAAAACTTTATATTTTCGGAAAGTGTGTTCAGTGTACTTTCCAGAAATATGAGTTTTTTTTCTAGATTCTACTCCATGCATATTTTATTCAATTTTTTGCTTTTCAGCACTCTGGTGGATATCATGGTTGTTTCAAGTCCTGGGATCTCTTTTCTGAGTAGGGTGTCTCTGTTTTGATTCTCGTTTCTATTTCCAGTCTTCTTATCATTGTAGCTTGTAATTATGCAAACGCACTAAGATAAAGTGCCATCATGCATTGTTTACTTGGAATCTTGCATATCTTGTGTCTCGTTGTACATGCACTGTTGATCAAGTGTCATGAGGGGGTTGATGTTTGCCTTTGTTTGCCATCTTCCTTTGTCAAGTGAGTGTTCCTTCCACGACATTCACCTCATGATGATGTGTCTCAGCACCTTTGATGATCTTGGTTCTTCGTCATGCAGTTGTTTTTGGCTGTCCTTTTCAGTGTTCTTGTCCCTCTCCCACTTCCGCATTATGGGGAGGTTTATCCTGTTGGTTCTAATGCTTCCATGGTTCGATTGATTAGCTCTTCAGGCTTTGGTTTCTCATGCCATCTATATCTTTGATTTCAGTTGTTTTGCCTTGTTTGCCTCCTGATTCGAGTAGTGTCATTTGAGGGCACTCATGCAGATTACAGTCTTCTCTACCTGGTCATGTTCTAGTTCAGTGGATGTTCTTCAGATCAGTAGTTATTCTTCGACAGAGTTTGCAGGGTCTTCATGCTTCAGTGATATTTTTTCCATCTCTTTTTGGAGTAGAGTTTTGTTCCCACGTGGTTTTCTCTATTTCTCCAGTTCATAGAGATTTCATTGTATTTGGGTACCTAATCAGGCCTTGTTGCCGGGACCCATCTTTATTGCTTTCAGTAGCTGTTCTAGGTTTTAGCTTCTCCCTAAGTCTAGCTTAAGGGGGGGTGTTAGAGTAATCAGGTATTTACTTGATTAATTAAACATTATTTGTTTAATTATTTAAGTTCCCTTTATCTCTTTTACACTTAAGCTAACTTTAGGTGCATATAATTAATTGTTTTAATTAATTATTATGTGCAAACCTAGTTTTTCTCTTTTAGGGTTTCTTGACCTATTAAAGGTTGAGTTCTTTATTTTCATTGTAAGAATCACATTACATATTTTTGTGAATATTGAGCTCTCTCTTTTTGAGCATATTCTCTGTGTTTTGTATGTTCTTCAGATTTTGCTTCATTGCTTCTCCTTGTAACAGGTTATTCGGCTTGCAGAAGATCTTCAGGCTCCTGTGGTGTTGTATTTTCTCAACTCCTATATTGACGACATGAGAATGCTTGAAAGAGAAAATATTGCACAATATGGTCAGAGAATCAAAGAAGTTGTTGGTGGCATAAAGAGTGCTGGATGTAAAATAGAATATGATTATATAGTAAGTAAGATGCTTAGAACTCTTCAACCTCAGTAAGCTATAAGAGTTTTTGCAATCCAAGAACTTAGATCTATTTCAAAGGATAAGGTAACTATTGACTAATTTATTGGTAAACTTACAACTTTTGAGTTAAATAGTTTTGACAATAATGTGACAAAATCTACTGAATCTGCCTTTAAATATTTTGTTATCGGTTCATCTGCTAGAAAAGGAAAAGATATATCTCATAATCATGAGTGCAGGACAAGTCATGGAAGTAACTGAGGAAATGAAGACAATGAAGATCAAGTGATGGAACTTAAGGCATTATTAGCAAAGAGATTTCCAAGAGGCACTGGTAAGTATAAAGGAAAGCTACCTTTGAAGTGTTTCTCTTGTAGTAAAATTGGTCACATTGCTTCTAACTGCCCTAACACCGATAAGAATAAAATCTTAAAAGATTCAAAAGAAAGGGCAAGAAACACTATTATGTTGCAGTAGATGAAGATGTGACCGATGAGGAGTCTGAAGAAGAAGATGACAATGAAGAAATTATGTTTGTATTCGTAAAGGAGGACCTGTCAGATAAAAAGGCACTAGTGTCTCATATGGAGAATAGTGATGAGTGGATTATAGATAGTGACTGCTTGCACCATATGACCAGAGACAAAAGTAAGTTTATAACCCTTGATGAATTTGATGGAGGTATTGTTAGATTTGTAAATAACTCTCACTGCATGGTGAAAGGTAAAGGTTCTATCTCTCTGAATGGGAAGAGTAATGTTGATGATGTATTTTGAGTTGATGGTCTAAATCATAATATTTTAAGTGTTGGTTAGCTCAATGATAAAGGATATTTTCTTGAGTTTAAAAGTGGAGTCTACAGAATTCTTGGAGGTAATGGTGAACTGATTACTACCGGGAAGCAAACTAGAGGTAACTTATTTCATTTGAATGCTAATGTCAATAATTTTTTCGTTGCAAAAATAGAAGATAGTTGGTTGTGGCACAAGAGATGTTGTCATATGAATTTTGATAGTTGGGTGAAGGTAAGCAAGTGAAGTGTTATAAGAGGATTGCCACAAATTGTTAAACTGGATAATGTGATTTGTAAAGATTGTCAAATTGGTAAGATGACCTCTATTTCTTTTAAGAGCAAGAAGTGTACATCTGAGAATATTTTAGATTTGGTACATACTGATCTTTGTGGCCCTATGAGAACAAAAAGTTATTTTGGTGATAGATATTTCATGCTCTTTACAAATGACTATTCTAAGATGATGTGGGTTACATTCTTAAAGGAGAAATTTGAAGCTTTCAATAAGTTCAAATCATTTAAAGCTCTTGTTGAGAATGAAACCGGTAAGAACTTGAAATGTTTAAGGTCAAATCGAGGAGGAGAATTCACATTTAATGAATTTGTTAAGTATTGTGATGAATAGGGTATCAAGAGATAGATGTCTGCTCCGAGGACACCACAACAAAATGGCAAAGCAGAAAGGATGAATAGAACAATAGTTGAAGCTGGAAGAACCATGTTGTTACAGGGTAATGTACCTAAGATGTTTTGGAGATAAGCGGCCAGTACTACAGTATATACATTAAACTGGGTACTTGTGAAGAAAGGTAACAATAAGACACCCTATGAGCTATGGTATGGTAAAACACCTTGTGTAAGATATTTCAAAAAAATTGGAAGTCAATGCTTCATTAAGAAGGATAACTACACTAAGAAATTTGATGCAAAATCTGATAAAGGAATTTTTCTTGGTTACTCTTCTAAGAGTAAGGCACATAAATGTTACAATAAGAGAACTAAGAAAATTATTGAAAGTCCTAATGTGAAGGTAGATGATTGATGGGATGGGGTTTGGGATAGACTAGCCTAGTCTATGCTCTTGGATCCTTCCTTTGGATCACCTGGTGTTCTCTACACACCCTAGGGTCTCTAGGACTTCCTTTTCTTGAGGAATCCCCTGACCTTTCCCAATCCACCCACCAATGAGTTGCAATGCTGCTCCAAAAGTCTCACCTACTCATGAGACTTCAAGTTCCCTTACTATGGCTAATAAGGGCTAATCTTGTTCTACACCTTCCAAGGTCTTAGAAAGGGTGTATCAGGTCTTTTCCAAGGTTTTTCCACCCATTAATGAGCCCCCAAGAGGTTTCAAGATTCTAACTCCTTACCGATTTCACCATTTTGTGTTTTTCCTACAAAATAGGGCTACAAGGATTAGGACCAATTAGGCCTCCTAACTGGTCTTCTAGGGCTCCCTCTCACAAACGATGCACAAACAACCCAATCTCCCAAAAAGGACTACCATTAATTTGGCAAAGACTCAAGGATTTTCTAGGTTTCAGGCCCCCAAGTGTCCGTACTCTGTCCTTGGTGGATTTTAAGGGTTTTGAGGGTTTTTGTGAGGGTTTTTAGAGTCTGTCTGGGTCACAGTGAAGGTTTTGTATTCTATCCACCTTTTTTGGATTGGTGGAGGATCCTCCTTCACACCAATTATGCTTCACTCACTCCTCTGCACTTCCTCCAAAGGATGCACTTCCCACTATACAACCTTTCTCTCCATGACCTCTGCACCAACAGCCATTCCTAGTCGGGCACTGTCCAGTCTCACCTAGGAATGGGTATTTGCTTGGCCTCCTTGCATTTCCAAGGGACTTTATTGCTTGGGACTATGGTACAAGGTCTCCACATCCATTCCCCATGGTTTCATGGTGGTTCCACAACAGGGAATGGAGTGAAGACTTCATTTACTCAAACCGATCCAAAACTGGATAGTAAAACTACAATACACAAACTATTTACAAACACACTCTACCGGTAAACAAAAAGACAATCTAATCACTCAAAATGAATATATATACATCCAAGAAGACATTCCACATAGGTTTGATCACAAATCAATTAATTAGTTTGCTCGGTAACTTCATTCAAACAGACTGGTAACTCAAAAACAGTCACAGTCAGTACAGTTTGCTTGAGTCGTACAATCTCTGACAACCAACCCTTTAACTTAGGGTTTAAAACAACTTATACTACCCATACCTCAGTTGGTGTGCCACATTGAGGGTTGTCCATGCCAACCTAACGATTTTGACAACATGGTGGAAAAGTTGCTTGACAACTTTTAAAAGTTGTCATGCAACTTTTGAGCAACTTTCCCAATGTTGCTCTTCATGACTCCTAGACCCACAATGGGAAAACCTAAGGACACCACCATGATATGAAGGACCCCTAAACACCTCCAGGATACACACAACCTCCATTTTCAAATCCATCACAAGTTTGACTTATGACCCCTAAGATCTCCTCCAAGACTCTACCTAGGACCTGTGAGCACTTGGCTCATTATTTTATGTACAATGGCTTCATAAGAAGCATAATACCAACAAAACAAAGAAAGATAAGGAGTCTGGAAGGGTGCTCCTACACCATACTCCCCCTCTGCACAAAACTAAGAAGTAGAAGAAGAGATGAGAGCTGGGTCTATTCCAATTGTCTTGAACCTGCTCTCCTCCACCCATGTAGCTTCAGATACTGGTTGGCTTGCCCATTTCACTAAGTGCTCCATGTAGACCTGGTGTCTAGTAGACTTCTTCACCCTTGATTCCAATATCTCCTCTGCTTTAGGCTTTTTCACTTGAGGTAAGGTATTTACATCCAAGTCTTGTAATACCTTAGCTTGGTTCTCAGTCTACCCTACTATCTCTCCCTTGTACATTACCAGATCAGCAACATTGAAGATTGGTGAAATGGCTAAGTCTAAAGGTAAATCAACCTTATATGCATTCTCACCATATTTTGCCAAAATTTGACAAGGTCCTACCCTCTTCATCTGTAGTTTGGTAGGCTTACCACTTTGCATCCTTGCTTTGCTCAAATGGACCATCACATAGTCACCCACCTTGAACTGAACTTCTCTTCTTTTCTCATCCACTTTGGCTTTCAGTTTGTGAGTGGATTCAAGGATGGCCTTCTTAACTTGCTCTTGTACCTCCTTGATGGTTTGGGTGAAGTCCTCTGCTTGTCCACTCTTCATCTCCAAGCTACTAAGATTTCTCAACTCACATAGTCCCCTTGGATGTCTACCATACACAATCTCAAAAGGGCTTCTACCAGTGGTTCTATTCACACTATCATTATATGCATACTCTTCTTGAGGAATGATAAGGTCCCATGTCTAACCATATTCCTTAGTTAGACATCTCAACAAATTGCCTAACACTCTATTGATGACTTCAGTTTGACCATCGGTTTGTGGATGGTAAGCTGAGCTAAATGATAGGTTAGTTCCTAGTCTCCTCCATAATGTCTACCAAAAATGACCCATGAAATTGTTGTCCCTATCTAAAACAATGCTTAAAGGGAGTCCATGAATCCTAACAATCTCTTTGAAGAAGAGATGTGCAACATAACTAGCATCATGTGTAGTCTTACATGGTATGAAATGACTCATTTTGGAAAATCTATCTACTACCACATAGATGTTGTCCATACCTATTTTAGTCTTGGGAAGTCCTACTACAAACTCCATGATTATACATTCCCAAAGTCTGTTAAGGACCGGCAATGGTTGATACAAACCAGCATTACTTGATCCACCTTTGGCTCTTTGGCATACACCACACTGCTCTACATACCTCTTCACATTTCTTGGCAACTTTGGCCAATGGTAGTACCTCTGTACTAGATATAGGGTCTTATTTATCCCAAAGTGTCCACTCAAACTGCCATTATGTTTCTCTTGGATGAGGTTCTCCCTCATAGATCCTCTAGGTACACACAACTAGTTACCCTTGAACAAGAGACCATTTTGGAGAGTGTAGTCTGCATACTCACCATGGAAATGGTTCTCAAACTCTTCACAAACCTTGTAAGCTGATGAGAAGTCTTCATCTCCTTCATAGAGGTCTTTGAAACCCTATATGCCTATGCTCTGCAACTGTAACTCTTGAACAGTCAACAACTCCATGCTCAATGCATCTGCCACCTTGTTAAGTTGCCCCTTCTTATGCTTGATGGTGAAGGTGAAGGATTGGAGATACTCCATCCATTTCAAATGTCTATTTCTTAGCTTCTCTTGAGTGTTAATGTAACTCAATGCCTGATTGTCTGTGAACACTACAAATTCCTTTGGGAGTAGATAATGTCTCCACTTCTTTAGTGACTGAACTAATGCATATAGCTCAAGGTCATAGGCTAAGTATTTCTTCTTTTCTTCATTAAGCTTCTCACTGAAAAATGCCACAGGTCTTCCCTCTTGACTCAACACACCACCTACTGCAATTCCACTTGCATCACACTCCAAGGTAAATAGCTTATCAAACGTAGGTAGGAGAAGGATAGGTTTTGTGGCTATTTCTTGCTTTAACAATTGAAATTCTTTGTCAGCCTTCTCTATCCATTTAAACTTGGTTTTAAGTCCTCCCTTTATGGTGTCAAGGACTGGTGCACATATGCCACTGAAATTCCTCACAAACTTCCTATAGAATTGAGCTAATCCATGGAAACTTCTTACCTCAGTCCCTATTTTAGGTGCAGGCCAATTCAAGATTGCCTCCACTTTGCTTGGATCCATCTTCAAGGTTCCTTTAGACATGACAAATCCTAAATAAACCAACTCTTGCTTTAAGAAGTCACACTTCTCTAGGTTGATGGATAGCTTCTCCTCATGCAACCTCTCTAAGACTAACCTCAAATGCTCAAGGTGTTCCTCTTTGGTTTTGCTATAGATGAGAATGTCATCTAGGTACACCACCACAAATCTACCTATGAAATCCTTCAACACTTCATTCATCAACCTCATGAAATTGCTTGGAGCATTAGTAAGCCCAAATGGCATTACAAGCCATTCATACATTCCATCTGTGGTTTTACAAGCAGTCTTCCACTCATCACCTTCCTTAATTCTTATCTGGTGATAACCACTTTTAAGGTCTAGCTTGGTGAAGTACATAGCCCATCCTAAATAGTCCATTAAATCCTCTATTCTAGGAATACAAAACCTATACCTTATGGTAATCCTATTGATTGCTCTTGAGTCAGTGCAAAGTCTCCACTTACCTGCTTTTTTGGATGCTAGCACCACTGGAACTGCACATGGGCTGATGCTTTTCTTAACTAACCCCTGGTCCAATAACTCCTACACTTGCCTTGCTACTTCCTTATTCTGATCAGGTGTAAGCTTATATGCAGCCTTGTTAGGTAAGGATGCACCAGGAACAAAGTCTATCTGATGACTTATAGACCTTCTAGGTGGGAGAGTTGCAGGTGCTCCATCACTTACTATGTCCTCATACTTTTGCAACATCTGTTTTACCTCCTTAGGTACCTCTGTCTACAACTTACTCTCCTCCTCTTTAAGCTTTACAAAAATGGCACATCCCACTATCTCTTCCTCATGCAGTAAGTGTAAGAACTCTTTACCAGTGTTCAACAAGACACTAGGTGTTCTTGAGCTTCCTTCATCATCCTCTGTCAAAGACTAAATCTTGAAGGTTTTGTCATCCTTCTTGAAAGAAATGGAATTCTCTCCTCCATCATAGATCATCTTCCTATCAAATTCCTAGGGTCTTCCTAGCAGTAGATGACAAGCATCCATGGGCAACACATCACAAAGGATCTTATCCTTGTATCCTCCAATAGTAAAATCTACCCAAGTTTGTTCATTGACAAGCACACTTTTTCCTTTGTTCAACCAAGTCACCTTGTAAGGATTAGTGTGGGGTATTCTTGTGAGTTTCAACTTCCTAACTACCTCTTCTGATATGATGTTGTCAGTTGAGCCTGAATCAACTATCACCTTGCACACTTTACCAAGAACTTTGCATCTCACCCTAAACAATGCTCTTCTACATTTGGGTTCTTCCTTAACCAGTTGTCTGATCAAAATCCTATTGAACATCAGATTCTCACCAATTTTTTATTCAATTTGGTCCACATCTGGTGTCTTTCTGCTTGAAGAGTCTTCATGTGCATATGCAACTCTCTTTCCATTGTTGGATGATGTAGGCTTGTCAGGGCATCTATATGTCGGGTGTCCTAATTGTCCACAGTTGTAACATTTCATGGTTACAAAGTACGAACTACCTCTACCGGTACCTCTACCCCTATTTGAACCACCTTGTGCACCTCTTCCTCTAGTTTGTCCTCCTCTAGGATTGGTTTCACTGCCATGTTCAGTCAACTTGGCTTCTCCTTGGTTCCGCTGCTCATTTGACTTGCTTTGGTAACCACCTCGGTGATTCACTTGGTCTCTACCTCTGCCTCTACCCCTGTTATTGGAGTCTCCTTTCCTTTTGTTCCTCTCTTCTACCTTGACAACAAGCTGATGACACTTCTGGATAGTAGTAGGAGTCCATAGGCTTATCTCCTCTTGAATGTTCCACTTTAGGCCGCTTAGATACCTAGCTACCTTAATAGATTCATCTTCTTGGACTTTGGACCTAAGACATAGCTTTTGAAACTCCTCTGTGTAGGAGGTCACATCAAGATCCTTCTACTTCAATCCTTGTCTCTTCTTATGAAGTTGGACTTCATAATCCTCTGGTAAGTAGTTCTCCTTAACCTTACTCACCATAGCTTTCCAATTTGCAATAGGTAGCTTTCCCATACTAACTCTCTCTTCTTGCAGGTACTTCCACCATGTCAAAGTTGCTCCCCTTAATCTTGATTTGGCAACTTTAACCTTCTGAGCCTCTGTCACTCCTTCACACTCAAAGTGGTTTTCCATGCCCTCAATCCATTCCATAACAGTGTCTATATCCATTCTTCCATTGAAATGTGGCAATCCTTCAAAGGCTTTGGTGTTCAAGGCCTTAATAGCTTTCACAAAAGGTTCTTCATTGAACAAGGGATCTGGTTCAGGGATAATGTCATCTATGTCTATAGTCTCCTTGCATTTACCCTTGGTGTCTTCATCCTAAGGTCCTTGTGTCCTCTGATCCACCACTTCCTGCAGTTTATCCCTTATCTCACTCATAGCTTCTTTAATGAGTCTATTTTTATCCTTCTGTTCTTCCACCTCTCTAGCTAGCTCTGCATTAGTGACCATTCTGCTCTCCCCTACTGATTCACCAGTATATAGAGATATACACAATCCAATAAATCTTTAACTTGCTCTGATACCAATCTGATGGGATGGGGTTTGGGATAGACTAGCCTAGTCTATGCTCTTGGATCCTTCCTTCGGATCACTTGGTGTTCTCTACACACCCTAGGGTCTCTAGGACTTCCTTTGCTTGAGGAATCCCCTGACCTTGCCCAATCCACCCACCAATGAGTTGCAATGCTACTCCAAAAGTCTCACCTATTCATGAGACTTCAAGTTCCCTTACTATGGCTAATAAGGGCTAATCTTGTTCTACACCTTCAAAGGTCTTAGCAAGGTTGTATCAGGTCTTTTCCAAGGTTTTTCCACCCATTCATGAGCCCCCAAGAGGTTTCAAGATTCTAACCCCTTACCGATTTCACCATTTTGTGTTTTTCCTACAAAATAGGGCTACAAGGATTAGGACCAATTAAGCCTCCTAACTGGTCTTCTAGGGCTCCCTCTCACAAATGATGCACAAAAAACCCAATCTCCCAAAAAGGACTGCCATTCATTTGTCAAAGACTCAAGCATTTTCTAGGTTTTAGGCCCCCAAGTGTCCGTACTCTGTCATTGGTGGATTTTAAGGGTTTTGAGGGTTTTTGTGAGGGTTTTTAGAGTCTATCTGGGTCACAGTGAAGGTTTTGTATTCTATCCACCTTGTTTGGATTGGTGGAGGCTCCTCCTTCACACCAATGATTCCTCACTTACTCCTCTACACTTCCTCCAAAGGATGCACTTCCCACTATACAACCTTGCTCTCCATGACCTCTGCACCAACAGCCATTCCTAACTGGGCACTGTCCAGTCTCACCTAGGAATGGGTATTTGCTTGGCCTCCTTGCATTTCCAAGGGCCTTGATTGCTTGGGACTATGCTACAAGGTCTCCACATCCATTCCCATGGTTTCATGGTGGTTCCACAACAGGGAATGGAGTGAAGACTTCATTTACTCAAACCGGTCCAAAACTGGATAGTAAAACTGCAATACACAAACTATTTACAAACACACTCTACCGATAAACAAAAAGATAATATAATCACTCAAAATGAAGATATATACATCCAAGAAGACATTCCACATGGGTTTGATCACAAATCAATCCATTAGTTTTCTCGGTAACTTCATTCAAACAGACTAGTAACTCAAAAACAGTCACAGTCAGTACAGTTTGCTTGAGTCGTACAATCTCTGACAACCAACCCTTTAACTTAGGGTTTAAAACAACTTATACTACCCATACCTCAGTCAGTGTGCCACATTTAGGGTTGTCCATGCCAACCTAACGATTTTGACAACATGGTGGAAAAGTTGCTTGACAACTTTTAAAAGTTGTCATGCAACTTTTGCAACTTTTGAGCAACTTTCCCAATGTTGCTCTTCATGACTCCTAGACCTACAATGGGACAACCTAAGGACACCACCATGATATGAAGGACCCCTAAACACCTCTAGGACACATACAACCTCCATTTTTAAAGCCATCACAATTTTGACTTATGACCCCTAAGATCAACTCTAGGACTCTACCTAGGACCTGTGAGCACTTGGCTCATTATTTTATGTACAATGGCTTCATAAGAAGCATAATACCAACAAAACAAAGAAAGAGAAGGAGTTTAGAAGGGTGCTCATGCACCAATGATCTATCTAGAAAATCTGAAGGTACAAGTAGATCAGAACCTAAAAAAGATGATAATGAGGAAAGACTTGTGATCATTCAACTAGAAGCACATAACAATAAAGAATCGATAAATGCAGAATTAGGTGCTCAACCGGTAAGTGATGACAGTGAGGAAGACAATGCAAAATTAGAAGAGGAAGATGCAAAACTGACACATGCTATACCTAGATATGTTATATTAAATCACTCACAAGATTATATAATTGGTGATAAGAATGCAGGTGTGCAAACTAGGAGAAAGATTAGAGAAAAATCGTGTTTGATCTCTACAATGGAACCCAAGACAGTAAAGGAAGCACTAAAAGATGATGATTGGGTGAATGCAATGAATAAAGAATTAGATCAAATTGAGAAAAATCAGACTTGGTCACTTGTTCCTAGACCGGAGGAAAAGAATGTAATTGGAACAAAATGGATCTTTAGAGATAAATTGGATGAAGAAGGAAGGATTGTAAGAAACAAGGTGAGGTTAGTCTGCAAAGGGTATGCACATGAAGCAAGTGAGAATTATGGTGAAACATTTTCACCAGTTGCAAGATTAGAAGGTGTAAGGATGTTGTTGGCATTTACTACATATAAAGGTCTCAAATTCTACCAAATGGATGTCAAGTCGGCGTTTTTGAATGGAATCCTACAAGAAGAAGTATACATTGAACAACCTGATGGATTTTCTTTGACTGATGATAAGGGCATGGTGTGTAAATTGCATAAAACACTATATGGTCTTAAGCAGGCACCGAGAGCATGGTATGAGAGATTACATGCACATTTGATCAAGATTGGATTTCAGCATATCACTAAGGACAGTAATATGTATTTGAAGACTAATGAAGACAAGATGTTGATCACTGAAGTATTTGTTGATGACATCATTTTTGGAGAAAATGATGATATGTGTATGGACTTTGCTGATATTATGAAAAAGGAATTTGAAATTTCTCTAATCGGTGAAATAAAATTCTTTATTGGTTTATAGGTCAAACAACTAGATGGTGGTATCTTTATTTTTCAAAGCAAGTATATCAAAGAAGTATTGAAGACTTTTGGTATGGAAGATTGCAAACCGGTAGGAACACCGATGGTGACTAGTACCAAGTTGTCAAAGCAAGATGATTCCCCTACTATTAGTGAAAAAGAGTACATATCCATGATTGGAAAGCTACATTATATTATTCATAGCAGACCAGAATAGCTCATGTTGTTGGCCTAGTAGCTAGATTTCAAAAGGAACCAAAGGAAATTCACATGATGGTTGTGAAAAGGATTTTTTGGTATCTCAAAGGCACATTAGACTATGGATTATGGTATCCCTGCAAAGGAGATTTCACTTTGGATGTCTTTAGTGATGCAGATTGGGAAGGTAATGTGGATGATAGGAAAATCACAACCAGTGGAGATTTTCTACTTGGAGAAAGACTAGTTGCATGGACAAGCAAGAAACAATCATGTGTTTCTCAATCTAAAGCTGAAGCTGAGTATGTTGTTGCATCCATGAATTGCATGCAGGCCATATGGATGAGACATGTGCTAGAAGGATTCAAGATAGATATGTTTGAACCATTGACTATCTATTGTGATAACACAAATGCAATAAACATTTCTAAGAATCATGTACTTCATGCTAGAACCAAGCACATAGAGTTAAAGTATCATTTCTTAAGAGAAAGAGTTTAGGAGAAGCAGGTGAAGATGGAATATGTGAAGAGTAAAGATTAGTTAGTTGATATCTTTACTAAACCCTTACCCAAGAAAACCATTGAGTTTCTTAGAGGTAAATTAGGGGTTAGACCCCCACACCAGAAGAACTAAGATATTGGAGATGCATCAATCCTGTGGATTTCATGTTTATCTTTCACTATGGATTGATGAAGATGCGGGCTACTCCATAAGGGGGCAACTCTGATGCAAGTTTGATAAGATGCTCTGATTTACGGCTCTAATCTGATAAGCTGATAAAGTCTTGATTTAGTACTTTGATGCAAGAATTTGATCAGCAGAGATAATGGATGGGTAAAAGAAGAATTGAAGACAAGTGATTCATTTCAACCTTTGGCATTTCTATCAAAGGGGGAAAAGAAAAATAAGGAAGAAGAAAAGGAAATAGTTAGTAAGGGGGAGAAGAGCATATCAGATATGGAAAAGACAAAAGGATGAGAACCGGAAGATGATGTGTTACGGGCAAGCTAGTTGCAGATGATGATGACTCTGATTGTATATTTGATTGGTGTTGCCATCAATGGAAAAGTGGGAGAATGTTGGCATGATTGTCATAACTAATGAAGATGAGATGATGATGGATGATTGTACCGATAGAGGAAAGAAGACATGATCAGTTATTTGTGTTGTCATTGATGGCAACCAGGGTCAACTGATATTTGATGATGTTTATAGATGGTTTTCAATGATTGAATTTTTGGCTAAGTGATTTGGTCTACTGAAGTTAGAGTTTGATAGTTTGACAGGGTTTACCGGCAAGACTGGGAATTAGGACCTTAACGGGTAAAGCAGATAACTTTTGATGGAATCAAGTGATTGGTGAGATTTGGTGACCTGTGGTTTGAAACATAAGATTTTATGATGGATTTGAGTATGCAACCAAAACCACATCCTATGATGGTTACCAGAAGGCATGTTTTGAATTTATGTTGAATTTTTGCTAGGATTCTAATAGGGTTTAAGGACTAGTGATGAAATCACTCAACCAGTAATGATTTTGATATGATAGTGATTGATGATGAGTCTACATGGAGGAGATAACATGACACAACCCACAAAGATAATTTGAATGTTGTTTTGGTGCAATTCAAGGAATAATTTCTTGGCAAATAGCGAAACACTTAGTGGAGTGTTTTGAGGTTTTGACTTTGGTACAGATCAGATTTTGTGATGAGTTACGATCAACCAACGGTTGATATATCATTGTAAATTATTGTAATGATCTAGATGAAGATCTGATATGATCTGTATTGTAATTTTAAGATGTAATTAGGGTTTATTGGCCGACCTAATTGAGATGTCTATTTAGGATGACACAATTGATGTTTTATGTATCGGTGGTATTAGGAGAATGAGTTAAGCCATCCCAAAGAAGATAAAGATATGTCAGAGTGTTGCAGACTGTGAAGCATAACTAGATCTTATTTAGCAAGCTGAAAGTGCAAAGTAACAGATCACTTTTCATTGTTGTTCCCTAACAGTTACAACAACTTAAATCCCTTAACTGGGTAGGTCCTAACATGCCTTTATCATTTAAGTCACATAACAGGGCAGCTCTCAAAAATGGTGGTAAATCCTCTAATGAGGTTGATCCTAATAGATCATTAAGCTCCTAGTTGGAGTGATAGGTAAATCCATTAATCGGGTGACTCCTAACAGGGTTTGCTCCTAACTGGGCATATTGTAAGCTCCTAATAGGGCGTATACTTCAAAAGAGTCAAATTTTAGTGGGTACCAACTCCCACCATGGTTTTTCCCTATTTGGGTTTCCACGTCAAAATTATGGTGTTCATGTGTGGATTATTTTTCTTGTGATATTCATGTTTATTTCTGATTACCGGTTAAGAAAGTTGATATTTATTTATCAGAGATCTTAAAGTGGTTACCGGTATTGATGGTTAATTGATTGATGACGCATTCTGATCAGTTAATAAGTTGGTAATAGTGTTTGTTGATCTAATATTGAGTTGATGGCTAATCTGATTAATAAGTTTTCATAAGTGGAAATGATTGTCTAGATCTGATAAGGAAATCTGTTATGAAGAATTGGTTTAAGTGTTGAATGTTTTCAAATATGAGATAAGTCTATTTTGGTTTTGAAAGTTTCCATTTTTTTTAATATTGATTCACCCTCCCCCCCTCTCAGTATTAATTGGATCCTCATTGTATTAATAGAGACATCTCAATAGAGTGTTATCTACACCTCATCTATATAATATATCAACAATGATAGTATGGTGGGATGACTGACAAATATAATTTCTTCTCTGATTGCAGGATAGGTAAGGAGGAAGGATATTCTCCTTTAGGTATCGATAAGTTTGGATGTATAAGGATTGATCGATTCCATATATGTGAAAAATCATGTGGGTGTTTTGGGATTAAATGGTAGAAATCAAGATATCTTCCACCATGAATTCATAACGTTGTTGATTTTCTTGATTCTGCAAAAGAGATGCTATTGTAACCATTGCATCTGTTGCTTTGTTCTCATTTCTTAGGATCTGAGTAAATTTTATTTCTTCAAAATGCTCTTTAAAAATTTTAAGCATCTATTTGTAAGGCACGAGATGGTCATTTTTATTTTGATAATCATCATTTACTTGGTTGATTATAAGATGTGAATCACCATAAACATGCAATTCTTTGATGTTCCATTCAATAGCCATTTTGAGACCAATAACCAATGCTTCATATTTTGCGGTATTGTTTGTGCATGGAAACTGCAGTCTATATGATTTTGGAATTGTGTGTCCATGAGGTGTGATGAACAAGATTCCAACACCTGATCCATATTGTGTATAGGAGCCATCAAAGTACAACTCCCAAAATTTTGTGCTTATTGTCAGAATATCTGCATCAGAAAATTCAATGTGCAATAGTGTTTCATCTTGTAAGGGTGCTTCAGCCAATTGATTAGAAATGACCCATCCTTTGATATCTTTTTGATCAACATATTCTATATCAAACTCATTTAGTACCATAACCCATTTTTTTAGTCTGCCTGTCAAAGTTGACTTGCTCGATAAATACGTTAGTGGATCTATTTTTGCTATCAATTTCATAGCATGAGTCAGCATATAATGTTGCAATTTATGAGTTGTGAATACAACTGCTAGGCATCTCTTCTCAACTGATGTATAATTCAATTCATAGCCTACAAGTGTTTTACTCATGTAATACACTACTCTTTCTTTCCCTTCTTCATCATGATGTGCTAAGAGAGCTCCTAGTGATACATTTGTTGCTGAGATGTAAAGAAACAATGGTTTTTCTTTGATTGGTGATACAAGTACTGAAGGATTCATCAAATATTCTTTTATTTTCATAAAAGCTTCTTCACACTTTTGGTCCCATTTGAATGGAACATTCTTATGTAAAAGATGAGTGAATGGATGACATCTATCTACTAATTGAGAGACAAATCTTTTGATCGATTGCAATCTCCCTTCTAGAGAACACAATTGACTTATGTTCTTGGGTGACTTCATTTCCATGATAGCTTTGATATTTTCTAGATCTACTTCAATTCCACGAGCTGATATATTGTACCCAAGAAGTTTTCAAGAAGTTACTCTGAATGCACATTTATTTGAATTCAATCTTAACTAATATTGTTCAAGCATGTCAAATATCTTGCCCAAGATGTTCAAATGTTATTTCCTTGTATGAGATTTTTCAAGTATGTCATCTACATAATCTTCCATAAATGTATGCATCATATCATGGAAAATTGTTGTCATGGCTCTCTGATAAGTTGCTCCTATTTTCTTAATCCCAAATGATATAATATTCCAGCAGTAAGTACCCCATGCACAGGTGAATGTTATCTTTTCTTGATCTTCAGGGATAATTTTTATTTGATTGTATCCCGAGAATCCATTCATTAATGAAAACATCTCATGTCCTACTGATAAGTCTACAATTATATCAATGTTGGGCAATGGGAAATCATCTTTAGGACATGCCTTCTTCAAATCTCTGAAATTGGTGTAGACTCTTATGCTTTTAACTGGCTTTGACACTGGCACAATTCTTGAGACCTATTATGGATAGGCAATAGGTATTATGAAACCCACATCCAATAGTTTCTTTACTTCTTCTTTTACAAGGAGAATGATGTGTGGATGCATATTCCTTAGCTTTTGTTTAACTGGTTTTGCTTTTGGATCCACACTAAGATGATGCATGATAAGATCTGGATCAAGTCCTGGCATGTCTGCATAGGACCAAGAAAAATTTATCTATCTTTGTTTGAATAATTCTATGTATTCTTTCCTCTCTTCATCTGATAATGATGCAACGGGATGAAGGAATTTGGGACCCTTTGATGTCCCAATATTTATTGCTTATGTTGGCTTTATTAAAATAGCAGATCTCTCTTGAAAATATGCAGGGAGGGTGTCAAACTTTCCATCTTCTGGTGCCTCAAGGAGGTTTTCACCATCAAATACATCCTATATTTTTCCTCTTGATTGATCTAGTGTTGCCATGAAATGGTTTTCAGAACTAGGTATTTTTCCTTGTTTTATTTCAATTTTGCGACTGGAAAGTTTGGCACTCTCCTAATTGCAAGAAGCATTACTTTATTTTGTGGTGGAATATATCTTAGGTGTTATTGGTTCTACAACATTAATATATACAACTAAGTCATGATCATTGGAAAAGACATCCAATTCAGGGTCTTCTAGGTTATCGCAATCAATTAGTTCTGGATGAAGTAGGGGTAAGTCATAGTCATCGTCATTGTTGCGTGTTTCAAGGTTCTTGATGTAATATTAATAGTTTGGCATAGATTAGGTAATGTCATAGATAGAACTCTCTTGAGGATAGTCTCTCCCAAGTGCTCTCCAATCGGCTCTAACGAAATCAGGATTGGTATTTGGTTATTCACAATCAAGTGACTTATCATCTGATGTTTGTCCCTCAAATGAATGGATTATATCAACACATACATCCTTGATTCTTTTGCTATCTTTTGTCTTCTCTCTAACTTAGCTTCTTTTGGACTAGTAATCAATCCTTCTTGACTATCTATTAATTCTTCCATGGTTCTTCCATACCTTAATATTATCGGCTCAACATTTGATGTAGATCTAATATTTTGTTGATCTTCTGATGATTGATCAATAACTACTTGTGTTTCTTGTGGTGTTACTTCTTGTTCTTTTTCATCCTCTTTCTTTTGTTGTCTTTCATATGCCTCTTTCCTCTAAATTATGATCTCTTCTTGTCTTCTTTCCAACTCTATTCTTTGTTTTGTGAAAGATGAGTTTATTTGTAATGTTTATTTGTTCTTCATCCTTTTCTTCAATTGATATGCCAGATGATAGATCTGGACCCCATTCATATTCATTTGAATATGTTTCTAAACCATTGTTTAGAATCACACCGCTATATCTAACAGGAATGTTATATGGTGATAAGAGTTCTCTGATTTTGGCCATCTGTTCTTTCACTATTTCTAGAATACCTTGATCAAGTTCCACGCTTTTTTGTATTCCTTGAACTTGTTTGCAAGATTCTTCTTCTCTTTTTATTGCAAGTTCTTCTTGCTATTTATCATAAATTTATTGATACTATTTGTTAGCTACTATTTCTGCTACTTGGTGTAGCCTTTCTTTCCATGGTTCTTTAGGGATTGCTTTCTTTCTCCACCTTGGATGTTGATAATTATGTTATTTTTTCTTTGATTTAGGATATCCAAGTCTTGATTTATCTTATTTATATTGTGTGTGAGGGAAAATAGGTTTTGAAATACCTTCTTGTCGCTTACCAATTGGTCCATTTCTATCATATCCCATTTTTTGCATGATCTTATAACCATTGCCATATTGTTCTATGGGATTATTAACTTCTGCAGTTGTTGCTATAGTTTCATTTTCATCTCTGTACAACCAACTAAGAATGTATTTGTCTTTGGTTTCTTCTGCAAGTGTTCCATCTTTAATAAATGCTCCATCAAACATTTCAACTGATTTCTCTGAGATCCATGGTTGGACATTTGTAGGCTTTCCATATAATTTAGGTGGAAGTGGCAAGATATGCAAAGAATACTTTCTCACTCCTTCATCATTTAGTTTGAGATTTTTCTCAAAGGTTTCCCATAATTTTTCTTGAATTTCTTTGGTGGGATAGACTAATTCTCTATTATGTGGAACTCTTGCATCTTGTGCTAGTTTTATTTATTATTGCAATATTGATTGGAGTCTGCAACTATAGTGACTTCTTTTCCATTATGAGGAAACTTAACACACTGATGGTATGTAGAAGGAACTGCTTGCATGCCATGAATCCATGGTCTTCCCAGAACAATATTATAAGATAAATTCAAGTCCAGAACTTGGCACAATGTATCTCTTTCCATAGGTCCTATTTTGATTGGTAACACCACAGTTCCTTTAGAATAACGTTCTTCCTCATCATACGTCTTGATATTTATTTTCTTCTTTGGATCTACTGCATTTTCTAAATATCCCAAAGCCTTTATTAAACTTAATGCACAAATTTTTAAGCCAGCTCCACCATCTATGAGTACGCGTTTGACATGGGTTTTATGAATGGTGACTTCAATATGTAAGGGAGCATTGTGAGGGTGTTGCAAGGACATTTCATCATTTTTCAGAAAAGGATAAGAAATGAGGGGCTATGAGGTGTCCCACCATGTTTTGGAATTGATCCACATCTAGGTCTTTTGAAAATCTTGTTTCCATTAGATCTTTCTCCAATATTTCCTTATGCATAGGTGAAACTTTTAGGAGCTCCAAAATTGATATTCGAGCAAGTATCTTTTGCAATTATTCCACTAAGTTGTATTGTCTTGAAGTGGATGTTGATTCATTTGTTATACCTGAAAATGTAACCTTTGCTTTTGTTCGCAATATGAAGTAATTGGTTACGTGTTGCATTGATGTTTTGTCATTGATGTCAACACTAGCTGTTATGATTGGTTACCGACAGACAAATTTTGATTACTAGTAGAAGAACTAGTGTTATCGATAGAAGGGACTATTAGTTGGATACTACCGACATGTTTGGACCAATGGAATATGTTTGGTTTGATGTTTCTAGAGTATGTTTTGGTCATTTGGTATTGACTTGATGATCGGATGCTATCTTACACTCTAGTAAGCCTATACCGATAAGGGTTTAAGGTTTTACTAGCAAATCTTTTACTGATAATCTTTGATAGGATGCATAAGTGGTGTTGGTGCGGCTTCTAGATGGAATTCAGGATGCAGAAGGTGATCTTTGTTCATGCCTTGATTGATTGGAGACATCACTTTGGCGTGGTGAATCTCTTTGGGTCTAGGTTATGGACCAATATCATGTTACGTGTTCTCTACATGTTACTAGGATGATTTATGGATTGGTTAATGTTGTTTTGGTCTAAATCTGACATGATATATCATTGTAAATGTATGATCTTATTATAATATCTTTTAGGTGGCTGACCTAATTGGTTTAGGCCTTAGCGTTTGTATAAATTGATGTAAGATCTCTTTGTAGATTATGGTCGTGGAATAGAATATGCGAATAATGAAAGATCATATGTGAAAGAGATTTGGTCTATCATAGGTGATCGAATTGGGTTTATGTAAGAGGTCAAAGGCCTCTGGTATTGAGCTTAAGCGAGACTATAATCAGGCATGGTAGATGCTATCATTGGCATTTCATTCTTCTGGATTGTTGTCCAATTATATTGAGGTGGTTATAACCTCTTTGTAGTCAGTGAGACTCCTTTGTAATGAGCAGTACGCTCTAGGCAGTGTGCCTTCCTACATGTGCAGGCCCCTTATTGTATCACATACTTTCTACAAAAGTATTATCTGATTGTGGGTAGGCTTCCCACTGTGGTTTTTCCCTTTACTGGGTTTTCCACATACAAATCATGGTGTTATGTGGTATGGTTGCATTGTGTTAATTCTATGTTTCATTCTTAAGTTTTATTGCTTACTGATATTTATTTTTGCTATTCTGGTATTCATGTTTATGTGCTTCGGTTAAAGGTTATAAAGTGGTTTGTTTAATATAATTTTTTGACAACTGATTCACCCCCCCTCTCAGTTGTCCACCAGTTATTCTAACATCTTTGCTTCTTGTAATAACATTGATTGGTTCTAAAGGTGCATTATCTTTAACGATGATGACATTTACCACATCATCATATGTGTAAGTGTAGTTTACTTTATCTTTGCCTTTTTCATCTTTTGATTTATATTTTTCACCCTTTTCATAATTTGGAAGTGGAGTTTTGAATGCTAGATGTGATTCATTCACTTTTATGACCATCCACTGTAATAGTTCCATTATCGATTAAATCTTGAATAAGGTGCTTCAATCTTTGATACTCATTGGTTTGGTGTTATTTGTTTCGATGATAATTGCAAAAATGATTGTCATTCCACCAGTTAGGTTTGACTTGAGATTCATAATTTATTGCTTCTAGTAAAGTAGTCAATTTATTTGCAAGAAGAGTTTTCAAAGTTGATTCCAAGGGTTCCCCAATGTTTGTGAATTTCTTGTGAGGATTGGAGAAGAAAGACTTGGATTTACTGTTGTCTTGATTCTTGTTGTTTGGTACTTGATTTGATAAGTTGAATATTGGTTGTTGTTTGGTAGCATTGTTATCAACATTCCTATTCTTTGACCAAAGTTTAGGTTTTTCATTGTTATTGTTGTTGTTGTAGGAATTGTAAAATTTTAACTCTCCTTTCTTTATCATTGCATCTTCTATCTTTAGACCATTTTCAATCATCTTAGCAAAAGGAGGACATTGCATTTTAAGATGGTAACTCATTTCACTGATAAGGTTGTCAATGAATATATTCATTTTCTCTTGATTGGGTACATCTCTTGGATATCTATTGAACATATGTTTCCATCATTGTAAAAGGATTATGAAAGGTTCACCATACTTTTGCTTGACATTACATAAATGTAGCATCGTTATCTCATTTCTTACATTGTAGGAGTATTGTGAGATACATTTGTTCACAAGTTCTTCAAAAGATCTAATTCTATATGGTAGTCTTGAGAACCATTCCATTGATTATACACTTAAACTTCTAGGGAATAGACACATCAGGTAAGTTTCATCGTGTGCAAATTTCATACTCATAGTGCGAAATTCCCTAATGTGATCTCGAGGATCAAATTTCCCATCATATTTATCTTATTTAGCAATTTCACAATGTTGTGGGAATGGTATCATGTTTAAACTTTTTTTCAAAAGGATATGGGTAGATGTTCTCTAATGAATATTTCTTGGAACTCGTTCCATTCTGCATATCCTGTATTTTTTGTTGTAAGGTTTGAATTTGTTGAGCGAGAGTTAACAAAGGATTATCAATATGGGTTCTCTGTGTATCTTCATAAGTTCTTCTGTCACCATGCTCTCTTCTTGTATCATCATGGTATTTTCTTGTTTTATCCCCTCTTGTTTCCTCATGATTTACTCGATTTACATCCTCATTATTTTGATCATCAGTGTTTTGATTGTTACTCATCTATGCATCTTGTTTCAAATATTCTATGTTAGAGTCTTGTGACAATTTAGCTCCTGATTTTGCCAACATTAGAAGGTATTTTTCCTTTTGTTTCTCCAATAACTTTTCCATTAGTTTTTCAAATTTAAAATCTTGTTCATGGTCTCTAATGGTGTTATTGACCACTTCTTCATCAGCATCTGTGTATCCAAATTGCTGAAACATTGGATTTTCTTCTTCCATTTGTTTTTGTTGTTTTCTAAATTGCTTGTATTGAGCTCTAGTCCAAACTAGCATGTGATTGATTTGAAAACTTCCCAAGTTTTGACCTTCTAAATACAACTCAATAAGTAATTATTGGTTGAGGAAGATAAGCTTTGTTGATTTTACCACTGTTATTAGTGCGTTGTGATAAAGTGTCTTGTTGTTGAAAGGCATGTGCTTGCAAAAGTTCTCCATCAAATTAGGTCTCTTAACCACATAAATAGTGATGAAAACGGTGTAGGAATGTCCTATGTTTTAACAAGATCTTGCGATTGATATACAAGAATCTTATCCTCTTTAGAGTAGCCTTATAACTGGGTTTTCTTTTCTTAAGGGGATATTTAAAAGTCATATGCATATGATGGTTTACAAGTTTATTTGATTCCAATGTGAGTGCAATATTTATTTTGATATAACCTAGGTTCAAATAGGAACAATATATCCAAGATAAAGAACAAAGGTTGATATGATCAAGTTTCATGATAAAGGATTTGATATATCCTCATGAGAAATTGATAATGATATTTACGTTTTGCACTTGATATGGTTGAATTACTAACTTGTGAATGTTTTATGCTTATGAAAACCTTTGTAAATAGCATGTTGGATTGGTAACCTAATTATCTGACTAGTTTGAAGACCTGTGATAGTTTTTTTCTCAATTCGGACTGATGATTTTTCAAGTTTTTGACCATTTTTTAGAACGTTTTTGTAGACACAAAAGTCACAATGTTTTGAAAAACAAAATGCACAAGCAAGCACGAATATTATGGTAGGATGAGAGAATAATTGTTGAGTCTCACATGGGGTTTCCCTTGAGGCTATGCTATTCAGAACGGATATTTAGGTGCTTGACCCCACTGGATCCACCCTCGACACTCACTTCTTCAGGGAAACCAAGCACCAGTTTCCATGAAAACTTCCCATGGAAAACTTCATATCTCTACTAAGAACCGTATGTGTGTGAGCCACTCTAGAGGTCCAACCTCCAGCGCCAATAACTAGAAGGATTTTTGCAACTAGATACAAATGGTTTTTAGTAAGGGTTTCTGATCATGTGGCCATACATGCAACACTTTACACTCTGTAAATATAGAAGGTTCCCATCCTATAGAGGTTAAGCTCCATAGGGTTTATGGGGAAACATAGTGTCAATATGAACTAATCAACACATGTTGTCTCTAACTTTCATCACAGATACAATTTATTTAGAGTGGATCAGAAGGACTCGGTATTATCCCATTTCCACTTGGGTCGTTCCCTCTCACTGGCCCCTTCAAGGAAGCTCGGGAAGGCAGGCTCTCTAAAGGTTACACATGAAGGAAATAGGTCTAGTATTCTGATCATTGTATGAGGGTGAGAGCATACTTAACTACTACTTCAACAAGCACAGAATATTTCAAGCCTTCTAAAATCTATGTGCAACTACTTTAAAGAAGACACTCAAATGCAAGTTGCATGTTATTCATTATCCTCCTAGTTAAGCTAGATGAAACAAGAACAATCGTTTACTTGAAAAAAACCCTTAATTTAGCTAAGTGAAGAAATGCATGAAATTCGCTCAAATCAACCCTGCATGAAGATAAGTTAATAATTTTTCAAAAAATCATCTAAGGGGTTGAGCTTAACTGGTTAAAACACTGGGCTCTCACTGTGGAGACCCAAGTTCAATTCTCAATACGGACATCTGAAGTAGAATTCTAAGTTGTGACTCTTGGCCTTCCATAGGATGGGGAAAGTCTTGGGGTCAATCTAATCAAACATAATAATAATAATAATAATAATTCAAAGATATATAATGGGGATGGGGCCCCTACTGTGTCCCCACTGGTTCATAGCTCCAGTCAAAATATATTCAAGCTTCGGCCAATTACCGACCAAAAAAATAATAATAATAATGATTTTTCAAAAACTTGGTCTTGGACGGTCGAACCTGCAAAAGTATGTTAGCTGAAAAATTGTGAAAATTTGCCTTTGTAGATTATATGTTTGACAGAGCATATGTTTGACAAGGAAGAGCATATGCCTGAATGAATAATAAAAGCACTAACCTATGCTACAAAAGCACTAACTTGTGTTTACAAAAGTGCTAACCTGCGTTACAAAGCGCTAACCTGCATTACAAAAGTGCTAACCTGCATTTACAAAAAGCACTAACATGTGTTACAAAAGTGCTAACTTGTGTTTAAAAAAATGCTAACCTACATTACAAAAGTGCTAACCTGCGTTTCAAAATCGCTAACCTGCATTACAAAAGCGCTAACCTGCATTACAAAAGCGCTAACCTGCATTTCAAAAGCGCTAACCTGTGTTACAAAAATGCTAACCTACATTTCAAAAGCGCTAACATGCGTTACAAAAGCGCTAATCTGCATTTACAAAAGTGCTAACCTACATTACAAAAGCGCTAACCTGCGTTTCAAAAGTGCTAACTTGCATTACAAAAGTGCTAACCTGTGTTTCAAAAGTGCTAACCTGCATTAGAAAAGTGCTAACCTATTAGATGAATGCGCTGCCAAATTTCACATAGGCATGAAACTAAATTACAATTGCATTAAATTGATTTTTATGAGAATTAGACAGGATATTAGAAGGATATGTGTGAGGCCTCAACCCCATAGTGGGCACCAAAAATATTGAGGTTAAAGTTGAACTCCAAAGAAATGTCTTGAAACCTGTTAGTCTATCATGTAATATAAAAGAAAGCTACATGAAACTTAACTTCAACCAATGAAACAACATGAAATAAAAGTAAATAAAAGAGATTATACCTTCATGATCTATTTCTCATTATGTCCTAACTCCACTGTTCTTGGTTGCAGATGATTTGCTCTCAGACAAGCACTGGTAGCTTCCATTGATAATATATCCTCTGAAAATTGATCCTCTCATAGAAATAAAAAGCCACCAAAAAGGCTTCAAAACATGCAAAAAGAACTCATGCAAACTTTCTCTCAAGCTGGGTAATTCATTTCAAATTCTTAGTCAACTAAAGGTTGACCCATGTGGCGCTCAAAAACAATCCTTATTACCTCAAGATCACAAGAAAAACCTCATGCAAACTTGCTCTGAGCTTAATAATCACCTGCATTTACCGGATGGCTTCTTCTTATTTCACATGGATCACAAACGACCTGATGACTTCCTCTTATTTTGCATGGATCCCTGGACGCTACCTTGCCTGCCACCACTTTTGACTTCTGACTGTAACTAGCATTTCTTTCTTCATCAAGTCATCAGGTTAGAATTGAAACACTTATTCTGATGGCTGATGATATGCTCCATTTCGCCTTCTTTTTATCGGGCCCACCATGTGTCACATCATGGTTGGTTTCGGGATTCCTACCCTGTCATCTTAGCATGGCCTGGACTCACTATTGGAATGAAGCTCTTCTGTCTGATCAACCTTAATCTGTGTTGTTTATTTCTTCCTCTAAATTGCTTCCTTAGCGGGCCCCACTACTTGGTTGCCAAGTCGCAGCGAATAAACACCGTGCATCTTCATCATGCGGTATAGTGACCACTGCTATATCTCCAGGAACCTGCTTTCTTTTTACCTCTTCTTGTTTCCTTTTATCTCTCATGTTGCTCTCTTCATCTTGGGCCCACAGGAACGAGCGACAATAATGAACTTTGGACCATTGAACCACTTTGAACCAATGAACTTTGAACCATTGAACCACTTTGAACCGTTGAACCACTTTGAACCAGTTCAAATTTCAAGTTCAAAGTTGACTTAAAAAATATATACATTCACTCGTCTATAGCCTTTTGCCACATGTCAGCCTCTTATTTGCTCGCGGGTCCACTTTGTCCACCATGTCGGGTCTGCCACATGTCTGTCGGGCCTACCACGCATCTTGTTATGTCGGATCTCTTTCTTTCAGCCAAACTACTCTCTCGGTGAGCCGTTTACCAGTTTCATCAAACCTAAGGTTTCATCGATATTGTTATGTTGATGAAATTGAGCCTTTGGTGAAACCTTTTCGAGACTCATCACGGCCAAGGTCTGCAAAATATCATCCATTTGTGCCATGTCACCATCCACTAAACCGCCTCCTATCTGACACATATATTTGGTCTTATACCCCCTACTCTGCCATGTCATCAGTTGCCAAGTCACGATGATATACGGCGAGCATCTAACCATCGCGACATAGCAACAACCATTGGATCACCGTGATCTGCGTCTGATCTTTCTGACTTGCTCGACCTTTAACCTCTTCTCGCTAGTCGATCACAAAATTAAGATGCCTTGAGATGTGCACGCATGTGGGGTCCACTGGGTGACGAGACACTTCTTATCAAAATCTCGTAAGCTTTGACACTATAGTTATATGTGACTTTAGCTTTAAATACAAAAATGCTCCTCCCTGTGACCAATGTGGGATAAATGTTCTTCTTGCCTAGTGACTGAAAACACTTGGAAGTTCTCTAGCCTTTTAAAACCCTCTTTGGTGCCCAAGTAAAAACTTTACATAGGCCGATTGCTTTTGCTCTAAGCTTCTTTTGGCCTTTCATCAGCTACGCAGGGGATTCGGCGATACACTTGCCAAACTGAATTTGCTTGAAGGTTTTAATAGGCCACGCTATTTCATCTGCAATGGAGCATAAATATCTCTGTGGTCTGCAACATGTTGAGCTCAACCCTCATGGGAGCCACATTTTAACCCACATGATGTCTTACTTTCCTGTATCTGCACATGAAGCAAACAAGTTAGACAAAAACAGTGCATTTCTCCCTAGTTCATGATTTGATCTTTTCAAAATGAATGAATGCAAGGCTTCATTAGGGCACTAAATTTGGCATGTACAAAATTTGGTAACATTTTTGGCACCTTTTGCAGAGTGTTTGTTTGCTAAACACTATAGACCAGTCATGGCTTATCCATTGGGCTTATGGAGTCATTTCATCCCTCTCTCCAAATGGTACTTCTTGAAAATTCAGCTGCTCCACAGCATGACAGCAAAACAAAATAGGAAAACTAGGAAAAAACAAGTGGTTCTTCCTAAAATAGAAACCACAAAACTGTGCATGAACACTTATTGAAAAATAGAACAGCAAAAATAGAATGTGTATCGGCACTTATTAGCTTAAATGAAATCTTAGAGGCAAGCTTTGAGATGAATCCCATTAACTGGGATTGGAAGGGTCTCACCATTCAACTTTGAAAGTTGAAAAGCATTATGTTGCTTTTTCTCAATAATGATGTATGGGCCATCCCATATGGCATCAAATTTAGTATGCTTTCCAGGCTTACTCTTTAATTCATCTCATTTCAAAACCAAATCTCCCTCATTGAAAACTCTAAGAGCTGCCTTTCTGTCGAAAGTCCTCTTCATTTGAGCTTGATGATGTTCAATAGTCAACAATTCTTGCTTTCTTACCTCCTCCAACTCTATTAGTTCTACCAACCTAACCTGCATGGGTTCTTCTTGCAACATTTCTAGCTCTCTAATCAGAGTTAGTGTAGGCATTTCAACTAAAATTGGGAGTCTTGCCTCTTTACCATAAACAGGGACATAGGGAGATATACATGTAGCTCTCTTAGGGGTGATTCTATCAGCCCACAATGCATGTTTCAACTGAGTGTGCCAAGTTCTCTGATTATCTTCTATTGTCCTCTTGATTATCCTAATCAAGTTCTTATTATTAGACTTAGCTTGTCCATTACCCTGAGGGTAATAATTGGACGAAGTACTCAAAAATATGTTGTTCTGGACACCCCAATTAGTAATCTTAAATCCTACAAATTATAATGCATTGTCTAAAATAATAGAATCAGGGATACCAAACCTTGCTACTAAGTCCTGATAAAAGTTTAGGACTGCACTTTCATTTGCCTCTTTCAAGAGTACAGCTTCAGTCCACTTGGTAAAGTAATCAGTGGCTATCAAGATCCATTTATGCCCAGAACTTGAAGGTGGATTAATGACTCTGATAAAATCAAGACCCCACTTCATGAATGGTTGTTCAATTTGAATAGGTTACAGGGGTAAAGCTGTCATCTTCTGTTTGCCTGCAAAAATTGCACAATTCTTACATTTCCTTACCCAAGCATAGGCATCTTTATGCAAATCGGGCCAAAAATATCCTTCCCTTGTGATCTTTAATGTTGTAGTATGTGGTGCAAAGTGACCACCAACTGGTCCATTATGGAATTCCTCTAATATTCTCTCAGTTTCATCTGAATCTATGCATCTTAAGAATACACCATTAAAATCTTTTCTAAACAAAATTCCATCCAAAATGATATAAGGGATAACTTGAAGTGTTGGCATTCTACACTCTTATGAGAATAGTTGATGTTGTCATTGATGGCAACCAACTGGCAGCCAACTAGAAAACATCTGTCAACCCACCGGCAGTTACCGGCACCGGCAATAGACTTCTACATACACCGGTAGACACTTCACCGACAGCGGCAATAATGCATACCGACACTCTAGCCAACATGGAATAAACTTTGTTTATTGTTTTATATTGTAATTATCTTTTGTAAAAGATGACATGGCATATTGTAAAAGACTCATATATATGTATGAGGTCTTATAGGTCATTTTGAGTAAGAAAATAAGTAAGAGATAGAGGAGATGATGAGAGGATAGATGATATTTTGATATAGTTGATAGCGAAGGTTTTGGTAATAGACTGAGCTTAAACTGGTACTGAACCTAGCATAGATGATGCTAATTTGAAGCAGTACATTGTATTGGATTTTGATAATCCATTTTGTAAGTCAGTGAGACTTCTATTTTGTGATTGAGCAGTGAGCTCTAGGCTGCTAGCCTTCCTGCATGTGCAGGCCCCTCATTTTAAGTAATATTTATTCATTGGCCAGTGAATGAATATTGTGGGTCACTAATCCCACCGAGGTTTTTCCCACACCGAGTTTCCTCGTTAAATATCTTGTGTTATGGTGTGTTCTCTATGTTGTCTCTGTTATTCTTATTTGTTTCATTAATTCTTATTTACCGATACACTGTTTTGGGATACAAAGTTCTTAATAAGTTTAAATATTCTACTAACTGGTTAGACACTAATTCACCCCCCCCCCCTCTCAGTGTCTTTGGGACTGTCATTGATTCTAACATGAAGTCTATAGTATCTTTAGTTAGCATTGTTTGGGTCTTTAGGACATTCACCAGTTTGAAGAAAATTCATCATTTCTTGCACCCAACTTGTAGGAGGTGTTGCTACATCAATTGGCTCATTATCTTCATGAACTAGGACAACTTCTTCACTTTCTTGTTTAGTGTGTTCATTGTGACCAGTGAGTTGTTCGCATAATCCCTTACCTCTAATCAGCTTCATTACCTTTATATTGGCATCATACTCCATCACTTTCGTGATCCAACCAACTCTTTTGTCATTAAGATCTCTATACAACAAAAAATCTTTTATACTAGGATGAGCAACCATTAGGTGAATTTTGTTATTTGAAAGCATGTGTCTAAATTTGTTTAGACTTCTAATGACTGCTAATGCATGTTTCTCAACAAAAGAATAATTTTGTTTGTACCCTTCTAGGCCTTGGCTGAAGAATGCTATTGGTTGTTCCAATCCCTCATCATTATGTTGAATCAACATAGCTGAAATAGTATCAAAAGTACCAAAAGCATATAATATAAAATCCTTTGCAAAGTTTGGATTAATCAAAGTAGGTGTTGATGCTATGGCAGTCTTAATTTCTTCAAAATTATTCTTAGCCTCTTTGGACCAGCTGAAAGTAACATTTTTCTTAAGCGTGCTCACTGGCTTCAAAACAAATGCTATGTTAGGGATGAATCTCCTTACAAAATTGATTTTGCCTATAAAGCTTTGAAGGCCTTTCTTATGTGTAGGTAAAGGCAAACCTAAAATAGCACTTACCCTCTTTGGATCTATGGTTATTCCATGTTTGGAGACAATATATCCCAACAACTTACCCTCATGTACAGCAAAAATGCACTTTTTGGGATTTAAAGATACTCCATATTCTCTACACCTTTCAAAAATCTGCCTTGAGTGAGAAAAGTGCTCTTCCACATGCTTTGAAAAAATTGTTACATCATCAAGATAAACCAAAACAAATTTATGTATAAGACCTTGGAAGGCCATATCCATTTCCCTCTAAAAGGTTGCTCCTGCATTAGACAAACCAAAAGGCATTTTCCTATATGCCAGTGTTCCCCATTTCGTAGTAAAGGCAGTTTTAAATTGGTCATCCTCTTTTACCAAAATCTGATTATAACCAGAATAACCATCAAGTAGTGAAAATCTATCTGAACCTGAAACTACTTGTAATATCTTCTCCATTGAGGGTAGTGGGTAATGATCTTTTAGAGAAGCTCGGTTAAGATCTCTAAAGTCTACATAAAGTCTAAGCTCACCATTCTTCTTTCTTACGGGAACCAAATTTGAAACCCAAGATGTATGCTTTATAGGAAAGATGATATTACCTTGGATCAGCTTGTTTAGTTCTGTCTTCATGAGATGCTTGAGCTTTGGATTAAGGGGCCTTTGCTTTTGTCTCACAGACTTGACATCAATTTCCAACTCTATGGTGTGTTGGGATAATGCGGGGTTAAATCCCTTCAAATATTCATACTACCATGCAAATACATCATTGAACTCTTGACAAAGCAAAACAAATGCCTGTTTCTCATCAGTTGTACATACCTTTCCAAGCTTTAATAACTTATCTCTGAAGATCTCAATAGGTTCATAATGCTCCTCTTTAACTAGCATGCTGACCTTTTCCTTTCTAACCTGATCATCAGTGTTAAAGATTGACTCAAGGGTTACCAATCCCTTTGGAAGCTTATTAGTTTTCAATTGAAGAATCTGATTTTCATATTGCTTTACAAACTTATGTTGATTACCAGCTGCAAATTCAGCCTCTTCAATAAGAAAATTAATAATTTGTTCATCTGAATCAAAGACTTTCCAATTGACACTATTATTTGGCATTGAAGGCCTAACAACCACTTTGACATATTGTTGTCTTTCAATATTTCTTACCTCATCTGGTATGTCAAATTGAGCACCCAATGTAGCCAACTTATCTGCTTCCTTATTCTGATTTCTAGGCACTGACAGCGGATTGAAAGCATCAAATTTTTCAATTAAGTCCCATATCCCTATGCTTATACATTTTAAGGACATCATTTTTAGTCACATTGACACTTCTTACTTGATTTACCACTAGCTCACTATCCCCAAATACTTGTAAACACTTTACATTTCTTTTTCTAGCCCATTCCAATCCATGTGCAAGTGACTCATATTCAGTTGTATTATTAGTACAGCTAAAAGAAAATCTAAAGGCTAAAAAAGTATTTCTTTCCTTCAGGAGAGATTAACATAACACCACCACTGGAACCAACCTTGCTCCTTGAGCCATCAAAATAGAGTTTCCACAATTCATTGTTCTGTTGTTTACCCTATTGATTGGATAATCGATTGTCATCCTTTTCAAGATTAGGGACAGTGGCACCTTCTTCATGGATCATGTAGGCACCTAGCTCTAATTCTTCTATATGCTTGAATGGATCTTCCTCATCATTTTCTACTACCCATTCATCAATACTACATCAGGGATACCTTCTATTGGAGTGTTTGGATCTGGGATATCAGGTTATTCATTAGATTCTTGTATAGACAAATTTGCAATAACAGCACTTGGGATGTATGGTTCTATATGATCATTAGCTAACAATTCTGATTTTATGGTCACTTTGGTACCATATCTTGTTCTAAAAAATATGTGTGACCAATCAGAAGACAAATACCCACCCAACTTGGCTATGAAATCTCTGGACAAACATAAAGAAAAGTAAGGTGGAAGATCTATGATGTAGACATCTTGTGGGATTGAGAAGTTTGGGCATGCATGCAATATGAGATCCAAATTTTTAATCACACCTACTATGTTTACTGCTATCCCATCTAACTGGACTAGCCCTTTTGAAAGAGGTTCATATGTCAAACCCAGCTTATCAACTATCTTCTTTGGCATGACAGAACTACTTGCACCTAAATCAATCATACAATTATGCACTAGGTGCTAACCTATGATTAAAGTCAGATAAAAAGGAGGGGGTTTAACCTTCTGAGTTTGTTGTTTTCCCTTATTTTCTTGAGGGGAATTGGATAAGACTACTTCGGGTTGCTCATTAGGAAGCTCTTGTAACAAAGAGATGTTAGACAAGGCATTTTTAAGAAAATATTTTTGCCCTGGTAGAGCTAAGGAATCCCACATTGAGACACTAACATGCTTCTTTCTCAACTGATCCAAAATATTAAATGAGCTTGTACTAACCTTCTGCTGCCCTCTTTTAATAGCGGCATCCTCTTGAACTTGTGTTGTTGGTAATTGACCTCTTGGCTGATCCTTGTTGATCACCGGTTGCCCTTTTGGTAGGATTTGTATATTTGGAGTAGGTTGAGGTCCAAGTGGTGCTTGTTGGCTTGTAGAAGCCTGATTGATGCCTTTATTAGCTTGTTGTCCTATATCAATGGCTCCCTTTTTGGACTGTGTATTGGCTACAATAGAAGTGTAGGACTGATTCTGATCTTGTGGCTGATTTACTCCACAAAATTCTTCACCTCACCAATTGACCAAGGTAACATCCGGGCCTTGTTCAAAATGAGAAACTTGTTGATCATGAGTTCCATGAGTACTATCTTCTGAGACAACAACATTATTTTGAACCATGAGTGCTTGATGTAGCATACCATTCAAACAAGTGGTATGATTATGAGGTTGGTTGCAAGGATAACACCAATCATAATCTGATGTCATGTTGTTTTGAGCTAGGATGATATCTCTGGATGTGTTGGTAGTGTTGGGATTGTAAGGTATATTGGATCTTTGGTTATAATTTCTCCTTTGACCCTGAGGGTTAGATTGATAAGGAGGCTTGTTCTGCTGGTTATTCTGATAAGGGGCTTGATAAGGCTTGGTGTTCTGGTGAACTTGCTTCTCAATATTGGTCATTTTGTTACCAAAGCCTTGGAAAATGGTTTTCATTTCATTTTTAAACTCTTGAAACTCTTGATTTGGGAGTGTGACAGTATTTGCTTGGGTTGCAACTTGATAATTCAGTGTTGGTAAAGGTGGGACAGCGACTAGAGGAGGCTCTAAAAGAGGTACAATAGGCTATATTTCTGGAAATATGGGCATTGGGGGCCTAGGGGCTATTTACCAGCCTAAATTAGGCAGTTTTCTACCCTAATAGCAACATCAAATGCATTTGGTAGAGTATTTGCACCCATAGACTGAATCATGACTGAAATGTCACTATTAAGGGCTCTAAGATAAGATAGAAATGCATAAGCAGGAGTAGGCCTTATCGTGACAGGGATTCTGCTCCAAGTCTTCTGGAAATGAAAATTGAAGTTGGTCATTTTCTCTTGAGGGGATCTCTTTATGGTACTCAATTGTTCTAATAATGATAAATGGTCAGATTTGTCCTCAAACTGTGAATTTAATCTATCACCCAACTGATCCTAGGTATCAATTGAGTTTATAGGTATTCCTCTGAACCACTGAAGCGCTTTCCCTTTAAATAAGGCAGCCAAGAGTCTGATTGCAACATTCTCTTGTGTGATATGATGTACACCACACAACGAAGCTACATCCCTTATATGTTCTATGGGAGTGGTATAATCTTCTCTTGTGAAAAAAGGTAGGCTTTTCAATGCAGCTATAGGAATATCATCATAATGAGTAAGATTCAAAGGGCTGCCTTGATTGAAAGGTACAAAAGGCTGAGCTCTTGGCAGAGCCATTGGGATAACAGGTGAATTTACATGTGGACTCTGGGTAATAGGTGCTTGAATTGGAGTAGTTGCAAAAAGAGGATTTATGCGGGTGGAAAAATTAGGCTGACAATTAGGAAGAGAAGAATTAGACAGGAGATCAGAATCTGGAGTTTCTTGAAAAACTTCAACCGAAGAACTTTTTGGAAACTCAACTGTTGAATTTGTTGATTTCTCTATCTTTTTCATTGTCCTTGACCTTCTCTATGATGGTGGTAGCTCAATATGCTCGACCAGATCCTCGCTCTATCTGGTTTGATACTTTCTGATATGCTACAAAATGTCACTGAATCTGCATAGAAACCAAGAAAATGAGTCGTCAGGTATGAAAATTGTTGCCTCTGAAGGCTAGAAATTCCTGCTCCTCACACCAAAAGCAGCAAGAGTGAATGTTTTTTGAACTGAGATAGTTCAAACGTGTCCCACCGGGCGTGCCAAAAATGGTTGTCACTCAAATTGCACTCGTAGTACACAAGCTGAAACCTCAAGCAATTTGGTGACACATGGGATAATTCTCAGGCTTGTGGGTTGCCTATAGTGAGAATTAACCTCCAGATGAAGGGTTGGTTCCCTGTGAATAACTCTAAATCTTTACCAAGAAAAGGGATAAGGAAAACTTAAAATGAAACTAGAAAGAAATTACAAATGTTAAACGAAGGTGAAGCATCAATAAGATATCTCAAAATGACAGGGATGCAATCCTAAAAACACCAATCTACACAAATAGACTTCTGGTTCATAACACATAAATATTTTATGCAAAGGATTTAAACTTCAAGAAATTGAAAGGAAAGAAAACTTTCACAATCAACCAAATGAGCCAATTTATCACAATGCACAACCTGTGACTTACAAATGAGACAGAAAATTCAAAGGTTATCTAGACAATAACACAATAAACTAACTCTCAATCAAGGATAAGAAAATGAACTATAAAGACATAAGGCATAAGCTGGTAAAAAAAAAATATTCAGAATTCTGTCATAAAACTACATATGAGCTACAAGAATGTATTCTCCACTAAAAACAACCAGAGAATCATCAAGAACTAGTGAAGAAAGATAAAACTTTTTCATTTTATACAAAAACCTTCCAAAAGGTAGAGGAAAGATAACTCCAGAATGACTAAAGATGAACTCCCACTAAAAATATCTCCTCTAAAAATGGATCCTCTCATAGAAATAAAAAGCCACCAAAAAGTATTTAAAACATGCAAAAAGAACTCATGCAAACTTTCTCTCAAGCAGAATAATTCATTTCAAATTATTAGTCAACTAAAGGTTGACCCATGTGGCACTCAAAAACAATCCTTATTACCTCAAGATCATAAGAAAAAACTCATGCAAACTTGCTCTGAGCTTAATAATCATCTGCATTAACCGGATGACTTCTTCTTATTTTGCATGGATCGCAAACTACCTGATGACTTCCTCTTATTTTGCATGGATCCATGGATGCTACCTTGCCTACCACCACTTTCGGCTTCTGACTGTAACTAGCATTTCTTTCTTCATCGGGTCATCGGTTAGCATTGAAACACTTATTCCGATGGTCGATGATACGCTCCATTTCACCTGCTTTTCTATCAGGCCCGCCACATGTCACATCCTAGTTGGTTCTGGGGTTCCTGCCCTACCATCTTAGCACAGCCTAGACTCACTGCCGAAATGAAGCTCTTATGTCCGATCAATCTTAATCTGCATTCTTTATTTCTTTCTCTGAATTGCTTCCTTAGCGAGCCCAACTACTTGGTTGCCAAGTCATAGCGAATAAACACCGTGCATCTTTATCATGCGGTATAGCGACCATCACTAGATCTTCAGGAACCTGCTTGCTTTTTACCTCTTCTTGTTTGCTTTTATCTCTCATGTTGCTCTCTTTATCCTGAGCCCACAGGAAGGAGTGACGATAATAAAATTTGGACCATTGAACCACTTTGAACCAATGAACTTTGAACCATTAAACCACTTTGAACCATTGAACCACTTTGACCCGATTCAAAGTTCAAGTTCAAAGTTGACTTAAAAAATATATGCATCCACTCGTCTGTAGCCTTTTTCCATGTGTCAGCCTCTCATTTGCTCGCGAGTCCACTTTGTCTACCATGTCGGGTCTTCCACTAGACCGCCACTTGTCTATCGGGCCTGCCATGCATCTTGTTCTATCGGATCTCTTTCTTTCAGCCAAACTACTCTCTCGGCAAGCTGTTTACCAGTCTTATTGAACCTACAATTTCATCGATATTGTTATGTCGATGAAACTAAGCCTTCGATGAAACCTTTTCGGGACTCATCGCGGCCAAGGTCTGCTCGATGTCGTCCATCTGTACCATGTCACAAGCCACTGGACTACCACCTATCTGCCACGTATCTTTGGTCTTATACCCTTTGCTCCACCATGTCATCAGTCACCAAGTCGCGATGATATCCGGCGACCATCTAACCATCGCGACATAGCGACAGCCATTGGATCACCGTGATCTGCATTCGATCTTTCTGACTTGCTTGACCTTTAACCTCTTCTCGCCATCTGGTCACAAAATTAAGATGCGTTGATATGCACGTGCATGCGGGGTCCACTAGGTGATGAGACACTTCTTGTCAAAAGCTCGTAAGCTTTGACACTATAGTTATATGTGACTTTAGCTTTAAATACAAAAATGCTCCTCCCCGTGACCAATGTGGGATAAATGTTCTTCCTACTTGGTGACTGAAAATGCTTGGAAGTTCTCTAGCCTTTTAAAACTCTCTTTAGCACCCAAGTAAAAACTTTACATAGGTCGATTGCATTTGCTCTGAGCTTCTTTTGGCCTTTCATCAGCTACGCAGGGGATTCAGCGATACACTTGCCAACATGAATTTGCTTGAAGGTTTTAATAGGCCACGCTATTTCATCTACAATGGAGCATAAATATCTCTGTGGTCTACAACATGTTGAGCTCAACCCTCATGGGAGCCACATTTTAACCCACATGCTATCTTACTTTCTTGTATATGCACATGAAGCAAACAAGTTAGACAAAAACAGTGCATTTCTCCCTGGTTCATGATTTGATCTTTTCAAAATGAATGAATGCAAGGCTTCATTAGGGAACTAAATTTGGCATGTGCAAAATTTGGTAAGAATAAATACTTATTTAATTGCTTATAGCCAATTTTATGTGTATAAAGTTACCCCTAGTAAGGATGGTGACATGTCCTCTCAAGAGATTGGGTGAAAAAGCTGTAAAAAAATCTAACAATCTATTGGAAACAAGATACAATAGGGTGGACTAGACAAGAAGACATGCAGGTGAAAATGACAAAAGAGGGGCTAAAAGAGAAGCACAAGGGAGCACAAAGACCATGAAAGGTCATTATGGCCAAACTAGGGTAATAGCACCTATAAAGAGGACCATGGGTTAAGGATATCCTCATTTGCATCCATCACTTTTAGAGATCAAAGCACATGGTAGAGCAAAGGAGTAGTGTAGAGAAGTAGAGCAATGATGAAATGATTCCACAGGTCCGAGCGAGTGTGGCAACATGACAGGCCAAAGGAGCATGGAGATTCGGTAGGTGCATCTTCACTTTCTTGATGTTGTTCATTTATTGCATCATAAATAGGGTCCAAAGGTTAGGTAGCAAAAAATTCAACAGAATAGGTTTAGGCCAAAAGTGTGTATAGGTCATGTAATGGGGTGTATATGGTGCAATGGTCTGTATATGTACTATAAAAGTGTGTATGGGGAAAAGTGTGTTTTTGTCATGTATAATTGTGTATATGTAATGTAAGTGTGTGCATGGCTTTGCAACCTATATATAAGCAGTAGTGTGTTTATGTGTTTTGTTGGTCATCTAGTGGAATTGATGATGTGTTGCATTAATATTTTGTCATTGTTGCTAGCACTAGATGTTTGGATGCTTTACTGACACCCTTCTAGTCCCATTAGGTTGAGTGTTTTCTGGTTAACTTGGATCCGGCATGATCTGGTAGGCTCAGATATAGTCTGGTGATAGAATCAGCTTGTTCATCATACTTATACTCATATTTGGTTAGTTGGTTTTGGTTTGGAGATCAGATGCTATCCTGCCTGCTCAGAAGATTGGTTTCTGGTTTCGGCGAGGGTTTCATTGGTAGAGCTTTTGATGGAGATCTCTGATGAATTACATAATTGGTGTTGGTGCAGCTTCTGGTGGAGTTTCAGGATGTTGTTGGTGATCATGTTCGAGAATTGGCGGATGGATATCTTTGTTGTAGCGTGTGGACCTATACTTGGTCTCGATTGATCTAGGTTATGGACCGACTTTAATGTAACATGTGGATAGGACCTATTAATGTATTTTCGGGATGTCTTATGCGTTGATATTATTTGTTTGGTCTAAGGCCGACATGGTTTGTAATTATGTAATTGATTTATTATCTGGTGGATGACCTGATTGTTTATGGTTGGAGGTTTGTATATATATATGTAAGATCTCATTATAGATCATCATGGTTATTGTTAGAGGTCATGGTCAAGGAATTCAATATGTGAATAATATAATATCATTCAAGTAGAGGATTTGGTCGATCATTGGAGATCGAATTGGGTTTATGTAAGAGGATTTAGTACTCCGGTATTCATCTTAACCAGAACTGTACTCAGGCATAGGAGATGTTATCTTTTACAGTTCAACACTTCTTCGAATTGTAGTTTGGATTTATATGTAGTCAGTGAGGCTCCTTTTGTGATGAGCAGTGTGCTCTAGGTTGTTGGCCTACCTGCAAGTGTAGGCCCCTCAATTGTAATTCACATACTTACTGTAGAAGTATTATCTGACTGTGGGTAGGCTTCCCACCCTGGTTTTTCCCTTTACCAAGTTTTCCATGTAAAAATCTTGGTATTGTGTGGATGGCTTTTATTCTGTGATTATTGTTTATTCTTAATTGGATTAACTGCTATTTTGGTATTAAATTTTAAATTGCTAATGATTCTGGTAATCTGTGACAACTGATTCACCCCCCCCCCTCTCAGTTGTCTTTCGGCTATTTGAACTGTCTAACAATTGGTATCAGAGCTTTGGTCCTCTCTATAGAAAGCTTAACCGCTTGAGGAAGATCGTATGGTGACTAACAATTCAAGTTCATCTAGTTCTTCTAGAGCTATTTTTTTAAGGGATATTCTGAGGCTTGATGGAACAAATTATATAGTATGCAAGATTTGGATGGAGACTCATCTGAGATGTCTTGGAAAGTAAATTTAGGAGATCACACGGAATGGTGTGACACCCCATAATCCATGATCTGGCAAACCTAGACAAGGAGATTGAGAATGATTGCAGAGCAAGAGAAGCCCTCTTGTGTACACTTTCTAATCAGCAAATAATGGGATTAACCGATAAAACATCTGGAAAGGCTATATGGGATAAGTTAGAGACTCTTAATGAAGGTAACCCTACAGTGAAAATTGCTAAACTTGATGGTTACTGGGTGAGATATGAAAACCTAAAAAAAAAAAGGTGAAAGGATTATCACATTCATGGAAAGGGTAAACGAGATTGTTATGGGAATTCAATGTTGTGGTGGAACTCTTAGCGATGATCAAATTATTTCTAAAGTCCTAAGAGACCTACCACCGGCTTACAAAATGAAGGCTACAACTATTAATGAGTTTAGAACAATGGCTAATACATCTTTCAACAGAGATATTTTGGTTGGGCTGCTTTTGAACTTGAAGAATTTGGACCTTCTGGAGCTGCAAAGTCTGAACCTACTTTTCATTCATCTACATCTATAACTGGTAAGCAAGACTGGAAAGCTTTGTATGCAAAGGAATTGGAAGATATGAAGAGAGAAGATGATGAGTTTGAACAACTTGAAGCACTATTTTCTAGAAGAGTACCTAAAGGACCGATAGGAAGTAAGTACGAAGGGAAAGCACCTTTTAAATGTTTTGCATGTAATAAGATTGGTCATTTTGCATCTAGATGTTCTATAAGGAATTGAAGATTTGAACAAAGAGTTAGAAGATAATTTAAGCCTAACCCTGGATATTAGAACAAGTATAAATACAAGAAAAACAAAGACAAAACATGCTACATAGCGGATGAGGAAGGAATTACTGATTCAGATGATGAACCGGCAGAAGACTCTGCTAGTAGATCCAGCAATGGAAGGGAATGGGTATTCCTAGCTATCAAAGAAGATGATCCAGCACTAGAAGAGAATGTACCTGAAGAGAAGGCACTTGTTGCTAAAATTGAAGACAAGGATGAATGGGTAATTGACAGCGGTTGTTCACATCATATGACTAGAGTTAAAGGGAAGTTAATGTCTTTGCAAGAATTTGATGGTGGTCTAGTTATATTTGGAGATGATCAAAGGAAAATGAACTATATCACTGGATGGTAAGAACAATACTGACAATGTTTATCATATTGAAGGTTTGAGGCATAATCTTTTGAGAGTAAAACAATTGGTAGATAAGGGATTTCAATTACAGTTCAAGGATGGGAAATACAAAATCATTAACAGATCTAGCTTGGAGATTGCAACTGACACATAGACACAAGAAAATATATTTTATTTGAACTTCTATGAAAAGACATGTTTGATTACATAGATTGATGAGAGTTGCCTATGTCATAAAGGCTATGTCATGTGAAGTTTGATTGCATTGTGAAGATCAGTTCAACTAGGGCAGTCAGGGATATAACTAAGATTATGAAGCCCTATAATCTGGTATGTAAAGAATGTCAAATGGGTAAACATGTCAGAACCTCTTTTAGGAGTATACAAGATAAATCAAATGATGTTCTTGATCTTATTCATACTGATTTGTGTGGCCCTGTTAGAGATAAAAGTTTTCAAGGTGATAGATATTTCATGATAATCATTGATGATTATTCTAGAATGATGTGGGTTACTTTTCTCAGAGAAAAATATGAAGCATTTGAAAAGTTTAAAATATTTAAGGCTAAAGTGGAAACTAAGATAGGATTGAAGATTAAATGTTTGAGATCAGATCATGGTGGTGAATTCACATTCGGTGATTTAATAACTTTTGTGACAAGCATGGTATAAGAAGACAATTTTCTGCTCCTCAGACACCTCAGTAGAATGGAGTTGTGGAAAGGAAGAACATAACTATCCTAGATGCTGCTAGAACAATGATGATGCAAGCTAGTCTACCTCATATCTACTAGAGAGAAGCACTAAGCATACCTGTTTATACATTCAACAGAGTACATACCAAAGGAGAAACCGGTAAGACACCTTATGAATTCTGGTTTGGCAATACACCTACAGTTAAGTATTTCAAAAAATTTGGTAGTAAATGTTATATCAAGAGAGATGATATTATTGGGAAATTTGATCCTAGATGTGATGAAGGCATATTTCTTGGTTATTCTAATGAAAGTAAAGAATGTAGATGTTATAACAACAGATTAAAGAGAATTGTGGAGAGTGCTAATGTCAAAGTAGATGAGCTAAACAAAAGTCAAATCAGAGTTTATGAGAAGGAATCAATAGTGGAAATGATTATATCTGAACCAGTAGCACCTTTACTAGAACAGAGAGTTGAACTAGTTACTCCGGTAGTATCAGATAATTCTATAGTAACTGAAGAACCGAGAAGAGGAACAGAAAGTCAGAAGACTCCTAGGTATGTGAGATTGAATCATTTAGAAGATCAAATCATTGGGAATAAGAGCAATGGGGTGATGACAAGAAGAAGACTAGCAACTAATGAGGTATGTTTAGTTTCACAAGTTGAACCAGCATCAATAATTGAGGAATGTAAAGATGAATATTCGTTAAAAGATATGGAAGAAGAATTAGATCAGATTGAGAAAAATAACACATGGACCTTGTGTTGGATCTCAAATTTACAGATTGGATAGGTTCTAAGGAAATGTCAATTCCTATGGTCAAACTCTCCAATTTAATTGGCCAACTTATAGAGTGAACCTATTTGGTTACTAACTCCCTCACTTTAGGCTCTGCAAGACCTAGGCAGGTATACATGTTCACTAGTTGCTTTTGATGACTAATGTTTTTTATAGTAGACTAGATATCTTGATCTAAATTATTTTCTATCTCAGAATGGCATAAGTTCCTTGGATAGATGGTTTTTAGATGAGTTCAAGATTGTTGTTATGGAAGCTATTCAATCTTTGTGCTTGGAATTTATATGTGTATACTACATCTAATTGATCCTATATATCATATTCAATTATTCCTATTGCTTCAAAGTAAAGGTGAAAAAGTTGTTATTTAATAATGATCAGTGCCTTTCCTCTTGTTTGGGCTACAGAGTCTATTACTTTAACAGGACTTAATGTAGTTGTTGCAAGACAGCTTTAAATTACCCCAAGGTAAATCTATCAGTTACTTTTCTTTAAAAAGATCCGCTTCAACAATCCTATGCTATAATTTTCTTGAATGAATTAAACCCTTTCTTTAAGAGACCATTCAAGGAGGATCCACACGGATAAATTACAACCCACGGGCAACCCTTTTGTTCAAATTAAGAGCAACATAAAATGAACTTCACTAGAAAGATACAAGTAACCTCATCTTCTACGAGATGATATCACAGAACAACGGTCTACTGAAATAGACAATTCACAACACATGTAAAAGGAAAAAATGGTTGATTGTATTCAATGTAATTTTCAAAGTTACAAAAGATTGTTCAATTTTATCTGTCTTCTTTTTTAACATTCTCACTATAGGTTTCATAATATCTGCAAAATTCAAAATAAATCTTTGGACAAAATTTATCTGCTCAAGGAAAGACTAAATAGCTTTGATAGTTTTTGGGATGGGAACTTCATTTATTGCTGCCACCCTCTCTGGATCAATTCTCACTCCTTCCTTAGAAACTATATGTCCTAAAAGCTTGCCCTCTTCAACACCAAAATGACATTTCTTTGGGTTGAGAGATATCCTATATTCCAAAGCTATTTTGAAAAAAATTTCCAAGTGATTACAATGGTCTTCTACCCTTTTTGATTAGGCAGTCATGTCATCTTGATACACCACCATGGTCACATCAATAAGTTCTACAAATGCTACATCCATCGCCCTTTGGAAAGTGGCTCCTGCATTGGTCAATCCAAAATGAATTCTACCATACACATAGGTGCCCCATGGTGTCGTAAAAGTTGTCTTGTATTGTTCAACCTCTCTAACCTTCACTTGGTTATAGCCTGAAAATCCATCCATCATGAATAGCAGTTCACATCTGGTTACCTTTTGCAGTATCATATCCATGTTGGGCAAAGGATAGTTATCTTTAAACGATGAGATGTTTAGATTCCTAAAATCCACACATAGTCTAATATCTCCATTCTTTTTTCTGACAGGTACCAAGTTTGAAACCCAAGTAGAATATCTATAGGGTTTAATTACCCCTGCATCTTTCATCTTAATTATTTCTTCTCTCATCTTGGGTAGCAATGTAGGATTTATAGGCCTTTGTTTCTGTCTGAATGGTTTAGCATCTGATTTGAGTGGTACCTCATGTTGGAATAAATCTTCTCTGTAGGCGTTAAGATCATCATAGGACCAGGCAAACACGTGTCTGTACTTCCTGAGTAAAACCACCAATTCTTGTCTCATCTTGGGGTTAACCTTTTCCCAATGTACACATGTCTTGGGGATTCCTCATTTCCTAAGTTAATCTGCTCAACATTGTTTTCTTTGGCCGGACTTACTTTTGTTTCCATCTTGTCTTGTGCATTGAAGGTTCTTTCTAATGCCACTAGACCTCTTGGTGGTTTATTTGATTTCAATTGTATGATCTCATGACCAAACAAAGTTTCTTTCCCATTAGTCTTCTCCACGAAGTCGTTGAAGTTAATGGCTTGTGCCTGATAATGATCCACACATTGCATGAAATTTAGTAAGTCAGAATCATCATGAAAGATCTGCCAACTGTACAAATTATCAGGAATGGATTGTCTCACTTTGATCTCCACTTCTGATACTCCATTCAGAGTCACATCATCTTCTTTCAACGCAATATTTACTAAGAAGTTAGCCATTATATTTTTTGACCTATCAATCCAACTGATTTGGAAAGCGTCAAGCATTTCAATTGTATCCCATACTGCATTCTTGTACTACCTTAGTCTGAGGTGTTTAGAAGTGAATTTTTCTTTAATCTGAGATACTATTAATTTTGAATCCCCAAACACACTAAGCACCTTGATTCCATATTTAACCACCAAATTCAATCCATTCAACAGGGCTTCATATTCAGCAATGTTGTTCGTGTACTCAAATACTAGTTTAAATGAATATTTGAATGTTTCTCCATTCGGCGAAATGAATAAAACTTCGGCTCCACTCCCTTCCTTGCTACATGATCCATCAAAGTACATGCACCATAATTGGTCATCACTTTCTTGGATGAAAGATTCGATCGGGGTCAATTCTTTTGTTTTTGGGTTTGTTAACTGTACCTTAAAATTTTCCATATCTGACTGGATGAAACATATATGCTCAACTGGTTTGATATCCTCAATGATGTGGGGAGAACAAGGCTCTCTTTCAATTCTCACTTCATGTCCATTTATTGGTATGGTAGCATATGACAGAACCAATTGGACATGTCCACCTATCAAATTTGACCATTGTCTGGACAATAACATCCCATAATTTGGAGGAACATCAACCACTATGATGTATGTTTTGTAAGAGGCTCCAAGGCATGCTGCTAACCTGAATTCTACATCCCTCATGACACCCACTACCGGAATGGACCTATTATCCATAGCATAGCATTTACCAAATATAGTATCTATACCCATTCTGAGTTCTCTCATGACTCCAATAGGCATGGCATTTATTGCTGCTCCTAAATCTATCATACATTTTTTTATTCTCTTGTTATTGATCTCCAAAGTTAAATAAAAGGGGTCCACCTGAGTAGGGTTTTTTGTTATTGCAGATCCTAAATATATCATCGGGGTTGGGTCAACCTCATTGCTTTTGTTATTCCCATTATGGTTGTGTCCTCTTATCTTCTCCTCTGGGATGTTTGTAATCATCTTCAATGTATTTTCCCTGTACTCTGGGAACTTCATCATTTCGAGCAAAGGAATAGAAACCTTCATTTGTGTCAAAGCATTGGTGATGTCAAATGATGTGGTGACATGTACCATTGGGGCTTTTATTGCCTCATTCTTCTTCTCCTTTGTAATTTAGTATCTTCAAGGTCTTTCATTTTAAACTTTTCTAGATCTTCTCCTTGGATCTTGTTTGGATTAATTGCTTTCTTGGGTACTTTGTCATTTTCCTTTATGAACATACCAGATGGCTTTCCTTGCTCAGGATTTATAACTCTATTTCTTAAATTATAAGTCATCCTGGCTTGTTCAACTGCAGCTACCATGATTCACTCTCTTTCTTCCTCGGTAGGGATCCTGAGCTTAACTTCATCCTCCCCATCTGAGAATACATGTTGTATGCAGCACTATTGATTGATTCGTCTGGAATTCACATCATATTCTTCGTCTTCTTCTTCTGATGAATCATACTCTTCAAATGACAACATATTTATAGTTTGATCATTGGAATACTCTTCATAATTTCCCTCTCCTTCTTGTAACTTCTTCGCCACTATGCATTGAGAAGGAGAGTGAGGCATGTCACAAGCATAACACCACATACCATCATCTATCATATGATTTACAGGTTTTTTCAAAGGATCTGGGGGTTGCATAACACTTTCCTGATGTTTTTCCATTGTTTTCCCATCCTTCCATGTAGTATTGTAAGGCATGTCATGTAATTTGGGTCTATCATGATGGTAGAACTGTTGTTTCTCTATTTTGTTCACCTTCATAGATAAGTTTTTCAAAACACTCAATACTTTATCCATTTTGTCCTCCTCCTTAGTTTGATTGGGAGCCCTTGGATTAAACAGCCTGGTATCATCCCTCTTCCCAACTCTTTTGGCAGCTTTCCTGTTATTCTCTATGGTTATAGCAGCCTTCATTATCTCTTGAAGAGTTGTAGGGTTCTTCATCTTGAGCTCATAGTTAGTCTTGCTATCAAATTCATTTATGTAATAAAGGATTCTCACCTTAAGTACTGGTTTTATTCTATTAGGAATCCTACTCATGACTTTGTTAAACCTTTTGTTAAATTCAACCACTATTTCATTTTGCTCCTTCTTGATACTTATAATATCGTGTAATGCAAACTCTGGGCTATTATGATCCCCATAATGCTCTAGAAAGAGTCTTTTGAATTCTATAAGGTTGCTTATTGAAACCTCAGGTAATGTTCTAAACCAGTCTCTTGGATCCTCTATTAGTGATTGCATGAATAGCTTCATCTTGACATCTTCATAAGGAAGGCAGAAATCTTCCATGACTGTATCAAAGGCTTTGCAGTGCGCTTCTCCAGTAACAGTGTTGTTGCTTGTGAATTTCGGGATCGAAGTTCTAACTTCATTTGGGATGGGATGAGGACATGGTACTATCCTGGAGAAATCAAATTGTCTGATATGCTCTATGTTAACTACCCCAAGGCCTCCTTGGAAATAACTCCCATAGTTTTGGTTTGCACTGTTATACGGATAAGGAAAAGGAGCAAGTTTATTACGAGGCTGATAGTGATTTTGATAGGTGAAGTTGTTAAAGTGATGATATTATTCCTCATAAGGTATGTTATTGTTAACATGTGCAAAATTGTTCATCTTTTGGTGGTGTGTATGATATAAAGGGTTATCATGTGTTTTAAAACTTTCATTCCCTATATTTGCTTCACCTCTGGGATTCTTCCTTTGCTTCATCCCTTGAGTTGTATTAGCAGCTATGAACGCTTCTTTGGGTTTATTAAATCATTACTAATGTCATCTTTATCAATTCTGATACCTAACTTAGCACATAATTCCATAGTCTCTCATGACCTCCCAGTCTTTTTCATTTCTTCAGCCACCTCATAGAGTTGTTTCAATAGTCCTGTAAAATGTTCAGGTGCATCCATCCCTATTGAGATGGATGAACTCGTTGAATTTGTTCTTGAGTTTGAGTGATGGTTCTCAAAGCCAGGAGGGACCTTGCTTTTCCCTTTCTGCGCTTCATTCATAGTTGCCAGATCTTCACTCCCTTGGTATGTAGGGAACACATTGCTCTGTTTATTCTAGGATGACAGTGGATTGGTGTCGGAGCAATATTGGTTATACTTCTAATATGTGAAATCATCCATTCTTAGTGATTCTTTCATTTGATTGTTGTGGCTTCTTTTTCTGTTGAACTCCAACTGTACAATAGGATGACCTTCTGTTAATGACCTTCTCCCATACATAAAATTTCTTATTTCAGAGTCGCCACCCTTCTTCTTGAAGGGAATTTGTATTTTGTATATGAGTTCTTTTCCCCAGCAGAGTCACCAATCTATTGGATCTCAAATCAACAAATTGGATAGGTTCTAAGGAAATGCCAATTCCTATGGTCAAATCCTGCAATTTATTTGGCCAACTTATAGAGTGAACCTATTTGGTTACTAACTCCCTCACTTTAGGCTCTGCAAGACCTAGGATGGTATACCTGTTCACTAGTTGCTTTTGATGACTAATTTTTTTTATAGCAGACTAGATATCTTGATCTAAATTCTTTCCTATCTCAGAATGGCATAAGTTTCTTGGATAGATGGTTTTAGATGAGTTCAAGATTGTTGTTGTGGAAGCTATTCGATCTTTGTGCTTGAAATTTGTATGTGTATACTACTGCTAATTGATCCTATATATCCTATTCAATTATTCCTATTGCTTCAAAGTAAAGGTGAAAAAGTTGTTATTTAATAATGAGCAGTGCATTTCCTCTTGTTTGGGCTACAAAGTATATTACTTTAATAAGACTTAATGTATGTTGTTGCAAGATAGATTTAAATTATTCCAAGGTAAATCTATCAGTTACTTTTCTTTAAAAAGATCCGCTTCGACAGTCCTATTCTATAATTCTCTTGAATGAATTAAACCCTTGCTTTAAGAGACCATTCAAGGAGGATCCAAAAAGAGTAATTACAACCCATGGGCAACCCTTTTGTTCAAATTAAGAGCAACATAAAATGAACTTCACTAGAAAGATACAAGTAACCTCATCTTCTACGAGATGATATCACAGAACAACGGTCCACTAAAATAGACAATAAAAGGAAAAAACAATTGATTGTATTCAATGTAATTTTTAAAGTTACAAAAGATGTTCGAGTTTATCTATCTCTTTTTTTTCCGAATGCTCTCCACTTGTCTGATCATCTTTTCACTCTTGGTCTTCCAGTAGATGGTGTCTGTTAAAGTATCCATGACCTTCTGGTCAGTTCCAAGCATCATGTCTAATTCACCAACGTTTGGAGCAGTGCTCTACTGCAATAGTCTCTCTTATAGTCACTGCACCTCCTCATTAGCCTTTTCGTACAATCCTTTATAAGTGTCATTTTCCCTAACCAAGAATTTGATCTGATCCTCATTGAGTCTTGCTACATCCAAATTTAATTTGGCAGTAACCCTAGGATCAATCTTTCCAACCTGTTGGATCATTAGATGCCCAAAGGCTTTATTAGTGTCTACAAGCAGGGGAATTTTTTCATTAGGATATAGAGCCCACAACATAAGAGCCTTTTGATCAGGATCATATCTTGATCCCATAAAGATGTTAACTACATCTTCAGGCATAATCTGCTTGTCTGGCCCTTGATTCTTTAAGAAACTATCGAACAATAAAGCAGATCTCATATCCCATCTTGGGTATACCAGTACTCCGGCATCATTGAGTAACATCCTTCCTCTTTCAGGCATCATCTCCTTTATGGCATGGTCCACTTCCTCCTGAAGTATCCCAAGCATTTCTTCTTCAGTTCTTCCTTCAGTGTTAGTCTTGACTAACGCCCCTTTGTGCTGGTACAAGAATGTCCTAAACTCCTTAGTGTGGATAAAATCATTGTCGGAGGTAAATTCTTCATGCTCCAATAGCCTGACATCATTGATTTCCTGGATGTCATATTGTACAATTGCCAAATTCATTTGTTACTCATGTCCGTATCCAGGTGGATATTCTTCCCTTGGCGAGTCAACGGGAAAAGGTTCGAAAACAGATTGGGGAGACATATGTGCCAAAGGCTCTGTATCCCTGATATTCTACGTTTTGTCCCTGAAAACATATGCAGGAATGCCTTCCAAGATCTCCAGCTCATGTTCCATAAGTTTATTGGCTCATAAGTGTTGGCCAGGGACTTCATAAGTTCAATATTCACGAAGACATTTGGTACTGCCAACTTCCCAAGATTCAATCTCCATAAGTTTTTGATAGGTTCTCGAGCGTTTCTTCTCACATATACAAATATGAACAACTCGTGCCCTTTGATCTCTGTCCAAATGTCTCCTAGGTTGTCAAATTTGTATTCTAGGCCTTCATCTTCTAACTTAATCTTTTTTGATCGATGGCTTGAAGCAGGGAACTGATCTAATAGGTCCTGGTCTAATGGACGACCCTCCTTCTTTTGCCTCTTTGGCTTCTCTTCTGTAGATTGGGCTTCCTTTGGCTTCCTAGCCTTGGTTTTCTTAGATGAAGAGGTTTCCATTACAATTTCAATAGCTAGGACTGAGGAAGTTATTAGGTGCTCTGGGCTTTCCGCTTTTCTTTGAAATAACTCTCTATGTATTTTTTAGCCAATGTTGCCTGAATTGCCTTCGATCCTGCTATTTTATTATGATCTTGTAGTATTTCATCGGTCACATCCATTCTGTCATGCAATGGTCATGAGCTCAGTCATTTTAATTTAAGGTGACTAGACTTCATTTATTTTTGGAATGATTTCGCTGCAGGGAGTAATTGCCTCTTCCAACAGTTCTTTTCCATTTCTTCGATGTGGCAGGGTTCTTCGGTGCCATTCATTTATTTCTCATTGAAAAGCCCTTTCTTATCGAACTCACCTTTGTTTTGGTGAAATTACTATTTTCGCCAATGCACTTTAATTTTCCATCGAAACTTTGCCTTTCATCGAAATTTATCTTGCTCATTTCTATCCCGGATGGTCGGTTCTAACGGGAGTTGTTATTGTTTTTCTTTTCAGTGAATCCCATCCCATCATTATTCCTTGAAATGTTTTGTTTGATGTCTGAGTTTTCATCGATAACCAATCATCGATGAATGGCCTCCTCATTTCACTTGACACTGGCATTTCGATGAAACTGTTCACTTCGCCAGGAGAAAAAAACCTTTTACCGATGGTCTATCTTTCTTCGATGCTCCCTTTTACTCTATCAACTTATTACTTATTGGTTCTTTGAGGCCCACATTTCTCTGAAGTAATATCACCGCTAGCCTCTTCAATGTACTTTTCGGTGAAAAGGAGATTTCAGCAAATCCCTTTTGGCTATAATCGCATCCCTAATCCCTTCGATAGCATGTCTTTATCGAGGGAGCCTTCAGCCATTTCTTCGACACAATGGGTATCCCCTTTTCGGTGAAACTTGGCTTTTCAGTGAGAATTGTTTTTATTTATTCGATGGTTGAGTTTGGCCAATAGGGGGGATCTAATATCAATGAAACTTTCAATGGTTTTAAAGAGAATTCTGAAGGGTACATTTAATCATTTTGGGAACACATCCTGAGGTTTTAGCATAAACTCATGGTTTGTCATCATTTTGTAAAATGTTCAACACCTTGGTTCCCCAGCCTAAAAATAAAAATGTTATTGGAACTAAATGGTTTTTTCGGAATAAATTGAATGAGGATGGTCAAGCTATAAGGAATAAGGCTAGATTGGTTTGTAAAAGATATTCTCGGAATGAAGGAATTGATTATGGAGAGACTTTTGCACCTGTAGCTAGGATTGAAGTTGTAATATTATTTCTTGCTTATGTTGCTTATAAAAACTACAAGGTTTAACAAATGGATGTTAAATGTGCATTTTTCAATGGGGATCTTGATGAGGAAGTTTATATTGAGTAACCTAATGGTTTTTCACTATCAGATGATACAGATATGGTTTGCAGGTTAAGGAAAGCTTTATATGGATTGAAACAAGCACCTAGAGCTTGGTATGCAAGGTTGGATAAATATCTTTTATAACTTGGTTTTACTAAGGGCGGTTCTTACAGTAATTTATATTATAAGATCACTGATGATGATATACTGATTATTGAAGTATTTGTTGATGACATTATTTTTGGAGGTGGAGATAAGTTATGCATAGAATTTTCTAAGAATATGGAAAAAGAATTTGAGATATCTATGATTGGTGAGATGAAATTTTTCTTAGGTTTGCAGATTACTCATACTAACAAAGGTATTTTCATTTGTCAAACTAAATATGCTAAGGAATTGTTGAAGAAATTTGGTATGGGAGATTCTAAATCAGTAAGTACTCCTATGGTTACAAGTGAGAAATTGACAACAAAATATGTTTCTACACTGGTAAATCCTACAAGATACAAATCTATGATTGGAGGTCTTTTTTATTTGACTCAGACTAGGCCTGACATTATGAATGTTGTTTGTATTGTTTCAATATTTCAGAGTGATCCTAGAGAAAATCATGAGATAGCGGTGAAAAGTATTTTTAGATACTTGCAAGGTACATCAGAATATGCCTTGTCGTACCCTAAGGAAGATAACTTTACTTTATGTTCATATACAGATGCTAATTGGGCTGGAGATGTTGATGACCGGAAAAGTACTTTTAGCGGAGCTTTCTTTCTTGGAAAGTGTTGGTATTTTGGTATGGTTTTGTCATTGATGTCAACACCTACTGAATACAAGCACTTTGGAGATCCAGCAACATTCACCGGCAAGCAAGTAAACTGTGCAATAGTTACTGGTATATGGTTCACCGGTAGGATATAATGTTCACCAGTACCTAGAATGATATGGAAGACACTTGGTAATGTTGAAGACATCATATGGACACTTTGTTTTGAAGGATTGATCATTGGTATATTCATATTTACATATTTTCTTTTACCGGCAAATAGGTCCAGGGTTATCTAGGGTTATACCGGCAAGTTTATCTTTTCCAGATCAGCATGGCACGCTATGGAGATGATTTATTATTGATGTAAATGCATTCAGCCGACATGTTTAATCGGTTATTGCATCAGATATTATATTGTTTATAAAATGGTTTTATTGTAATATCTTGTAGAGCCGACCTACTAAAATTGGTCTTAGGGTATGGTATAAATGTAAGATCTTATTTGTAAGATCAAGTGTGGAATGTGAAAAAGAATTATGTGAAGGTATATGTGAGATTAAGCAAAGCTATACATGAAGACATCATTTGAAGGTGAAGTTAGGTTTTTGTAGAAGCATATCAGCATTACACTGGTACTGAATCCAGCATATGAAGATGCTATTTTGTGCAATACATTCTTATTGGATTTAACCATCCAACTGTAGTCAGTGTGACTCCCATTTGTGATTGAGCAGTGAGCTCTAGGCTGTTGGCCTTTTTGCATGTGCAAACCCCTTTTTGTACACTTACTATCTGCAGTAGTATCATCTGATTGTGGGTAAGGTTTCCCACCGTGGTTTTTCCCTTTACAGGGTTTCCACGTACAAATATTGGTGTTATGTGTTGTGGATGACTTTATGTTTATGTTTCATGCATTAATTCTTACCGATATAGCAATTTACTGTTAACATTGTCTACCGGCACACTTAACTGGTTTACCGGTATTAAGCATTAAGTTGGTTAATCGGTTTGGTTTGAATTTCTTAGACAACTGATTCACCCCCCCTCTCAGTTGTCTTCGGGACCTAACAATTGGTATCAAAGCTTAGTCATCTTTTATAGAAGTTTAACAACTTGAGGAGATCCAATGACTACTAATTACTTCAGGAAGGACAGTCCTAAACTTGATGGAACCAACTATGGGATATGGAAGATCAAGATGGAGACACATCTGAATTACATTGGTAAAGACATCTGGGAAGTTACAAAGAATGGTTATACTACTACTGTAGCTGGTCAGAATGCTCCAACTACCTTAGCCAAAGATGAAGAGAATGATTGCAAAGCAAGAGAAGCACTTTTGAGCGCATTATCAGATCAACAAATCATGGGATTATCAGATAGGTCTACTGCTAAAGCTATTTGGGATCATTTGGAAACACTAAATGAAGGAGATTCCACAGTCAAGATTGCAAAACTTGAAAGCTTCTGAGTCAGGTATGAACATCTGAAAATGGAAGAAGATGAAAGGATTTCTGCTTTTATGGAAAGAGTAAATGAAATCATTTTGGGTATTAAATGTTGTGGAGGAACCTTGAGTGAGGATGAAATTATTTCAAAAATCTTAAGAGGTTTGCCACCGGCATATAAAATGAAGGTTACTGCTATAAATGAGTTGAGAACAATGCCTAGTACATCAGTGACTAGGGATACATTGATTGGAAAATTTTCAGCTTTTGAAATTGAGGAATTTGGTCTTGTTGCTACTATAAAAACTGATTTGGCTTTTAAAGCATCAACATCATCTGCTCCATCATTTGACAAATCAGACTAGAAAGCCTTTTATGCGAGAGAACTTGAAGAAACTAGGAAGGAGAATGAAGAGCTTGAAGAACATGAAGCACTATATGCAAGAAAAATGCCAAAAGGTCCTATTGGAAGTAAGTATGAAGGTAAAGCACCCTTTAAATGTTTTAACTGCAATAAAATTGGTCATATGGCTTTGAGATGCCCTGATAGACATGCTAGACTAAGAGAATAAGCTAGAAGAACATACAAGCCTAATCCTGAATATCAGAGATACAGATTTAAGAAGAACAAAGACAAATATTGTTACATTGTTGATGAAAGTGTGACTGATGATTCTGATGAGGATCCGGCAGACAATGGATGGGTTTTTGTTGCTATAACCGAAGATCAACCGGCACCTACTACTCAACCAGTAGAACAAGCCCTAGCAGCTAAAGTTGAAGCAAAGGACGAATGGATCATTGACTCAAGATGCTCACATCACATGACTGGAGACAAAGGTAAATTCTTGAACTTTCAAGAATACAATGGAGGTTTAGTAAGATTTGGAGATGACAGAGACTATTCAATCAAAGGTAAGGGTTCAATATCTCTTGATGGTAAGCATAACACTGACAATGTCTACTATGTTGAAGGATTAAAGCATAATCTTTTAAGTGTTGGTCAATTAGTTGAGAAGGGATTTCAGTTACAATTTAAAAATGGAAAATGCAAAATCATGAATAGAACTGGTTTGGAAATTGCAACCAGTAATCAGACTAGAGGTAATATCTTTCATTTGAATAACAGTGAAAAGACATGCTTAATTGCACATATAGATGAAAGTTGGTTATGGCATAAGAGACTATGTCATGTAAACTTTGATTGCATGGTAAAAATTAGTACTTCTAAGGCAATTAGAGATCTACCTAAAATTGTGAAACCTCATAACACAATTTGTAAGGAATGTCAATTTGGAAAACAAGTTAGAGATAGTTTCAAAAGTATTCCAGAAAAATCCAATAATGCTCTTGATTTAATTCACACTGATTTATGTGGTCTAGCTAGAACTAAAAGCTTGCAAGATGATAGATATTTCATGCTAATTATTGATGATTATTCTAGAATGTGTTGGGTTACTTTTCTCAGAGAAAAATCAAAAGCACTTGGGAAGTTCAAACTATTCAAAGCAATGGTTGAGAATGAAACCGGTAAGAAAATCAAATGTTTAAGATCAGATCAAGGAGGAGAATTCACATCTAAGGACTTTAATACATTCTATGAAGTGAATGGAATCAAAAGACAGTTATCAGCACCTCGGACACCACAGCAGAATGGAGTTGTTGAAAGGAAAAACAGAACTATCTTGGATGCAGCAAGAAGATGTTATCAGAAGAAAATCTACCACATGTGTATTGGAGGGAGGCAGTTAGCACTGCTGTCTATACATTCAACAAAGTTCATATCAAAGGTGAAACCGGTAAGACCCCTCATGAACTATGGTTTGGTAATACTCCTACTCTTAAGTATTTCAGAATTTTTGGAAGTAAATGTTATATTAGAAGAGATGAGTATATTGGAAAATTTGATCCTAGAAGTGATGAAGGAATATTTCTTGGTTATTCATCTAAGAGCAAGGCATATAGATGTTTTAATAAAAGATTGCAAAAAATTGTTGAGAGCACAAATGTAAAGATTGATGAACAATTCAGAGGAACTTCAAGGTATATAGACTCTGAACCGGCAACAGAAATTGTGACAAATGAACCTACACTGAATCCACCGGTACAAAATGAAGATCTAGTTACCCCGGTATCATCAGAGGATTCCACAGTAATTGAAGAACAACAGCAAACTAAGACACCCCGGTATGTAAGATTGAATCATTCTGAAGATCAGATAATTGGAAACAAATTTAAAGGAGTAATGACAAGAGGAAGATTGGCAAATGAAGAGGTATGTCTTATTTCTCAAATTGAACCATTATCTATCAATCAGGCATGTGAAGATAAATTTTGGATTAAAGCTATGGAAGAAGAATTAGGACAAATTGAGAAAAATAATACTTGGACATTAGTTCCTCGGCTTAAAGATAAAGATGTAATTGGAACCAAATGGGTATTTAGAAACAAACTTAATGAAGATGGTAAGGTTGTCAGAAATAAAGCAATACTAGTGTGTAAGGGATATTCTCAGAAAGAAGGAGTTGATTACAATGAAACCTTTGCACCGGTAGCCAGAATTAAGGCAATCAGATTATTCTTGGCTTTTGCAGCTCACAAGGACTACAAAGTTTATCAAATGGATATTAAATGTGCATTTTTGAATAGAGATCTTGAAGAGGAAGTATATATTGAACAACCTAATGGATTTTCTTTGACAGATGGCAATAATATGGTTTGCAGGTTAAGAAAAGCTCTGTATGGATTGAAACAAGCCCCAAGAGCTTGATATGCAAGATTGGATAAATATCTTATAAAGATTGGTTTTACTAAAGGAAATGCAGATAGCAATTTATATTACAAAGTAACTAATGATGAAATCTTGATTATTGAAGTATTTGTTGATGATATAATCTTTGGAGGAGAAGATGGACTATGTAAAGAATTTTCTATTAAAATGCAGCAAGAATTTGAAATGTCTATGATTGGAGAAATAAAATTCTTTTTAGGATTGCAGATTTCACATACTGATAAAGGTATATTTTTGAGTCAATCCAAGTACTTGAAAGAACTACTAAATAAATTGGGGATGGAGAACTCTAAACCGATAAGCACACCTATGACCACAAATGACAAATTATCTCAAAGGGATGAATCTACACCTGTTAATCCAACTAGATACAAATCTATGATAGGAGGTTTACTGTATTTGACACAAACCAGGCCTAATATTATGAATGCAGTATGTATTGTTTCTAGATTTCAAATTAATCCTAGGGAAAATCATGAATCAGCAGTAAAAAGGATTTTCTGGTACTTACAAGGCACAGCAAATCTTGGATTATGGTATCCTAGAGATGAAAATTTTGATCTATGTGCATACATAGATGCAAATTGGGTAGGAGATGTGGATGATAGAAAAAGCACCACTGGAGAAGCATTCCTTCTTGGAAAGAGATTAGTTTCTTGGTTGAGTAAGAAACAGAGTTGTACATCTTTATCAACAGCAGAATCAGAATATGTTGCTGCAGCAACTAACTGTAAACAAGTACTATGGCTTAAGCAAATGTTGAAAGACATAAAGGTAAAATGCAAGGAACCTATTACTATATATTGTGATAACAATGCAGCAATTGATATATCTAAGAATCCGGTATTACATTCTAAAACAAAACATGTTTCTATCGAACTGAATTTTCTAAGGGAAAAAGTTGAAGAAAAATAGATAAAACTAGTTTATGTGAATACTAAAGAATAGCTTACAGATATTTTCACAAAACCTTTGCCTATGGAGACTTTTGAATATCTCAGAGATCAGCTTGGAGTCATACCACCACTGGTAGAGACTTAGATAGTTGATGATTGTCATCAACTGACAGAATTAAAAAGACAAATCTTTTATTCTGGTATTTGATGAGGAAGCTACTTCTCAGGGGGGAGTAGTTTGTATTTTGTATGGACTTTGATTTTTGTAGCTTTGGCATTTGATGTCAAAGGGGGAGAGATATCTATGGAAAAACACATTATCTTTTAAGGAGAGGTAGAGATTGGTATTGAAGATTAATCTTTGGATAAACACATGTTGCTCCCAGGGGGAGAAACTATTGTTTAGGAGATTTTTGGTATTTGGCATTTCTGTTTTGGCACTTTGATGGTTTTTCCTTCTTGTGTTGCCATCAATGCCAAAGGGGGAGATTGTTGGGATTTTGGTATGGTTTTGTCATTGATGTCAACACCTACTAAATACAAGCACTTTGGAGATCCAGCAACATTCACCGGCAAGCAAGTAAACTGTGCAACAGTTACTGGTATATGGTTCACTGACAGGATATAATGTTCACCGGTACCTGGAATGATATGGAAGACACTTGGTAATGTTGAAGACATCATATGGACACTTTGTTTTGAAGGATTGATCATTGGTATATTCATATTTACATATTTTCTTTTACCGGCAAATAGGTCCAGGGTTATCTAGGGTTACACTAGCAGGTTTATCTTTTCCAGATCAACATGGCACACTATGGAGATGATTTATTATTGATGTAAATGCATTCAGCCGACATGTTTAATCGGTTATTGCATCAGATATTATATTATTTATAAAATATTTTTATTGTAATATCTTGTAGAGCCGACCTACTAAAATTGGTCTTAGGGTATGGTATAAATGTAAGATCTTATTTGTAAGATCAAGTGTGGAATGCGAAAAAGAATTGTGTGAAGGTATATGCGAGATTAAGCAAAGCTATACACAAAGACATCATTTGAAAGTGAAGTTAGGTTTTTGTAGAAGCATATCAGCATTACACCGGTACTGAATCTAGCATATGAAGATGCTATTTTGTGCAGTACATTCTTATTGGATTTAACCATCCAACTGTAGTCAGTGTGACTCCCATTTGTGATTGAGCAGTGAGCTCTAGGCTGTTGGCCTTTTTGCATGTGTAGACCCCTTTTTGTACACTTACTATCTGTAGTAGTATCATCTGATTGTGGGTAAGGTTTCCCACCGTGGGTTTTCCCCTTACAGGGTTTCCACGTACAAATATTGGTGTTATGTGTTGTGGATGACTTTATGTTTATGTTTCATGCATTAATCCTTACCGATATAGCAATTTATTGTTAACACTGTCTACCGGTACACTTAACTGGTTTACCGGTATTAAGCATTAAGTTGTTTAATTGGTTTGGTTTGAATTTATTAGACAACTGATTCACCCCCCCCTCTCAGTTGTCTCTAGGACCTAATAGAAAGAAGTTGATTTTATGGATTAGCAAGAAACAGTCATGCTCTTCTTTATCTACTGCTAAAGTTGAGTATGTTGTTGTTGCTACTAACTGTATACAAGTTTTATGGATGAAGAAAATGTTGAAGGATATAAAGGTGGATTGTGATGCACCGGTAGTTATTCACTGTGATAACTCTATGGCTATTTATATATCAAAGAGTCCGGTATTTCATTCTAAAAAAAAGCACATATCTATCAAGTATAAATATTTGAAGGAGAAGGTGGAAGCAAATAAAGTTCGATTGGTTTATGTAAACACTAAAGAGCATATTGCAGCTATTTTCACTAAACATTTGTCCAAGGAATCATTTGAGTACCTGAGAGACAGATTGGGAGTTTCTGCCCTTTTGGTAGAGACTTAATTGATGCGGTTTGGCATCAATATGACATGCATTATCAAAGATACTATTCATTTAGGAACTGATGTGGGATACTACTACTCAAGGAGAGTAGTCAGCTTTGTGATTCAGTGGTTTATGTTTTTGCTTTGATATTTTTGTCAGATTTTAAGCATTGATGTCAAAGGGGGAGGGATATTGATGTGAAAAAGGAAGAGAAATTCAGAGCTTTACAGAGATATTATTCACATGGGAAGTTTGAGCTGTATGTGGGAGATTGTTGGTTGTCTTCCATTGGGGCAGACTTGTTTGGCATTTCTTGATACTTAGATGACTTGTTTAGCATTTCTTGGTACTTAGATGTTTTTCACATCTAGTGTTGCCATCAATTCCAAAGAGGTAGATTATTGGCCATCTGGTGGAATTTATTATGTGTTGCATTGATGTTTTGTCATTGATGCCAACACTAATTTTTTGGATGCTTTACCGGCACCCTTTTGGTCCCGATAGGCTGAGTGTTTTCTGGTTAACTTGGATTTGGTATGATTTGGTAGGCTCCGATATAGTTTGGTGATGGAATCATCTTGTTCATGATACTTATACTCATATTTGGTCAGTTGGTTTTGGTCTGGAGATCGGATGCTATCCTGCCTGCTTAGAAGATTGGTTTCTGGTTCTGGCGAGGGTTTCACCGGCAGAGCTTTTGGTCGAGATCTCTAATGAATTGCATAAGTGGTGTTGGTGCAGCTTTTGGTGGAGTTCTAGGATGTTGTCAGTGATCATGTTCGAGACTTGGTGGATGGAGATCATTGTTGTGGTGTGTGGACCTATACTTGGTCTCAGTTGATCTAGGTTATGGATTAGCTTTAATGTAACGTGTGGATAGGACCTATTAATGTATTTCCAGGATGTCTTATGTGTTGATATTATTTGTTTGTTCTAAGGCCAACATGGTTTGTAATTATGTAATTAGTTTATTATCTGGTGGCTGACCTGATTGTGTATGGTCGAGGGTTTGTATATATATATGTAAGATCTCATTATAGATCACCATGGTTACTGTTAGAGGTCATGGTCAATGAATGTAATATGTAATTAATGTAATATCATTCAAATGAGGATTTAGTCCTCCGATATTGACATTAACCGAAATTGTACTCAGGAATAGGAGATGCTATCTTTTGCAGTTCAACACTTCTCTGGATTGTAGTCTGAATTTATATGTAGTCAGTGAAGCTCCTTTTGTTATGAGCAGTGTGCTCTAGGTTCTTGATCTTCCTACAAGTGTAGACCCCTCAATTGTAATTTGCATACTTACTACAGAAGTATTATCTGACTATGGGTAGGCTTCCCACTGTGGTTTTTCCCTTTACTGGGTTTTTCACGTACAAATCTTGGTGTCATGTGGATGGTATTTATTCTAAAATTATTGTTTATGACTAATTGGTTTATCTGGTATTCTAGTATTAAAGTTAAAATTGCTAATGGTTCCAGTAATCTGTGACAATTGATTCACCCCCCCCCCTCTCAGTTGTCTTCTAGTTATTTGAATTGTCTAACATATTTTAGCGAATATATGTAGTCTAAAACTTTTTTATGTCAAATTTAAGTGCATATATGTAGTTTTAAATTACATATGTGGTATTTTAGTGTGTGTGTCAAGTATCAGTATGTATATGTGTGCAATGCCAGATTAGGAACAAGATAGGCTACAAATGTGATAAATAAATGCTACAGATAAGATGGTCAGTCATTTTGATGAAAATTTGGCCATTGCCCCAACAGGATAGGATAAGTTACAGCTGATAGTGCTAGAGCGGAAAATAATAAATAGGTGATGTTGATGAAGCTGAATGAGTTGACAAAGCTAACAAAGCTTGCTAGGATGAAAGTTGGTAAAGCTTGATAGGATAGAGTTGATAAAGTTGATGTTGATGTGATATGAATTTTTTGATTGAAAGATGACTTAGCACCTTTAGATTCTTGAGATAGATTCTCTCATATGCAAAATCTAAGACCATAGTTGACAAAGGATGAGCACGCAATACTGTGTCACTTGCGAATATGGTATGCTACCTTTATGCCCAAAATTAGGGAAAACCTTAGATTATTATTTGCACTTGTTAAGCGGTGGTACAATGATCACTACACATTTCACTTACCAACGGGAGAGATGATAGTGACCTTGGAGGATGTATACATGATTATGTGGATTTTGATAGTCGAAGAGCTAGTGGTATATAATCAGGACCATCTAGATGTGGGAGCATTGTGAGATGTCTAAGGCTAGATCAATAAGCATCATATTATGGTTGTAGGAGGAGTGATCAGCAGGTATATTTGCCCTGATAGGTTGACCTATGGACTATCCATTGGATGGGGATGATCTCTAGAGATGATAATGATATAGGTTATATGATTCACATGGGTAAATTTCCTGCTTGCCCACCTATATCATGATATCCATCAATTTGTGTACTTAGGTGGCTGCAAATTATTTCTGTGTGTGATATTGTTGTAGATTTGGCCATATGAGCATATCATAGCTACTAGGCTAGTATTCTATAGGAGTCACAACATGAGACAACCTCATGTCCATATGTATAGCATGATTATATCCCAGTCACGACTAGGGAAGATGGATTATTGGCATTGGGTGATAGATGACATTGACTCAGTGATCTAGCGGTCATATCTAGACTAACTGGGAGGATCATGCCACCAAGTTACAATATTTTTATCAAACCAAGTGCTTTATTGGGAAAACTGCATATATCATAGAGTGACCCCTACCAGATAAGGTGTCTAGGTAGTTTGGATGGATACAAGGATAATCGATTGCATCTAAAAAAAATTATGCGAACACAGTGAGAGGTATCATGATGGGGTCCATGTCTATCTTAGGAGACTACATTAGGTGAGTTAAAAGATTTGACTCCTATAGTGTGGGACTATGATGGAATATTGTAGATAGGGTAAAGTAGACAAGCAACACCCTCACAAAGTCAAGGACAAGAGGGACAAGGACTGGATTGGGGACAAGATCAAGAAGGACAAGGAAAAGAGGGACATGAGGGAGAATAGGATCAACATGAGATAGGTTCCTTAAGGGACCAAATATAGGTTTTCCAGGATTAGGTGGAGATACAGGTTGCATAGATAGTAGCCTTTATAAAACAACAACAACAAAGAGTCATTGGGAAGCGAGACATCATGATTCAACAATATGGATGGGTGGAAGATGTTGGCATTTTTTATGATTGATGTTGTGATTGTCATTGATGGACACACACTTGATTTGAGATCACTTTTTGTATGTATGAGTTAAATCTCAACCGGTATGATGTATTATAGTCTTTAGACTATCGGTGTTTTGCAAAAAGTGTTTACCGATCTGAAGCGGTACGAAGACCCCAAGCAGTTCGAGGATCTCAACCGGTACGAAGGAATGAAGTGGCACAACTCATATTTCCCAGTCTTCATTATTGTCAAACCAACAACCGGTATTTTGCTTCAACCAATATTTTGTATGAATAGGTAATACTCTATGATGAGTTACCAATCGGCATTTTGTGATGAGTTACCATCCACCGATTGTTTTGCGGTGCCGACACTCTGGTGGTGCTTTTTGTGTCATGTTACCAAATATGTCTAGATGCATTGAACCAGGGAAATTGTATTGTAATCCTATTGGACCGACATGAAATTGGATTCCTTTATAAGGACATCATGTCTAGGGTTTTAGGTTGTTTCTAGGGTTTAAGGTGGTTGATGAGTTTTTGTAAGTGTGAATATAGAAGAGAAGTTCAGGTCTACGAGAAGAGGCAGAGTTTGAATGTGTTGAAGACTGAAGTTATGCTGGAATGCATTAGGAACGAACTATCAAGGATCTAACCAAGCAATCTGTGCCATTTGCTAGATCACTCACTTGTTGATTACTCACATCTTCGACAAGTTTGAAGCCCTTAACCGGGTAGGCCCAAAAAGCCTTTTGTAAATCCTCTAACAAGGTGGTTCACATCTGTGGATCTAAAATCCTCTAGCAAGGTAGTCTTTAATTGGACTTATCTCCTAACAGAGATTGAGATTCCTAACAGGATCTATTCTGGTAAAGAACTTTGTATGACCTTAACCGGTCTGACCTTAACCAGTATGGTTCCTATTCTGCAGATAGTTACTTGTGAGTTTCATCTCACCATGGTTTTTCCCATTTGGGTTTCCATGTCAAAATCTCTTATGTTATGGTGTTTGTGCCTCTGTGGGTGAATGCATTATTTACTATTTGGTTTGCATGTGTGCTAACCGGTTTGGTTGCTAAACTATTTTACCGGTTTACTGCTAGACTAGTAAAGTGTTTAAGTACAGTAATTTTTGGCATACTAATTCACCCCCCACCCCCTCTTAGTATTCATCAATTGCCATCAAAGCCAACCTTTCTATAAATTTAACCACTTGGAAAGAGATATGGGGGAAGACACTGTGAGGGAACTTACTCATCGTCTCACTCAGTCTAAGCAAGCCTATGATGATCTTATGGTCAAATATAAGGCCTCTCAAGCAAAAAGGAGAGAACATGCTGAAAAACTGATGGAGCTATCTGAAAATAGTTCTTCTGATGAAGCGGACATGGAAGCCCTAATTCAAGAAGTAGAAAAGTTTAATGAATCCAATTCCAACCTGAGAAAAGAGTTGGAAGGACTGACTATTCGAATGTGCCAAGAGCTTGAGAACCGGAGGAAAGTTGAAGATCTGGTAAAAGACAAAGATAATGAAATATCCAAGCTGAAGCAAGAGATCAATGCCCTAACTGCTCAACTCCATGTGAGCAAAGTGGAAAAGGAAGACATGCAAGGAGAACTGAACATAGCCATCTCCAAGAATACAAACTTGATGGAAACAAATGCTGCTATTTCCAAAGAACTCTCTGAGTCAAAGGAAATACTTGCTAAGTTCAACAAGAGTACTGTTAAGCTAGAGCAAAATCTTGAATCGGCCAAACCTGTCAAGAATACTAATGGACTTGGTTATTTCGTCCATGAGCAAGGAGAGACCTCTAGTGCAAATGTTGAAGCATCGAAGAAGCAACCAGCATTCAAAGGTAAAGGTAAGCAAAAGTTCAAACATGTTTTCTTTAATTGTCTTAAAGAAGGACATATTGCTAATGTGTGTAGGAGCAAAGCCTACAATAATTTTCCTTACTTTATAAACAATGTACCTAGATCCAATAAGTTCAATGGTAATTGTTATGCATGCAACAAGTTTGGGCATAGAGCATCTGAATGCAGGTCTATTATGAACAACACTAGAAGATATCCTCAGAGGACTCAAGGAGTTGGTCTGGAACCTTTTGTGAACCGGAACCCAAAATGGTTTAATACCTTTAATCATCAGTCAGGAAGCAGTGGCTATGAAGCGGTAACCGGATGGAGAGAAAACTATTTGATTTGTCATTGTCATTGTCACACTGCTGTAACATGCAGGAGGAAGAACGGTAACATGAATAATGGACCTTGGAGAGCACCTGGAATGGTCTGCTATCATTGCAGCAAACCGGGTCACATTGTCAGATTCTGCAGAACAAGAAAGAACATATCGGATGACATATCGGTCACTCCGAAAGGAAAGATTGATATTGAAACTGTTCAAGCGGATATGAACAAAACATGGAAAAAGAAACCAGCGGTGTTGCAAGAAGAACCGGTCTCTACACCTAGTGTGGAAATTTCAGAACTGGCAAACTAAGCATCAGAAAAGCTTAGGGGGAGCAAATAGTGAAATACTTCAAACCCTCAGTTTACATTGGTAAAAGACCTTAACCGGTATGAGATACCTGTCAGTCGGCAAAAGACCGGAAATGGTAAAAAGTAAATTAGGGTTTACGCCCTAATATTTGAGCATTTATTATGGTAGGTGGAGAACCTGTTTAAAAGGAATCTTCAAATCATTTCTATTATTATTTTTTGAGCGAAGAATTTTTTCAAGTGCAGAGTGAAGAAAAGTGATTTACACGACGATTCAAGGAATCTATCAAAAACCTGAAGAAGAATCTGAAGCTAACATCTACTGAAGGAGAGTAGAACGCAAAGCGATATTTTAGTAACCTAAGGAGTGTGAAGAGTAGTTCAAAATGCGAAGCCCTAAATTTCAATCTGCGAAGGTATTTTTCATAATTATTCATTTGTCATGGCTTCCTTATCACATGATAGCTCTAGTGCACCCACTGACTCTATGGACCTCATTCAACGAAAGTCAAAATACAATGCCCTGTCTCAAGTACCTACCAATGTAATAGTAGAAGAAGGCATTTTTGATTACATAGACTGCAAAATCAAAGACCTAGGGTCTCTTGTGATCCATTCCCACCTGAGCCTGTTCTGCAGAAAAGATAAGAAGACTAAACTGGAATTCAGCATTCTGGAAAAGAAGAAACTTCATAATGCAGTTTACTTTCTTGAAGAATTTTCGGATGATCACATTCACATTATTCTAAGTAGGGTACATGGTGATAAGATGTACCTAGAGTAGACGCATGATATCACACCGGAAGCGATTCATGTCGTCGCCAGTTTCTGTAACATAGGGGAAGTGCCAGCCCTAAGGAAGGTCAGCAAGACTGTAATGTCCAAGCTCACCGGTTCAGTGAGCGACTCACGTGGAATGACTGTCAACTAAATCAAGGACGATCTGGTCAAGTATGCCTGCATGGTGATAGGTTATCAGACGTTCTCTGCTAGCAGAATTAATTTTGTCTCTACTGTAGCGGTAAATGTCGCTTACAGGATGATCAAGGAAGATGAATCATTTGATCTGTGCACTTGTATGCAAAGACAACTTCTATTGAATCTTAACTCGATCAAACAAGACAATGCACTGAGATTCAAGTTCGGACAACTACTGGTTGGGTTGTTCTTTTACTTTCAAGGCTACTTTCCAAGAGTAGATGATATTCAGTGGTCTGCCAACCAACCGGTGACAAAACAAATCAAGAAAAGCCTACAAGTGGTTGGAACTGGCTATCCGTAAGTGCTGAACAAATACTTTGATGAGTTCAGACGCAAGATAAGCCAAAGGATAAGATTATCCAGTGATATAGTTAAAAAGTATGACAAAGACATCTGCTTCACCATCAAAGTAAATGAATGCATAATGGAGGCCGTTGAGCCTAGACAGGAAGAAGTGGAGCCTATGGGCTATGAGGTAATGAATGATATGTTGGATGGGTATGCTTCCACCCTAATCGCCTCACCCCTTGATCCTAAGGCAAAGAGAACCGGCACCTATTTGGAAAGGGTTACACCGGTTGTAGAACCCTCAGAAAAGAAAGGAAAGGCAGTGCCTTCAGCATCGGCACCGGTTACTGTAGCCAGTCCCAAAGTGACCAAGCGGTCACCAGCTAAGAAGAAACCGGAAGCTGCACCTGCCAAAGTCTTTGAGAGGAAGCAGAAAACAAAAATCAATAAACTAGACTCAGAAGAAACAATGTCAAAAGAACCACCTAAGAAGACTATGTTGGCATTTTTGATGTTTATGATGTGATTGTCATTGATGGACACACACTTGCATTGAGATCTTCTTTATATGTATGAGCCTAAGCTCAACCGGAATATGTTGCAACCGGTATGTTGTATTATAGTCATTAGACTATTGGTGTTTTGCAGAATGTGTTTCCCGATCTGAAGCGGAATGCTGACCCCAAGCGGTACGAGGAATTAAAGCAGCATAACACATTCTTTACCAATCTTCATTTTTGTCAAACCAGCAACCAGCATTTAGCTTGAACCGGCATTTTGTATGAACCAGTAATACTCTGTGATGAGTTACCAATCGACATTTTGTGATGAGTTACCATCCACCAATTGTTTGATGGTGCCAACACTTTAACGGTGCTTTTTGTGTCATGTTACCAAGTATGTCCAGGTTCATTGAACCTAGGGAATTGGATTGTAATCCTATTGGACTGACATGAAATCAGATTCCTTTATAAGGACATCATGTCTAGGGTTTTAGGTTGTTGATGTGGTTGTAGTGAAAGTCTATGTTATTGCTAGGGTTTAAGGTGGTTGAGGAGTTGGAGAGAATATGAATGTGTAGAAGATTGAAGTAATGCTGGAATGCATTAGGAATGATCTATCAAGGATCTAATCAAGCAATCTATGCTATTAGCTAGATCTATCACTTGTTGATTACTCACATCTTTGACAAGTCTGTAGCCCTTAATCGGGTAGGCCCAAAAGCCTTTTGTAAATCCTCTAACAAGGTGGTTCACATCTTTGGATCTAAAATCCTCTAGCAAGGTAGTCTTTAATCGCAATTATCTCCTAACAGAGATTGAGATTCCTAACAGGATCTATTCTGGTAAAGAACATTGTAAGACCTTAACCGGTCTGGTTCCTATTCTGCAGATAGTTACTTGTGAGTTCCATCTCATCGTGGTTTTTCCCATTTGGGTTTCCACGTCAAATATATTGTGTTATGGTGGTATTGCTTTTGTGGGTAAATGTCTTACTTGCATTTTGGTTTGCATGTGTGTTAACCGGTTTGTCTGCTAAACTATTTTACCGGTTTATTGTCAGTCTTGTAAAGTGTTTAAGTGCAAAGATTTTTGGCATACTAATTCACCCCCCCTCTTAGTATTCATCAATTGGTATCAGAGCTTACCTTTCTATAAGTTTAACCACTTGGAAAGAGATATGGGGGAATACACATTGAGGGAACTTACTCATCAGCTCACTCAATCTGAGCAAGCCTATGATGATCTTATGGTCAAATACAAGGCATCTCAAGAAAAAAGGAGAGAACATGCAGAAAAGTTGATGGAGCTATCTGAAAATAGTTCCTCTGATGAAGCGAACATGGAAGCCCTGATTCAAGAAGTAGAAAAGTTGAATGAATCAAACTCCAACCTGAGAAAGGAGTTGGAAGGACTGACTATCCGGATGTGTCAAGAGCTTGAGAACCGAAGGAAAGCTAAAGATCTGGTGAAGGACAGAGATCATGAGATCTCCAAGCTGAAACAAGAGATCAGTGCCCTAACTACTCAACTCCATGCAAGCAAAGTGGAAAAGGAAGACATGCAAGGAGAACTGAACATTGCCATCTCTGAGAATGAAAACCTGATGGAATCAAATGCTGCTATTTCCAAAGAACTCTTTGAGTCAAAGGAAATACTCGCTAACTTCAACAAGAGTATTGTCAAGCTAGAGCAAAAGCTTGAATCTGCCAAACCGGTTAAGAATACCAATGGACTTGGTTATTCTGGCCATAAGGAAGGTGAGACCTCTGGTACAAATGTTGGAATATCAAAGAAACAATTGGCATCAAAGGATAAAGGTAGACAAAAGTTTAAACCTATTTGCTTTAACTATCTTAAAGAAGGACATACTACAAATGTGTGTAGGAGTAAGGCTTACAACAATTTTCCTTGTTTCCTAAATGATAAGCCTACATCTTATAGATTTAATGGTAACTGTTATGCATGCAACAAGTTTGGGCATAGAGCATTTGAATGCAGGTCTGTTATGAATAATACTAGAAGATATCCTTAGAGGACCCAACGAGTTGGTCCTAAACCTTTTGTGAACCGGAATCACAACCGGTTTAATGCCTTCAATCATCAGCAAAGAAGAGGTGGCTATCAAGCGGCAACCAGATGGAGAGCAAACTGCATGGTCTATCATGGTCATGGTCACAGTCACACTGCTGCAACATGCAGAAGGAAGAATGGAAACATGAACAATGGACCTTGGAGAGCACCTGGATTGGTCTGCTATCATTGCAACAAACCGGGTCACATTGCCAGATTTTGTAGATCAAAAAAGAACATATCTGATGATATACTGGTCACTCCAGAAGGAAACATTGATGTTGACGCTGTTCAAGTGAACATGAACAAAACCTGGAAGAAGAAACCAGCGGTGTTACAAGAGGAACCGATTTCTGCACCTAGTGTGTAAATCACGGAACCGGCAAACTAAGCTTCAAAAAAGCTTAGGGGGAGCAAACGGCGAAATGTTTTGAACCCCCGGTTTACACCAGTAAAAGATCTTAAGTGATATATGATACCTATCAATTGGTGGAAGACTGAAAATGGTAAAAGGCAAATTAGGGTTTACGCCCTAATGGAGGAGCATTAATGGCAGTAGGTGAGGAATATGCTTAAAAGCATTTTTCAAATCATTTCTCACTATTAGTTTTCGAGTGAAGAAAAGGTGATTTGTGTTGAGATTTTGAGAAATTGAGAAACCGCGAAGGAGATTCAAATTCTAATTGCAAACGGCCAAGTGAAGAATGCAAAGCGGTGATTCTACAACCGACGGAGTGTGAAGTGAAGGAGAATCTAAAAGCCCTAAATTCACATGTTTCAAAAGGTATTTCTTGAGTTTTTAAGTTTCTATCATGGCTTCTGCATCTCATACCAGTTCTAGTGCATTTGTCGAGTCTGCAAGTTTTATTCAACGCAAGTCTAAGTATAATGCCCTTTCACAAGTTCCGAATGGTGTTATAGTAGAAGAAGGGATTTCTGATTACATAGATTGCAAGATTGAAGACCTAGGGTCTCTAGCTATCCACTCCCAGCTAGGTTTGTTATGTGGACAAGATAAAAAAATCAAACTGGAGTATAGTATCTTGGAGAAGAAGAAGCTCCACAATGTTGTTTATTTCCTAGAGGATTTCAAAGATGATCATATTAGGATCATTCTTAGCAGATTTCATGGTGACAAGATGTACCTGGAAAGAACGCATGATATAACACAACAAGCAATTCATGTCATCACCGGTTTCTACAATACAAGGGAAGTGCCAGCCCTAAGGATGGTAAGCAAAACTGAAATGTCCAAGCTCACCGTTTCAGTGAGCGACTCGCGAGGTATGACCGTCAATTCTATCAAGGACGATCTATTGAAGTATGCATGTATGGTGATTGGATACCGGACATTCTCAGCCAGCAGAATTAACTCTATATCTGCTGCAACGGTAAATGTTGCTTACCGGATGATCAAGGAGGATGCATCATTTGACCTATGCACCGATATGCAAAGGCAACTCCTATTGAATCTGAAATCTATCAAACAGGATAATGCATTAAGGTTCAAGTTTGGACAACTATTGGTTGGACTATTCTTTTACTTCCAAGGCTACTTTCCAGGAGTAGGTGATGTCCAATGGTCTGCTGACCAACCGGTAACCAAGCAAATCAAGGAAAGCATTCAAGTAGTTGGAACCGGTTACCCTAAAATTTTGAACAAGTACTTTGAAGAGTTCAGATGCAAAATGAGTCAGAGGGTGAGAATATCAAGGGATATTGTCAAGAAATATGAAGATGATATTTGTTTCACCATTAAAGTGGATCAATGCATAATGGAGGCTGTTGAGCCCAGACAGGAGGAAGTGGAGCCTATGGGCTATGAGGTAATGAGTGATATGCTGGAAGGATATGCCTCTACCCGTATTGCCTCACCGCTTGAGCCAAAGGCAAAAAGAACTGGCACCTACCTAGAAAGGATAACACCGGTTGAGGAACCCTCAACAAAGAAAGGAAAAGAACCTTCAATGAAGAAGGTAAAAATAGTGCCTTTAGCATCGGCACCGGCTATTACAGCCAGTCTTGCAGTGACCAAGCGGTCACCGACTAAGAAGAAACCTGAAGTGGCACCTACTAAAGTGTTCGAGAGAAAGAGGAAGACAAGGAATACATCTCCAGACTCAGAAGAAACTGTGTTTGAGGAAAAACCAAAGAAGACATGTCAAGCAAAGAAAAAGACAAAGAATCAACCGGCATCATCGGCACCGGTAAATATTGACATCTCCTCCTACAAACCCTTGACACATTGTCAAAGAACTATCAAAAACATTAGGAGAAAAGTATTGAATGATTTAATTGATTGTTTTGATGACTTTAATGATGATGAAAAGGAAGCGGTGGAAAAAGAAATAATTCAATATTTATGTGTTGATGACTGGTCGCCTTTAGAAATTAGATCTGAGACATCGGATTCTTTGTATAAATCCTTAGAAAATAAATGGCGCATTTCCATAGAGCAGGAACAGGAAATGAGAGAAAAAGTTTTTGCTAAACATTTTCTTGATGTATCAAATTCGGAACTATTCGAAGTGAAGAACAAATACAAAGGCCTCTTCTTCATGAGAAGAAGAAGACTCATGTTACTTGAAGGGAAGGGTAAAGAAGAGCTCAAGAATACACACACCCTTTCTCTAGAAGCTCTGAAAATGCATCGAGTGGCTGAAGCCAACCGGAAGGCTGAGCAAGAACCGGTAATAACAAAACCAGATGAGCCATTTGATGATGAAGGAAACCCAGTTGTTGAGCCGATCGACACCATTGATGTCGATGCTATGGATGTAGAGGATGTTACTTAGGAAACACCATCTAAGGCAACAGGACAGGAGCAACAGGCTAAACAGGTTGTTAAGCAAGCCGAGGACAGACAGGAAGTGGCAAAGGAACAGGCAGAGCAGAGGAAAAAGGAGGAGAAGCGGAAAGAGGAGGAAAAGAGAAAAGAGAAAGAGGAGAAAAGAAAAGAAGATGAAGAGAAAAAGAAGCAAGAAGATGAAAGGAAAAAGAAGGAAGAGGAAGATAAGGAACAGGAGAAGAAGAAGGAAGAAGAGAGGAAGAAGAAGGAAGAGGAAGATAAGGAAGAAGAGAAGAGGAAAGAAGTAGAGAAAAATAAGAAGGAAAAGGAAGAGAAAGAAGAGGAGAAGCAGAAGGAAGTAGAAAGGAAGAAGGAAGAGGAAGACAAAGCAGAGAAGAAGAGGATAGAAGCTGAGAAGAAAAAGGTTGAGGAAGACAAAGCAAAGGAGAAGAGGAGAGAAGCAGAGAAGAAAAAGGCAGAGAAGGATAAGAAAGAGGAGAAGAGGATAAGGAAAGAGAAGCGGCAAAGAGAACCCAGATGGAGACTCCGAAGGCAACCGATAGTCAAGCCAAACCGGCTGACCTCACCAGTCCTATCAACCTCTAGTCTGCAAGTGAAATGGAGCTGATGCAGAGCATCAAAGTTGCCCAAGAACGGCTTGAAAACATATAGAGGAAGAAGGAGCAGGATGTAATTCAAGCGGTTGTGGACACTCTAACTGGTTTGATACCTGGTACTAACCTTCCCAACACTGAATCATCACTGGCTAAACTTAAGCTCCTATGCATAGTAGTGGATGATCAGGTGCAGAGCCTAGAAGAGGCAGCAAAGGCAAATGTCAAGAAAGAGCATCAAAAAGCTCTTAATATAGCTCTAGTAAAGAAGTTGAATGAGCTCTGGTCTAAACTGCAAAAAGAACAAAAGGATATAAGGGATGCTCTGGATGAGGGGAATTTGCTACTCAGCAAGATCTGCTAACCCCATTTGTTCTATGATGATGTGCTAGCTCATAAGTAAAAGCTTCAAACAGACTTGCAGTCCTACATGAGCACATTCAAGCCGCCTTATGATTCCTTTACAACTTATGGGCAAACCATTCACCAGTTTCACATCCAGTCAGCAAAAATAGAGCAAGAGATCAGCACCCAGTCTAGAGATTTGTAGGAGCTAAAACTAGTTCTACTCCCATGATTGCAAATTCTTCAAAAGTGCTATCTAAACCTAGATGCCTTAATAGTGACACAGGAGATGAGCACAATTGATGCCATGGAAGAATAGGTCTCCCAGATGCAGACAGAGAAAGAAGTAGCCACCTCCCTACTTGAGTCCTGGTCTTTATCAATGAAACAATTCTTGCAGGACTTTAAATCTATTTTTGACAAGTATTATTCCTTATTGTCATAAACTTTTATTTTTTAAATATCAAATGAAAATAGGGTTGTTCAGCAGTACTTTGTCAGCGTTGGCAAAGGGGGAGAAGAATTCTATTTGGGAGAAGTATAGGGGAGAAGTATCTGGTAATCAAAATTTTGATATATGCTCTGAATATCTCAATGTTTATACTCTATATGAAAAATTGTTATACATTGTATTGTCAAAGGGATAGTGTATATGCTTAGGGGGAGCAATTTTGCTAACGGCATGATTTTGTTGTAAAACACTTAGATGTCAAAATTTTATTTTCCTAAGTGTTGCCATCAATGCCAAAGGGGGAGATTGTTGGCATTTTTTATGCTTATGATGTGATTGTCATTGATGGACACACACTTGCATTGAGATCTTCTTTATATGTATGAGCCTAAGCTCAACCAGAATATGTTGCAATCGGTATGTTGTATTATAGTCATTAGACTATTGGTGTTTTGCAGAATGTGTTTCTTGGTCTGAAGCGGCATGTTGACCCCAAGCAGTTCGTGGATCCCAAGCGGTATGAGGAATTAAAGCGGCATAACACATTCTTTACCAGTCTTCATTTTTGTCAAACCGGCAACTGGTATTTAGCTTGAACCGGCATTTTGTATGAATCGGTAATACTTTGTGATGAATTACCAACCGGCATTTTGTGATGAGTTACCATCCACCGATTGTTTGATGGTGCCGACACTTTAACGGTGTTTTTTGTGTCGTGTTACCAAGTATGTCCAGGTTCATTGAACCTAGGGAATTGGATTGTAATCCTATTGGACTGACATGAAATCAGATTCCTTTATAAGGACATCATGTCTAGGGTTTTAGGTTGTTGATGTGGTTGTAGCGAAAGTCTATGTTGTTGCTAGGGTTTAATGTGGTTGAGGAGTTGGAGAGAATATGAATGTGTAGAAGACTAAAGTAATGCTGGAATGCATTAGGAATGAGCTATCAAGGATCTAATCAAGCAATCTATGCTATTAGCTAGATCTATCACTTGTTGATTACTCACATCTTTGACAAGTCTGTAGCCCTTAATCGAGTAGGCCCAAAAGCCTTTTGTAAATCCTCTAACAAGGTGGTTCACATCTGTGGATCTAAAATCCTCTAGCAAGGTAGTCTTTAATCGGAATTATCTCCTAACAGAGATGGAGATTCCTAACAGGATCTATTCTAGTAAAGAACATTGTAAGACCTTAACCGGTCTGGTTCCTATTCTGCAGATAGTTACTTTCGAGTTCCATCTCACCATGGTTTTTTGCATTTGGGTTTCCACATCAAATATCTTGTGTTATGGTGGTATTGCTTTTGTGGGTGAATGTCTTACTTGCATTTTGGTTTGCATGTGTGTTAACCGGTTTGTCTGCTAAACTGTTTTACCGGTTTACTATCAGTCTTGTAAAGTATTTAAGTGCAAATATTTTTGGCTACTAATTCACCCCCCCCCCCTCTTAGAACTATAAAGAATATTAGGATAAAAATGTTGAATGATTTAATTGATTATTTTGATGACTTCAATGATGATGAAAAGGAAGTTGAATAGGAAATCATTAAGTATTTGTGTGTTAATGACCGGTCGCCTTCAGAAATTAGATCTGAGACACTGGATTCTTTGTATAATTCTCTAGACAATAAATAGCGCATTGCCATAGAAAAGGAACAGGAAATGAGGGAGGAAATATTTGCTCAACATTTTCTTGATGTATCAAATTCAGAACTTTTCAAAGTTATGAATAAATACAAAGGCCTCTTCTTCATGAGAAGAAGAAGACTCCTGTTACTGGAAGGAAAGGTTCATGAAGTGATAAAAGATACACATACTCATGCTCAAGAAGCTCTAAAGATGCATCAAGTGGCTAAAGCCAACAGGAAAGTTGAGCAAGAATAGGAAACTGGCAAACCGGATGAGGTGTACAATAGTGAAGAAGAACCGGTCACAGAACAAAGGGACCCCATTGATGTTGACGCCTTAGATGGTGAAAATGTTACTCAGGGTACACCATTAGAAGGAATAGGATAGGAGAAGTAGGCAGAAGAAGAAAAGAAGCAATAGGAAGCAGAAAAGAAGAAACAGGCAGATGAAGAGGATAAGAGAAAGGAAGAGGAAAAGAGGAAAAAGGAAGAGGATAAGAGAAAAAGAAGAGCAATTGAAGAAAAAGGAAGAGATAAAATAAAATAAGAGGAGAAGAAGAGAAGAGAAGAGGAAAATAAGAAACAAGAGGAAGAGAAGAAGAAGAAGAAGGAAGAGGAAAAGAAAGAAGATGAGAAGCGGAAAGAGGAAGAGAAGAAACAGGAAGAGGAGAAGAGGAAGAAGGAAGAGGAGAAGAAGAGGGGTGAAGAAGAGAAGAAGTGTAAAGATGAAGAGAAGAGACAAGAAGAAGAGAAAAGAAAGAAAGAAGAAGAGGAGCAGAGGAAGGCTCAAGAAGATAAGCAAAAAGCCAAGGACAAGGAAGCAGCGGTAAAGAGAACACAGGTGGAGACCCCAATGGCAACCGGTAGTCAGGCTAAACTGGCTGACATTACTAGTCCCATTGACCTCCAATCCACAAACGAATCAGAGTTGTTGCAGAGCATTAAAGTTTCTCAAGAATGCCTAGAAGTGATGAGGAAAAAGGAGCAAGATGTGATCCAAGCTGCGGTGGACACTCTTACCGATTTGATACCCGGTACGAACCTTCCCAGTACCGATTCCTCACTTGCACAATTGAAGCTCCTATGCATAGTTGTAGAAGACTAGGTACAAAGCCTGGAAGAGGTTGCAGAAGCAAATGCCAAGAAGGAACATCAAAAGGCTCTAGACACTGCTTTGGTGAGAAAGTTAATAGAGCTCCGGTCAGATCTTCAGAAAGAACAGAAGGACATTAGAGATGCAATGGATGAGGGAAATCTACTACTCAGCAATATTTGCCAACCTCATTTATTCTGTGATGATGTACTCACTCAGACGGACAAACTACAAACTGATATGCAGTCATTTATTAGCACATTCAACATGCCATATGACTCCTTCTCCACATATGGAAAAACTGCTCACCAGTTTCAACTTCAGTTTGCAAGACTAGAGGTAGAGATAAGCAACCGGAGACGAAATTTTTAGTAACTTCAACTGGTCCTACTACCAAGACTGCAAATTCTCCAAAAATGCTATCTAAATCTTGATGCCCTAACGGTCACTCAAGAGATGAGCATGATAGATGCCATGGAAGAATAGGTCTCCCAGATGCAAACAGAGAAAGAGGTGGCTACCTCCCTACTTGACTCATGGTCCTTATCCATGAAGCAATTTTTGCAGGACTTTAAATTAGTTTTTCACAAGTTTTACTCTTTACTGTCATAAACACTTATTATTTTAATACTAATGAAACAGGAGTTAGTCTGCAATACTTTTGTCATTGTTGGCAAAGGGGGAGAAGTATAAATTTTGAATGTTTTGATGCATACTTTCATGTTATTTCTGTTAAGGAGTAGTATACATTGTATTTTCTGCAAAAGGGATATTGTATATGCTTAGGGGGAGTAATTTTGATTATGGCATATTTTTGTTGTAAAACACTTAGATGTCAAAATTTTCCTAAGTGTTGCCATCAATGCCAAAGGGGGAGATTGTTGGCATTTTTTATGATTGATGTTGTGATTGTCATTGATGGACACACACTTGATTTGAGATCACTTTTTGTATGTATGATTTAAAGCTCAACCGGTATTTGTTCCAACCAGTATGATGTATTATAGTCTTTAGACTATCGGTGTTTTACAGAAAGTGTTTACCGATCTGAAGCGGTATGAAGACCCCAAGCGGTTCAAGGATCTCAAGCAGTATGAAGGAACGAAGCAGCACAACTCATATTTCCCAGTCTTCATTATTGTCAAACCCGCAACTGGTATTTTGCTTAAACTGGTATTTTGTATGAACCGGTAATACTCTGTGATGAGTTACCAACCGGCATTTTGTGATGAGTTACCATCCACCGATTGTTTTGCGGTGCCGACACTTTGGTGGTGCTTTTTGTGTCATGTTACCAAATATGTCTAGATGCATTGAACCTAGGAAATTGTATTGTAATCCTATTGGACCGACATGAAATCAGATTCCTTTATAAGGACATCATGTCTAGGGTTTTAGGTTGTTGCTAGGGTTTAAGGTGGTTGATGAGTTTTTGTAAGTGTGAATATAGAAGAGAAGTTCAGGTCTGTGAGAAGAGGCAGAGTGTGAATGTGTTGAAGACTAAAGTAATGCTGGAATGCATTAGGAATGAACTATCAAGGATCTAACCAAGCAATCTGTGCTATTTGCTAGATCACTCACTTGTTGATTACTCACATCTTCGACAAGTCTAAAGCCCTTAACCAGGTAGGCCCAAAAAGCCTTTTGTAAATCCTCTAACAAGTTGGTTCACATCTATGGATCTAAAATCCTCTAGAAAGGTAGTCTTTAATCAGACTTATCTCCTAACAGAGATTGAGATTCCTAACAGGATTTGTTCTAGTAAAGAACATTGTATGACCTTAACCGATCTGGTTCCTATTCTGCAAATAGTTACTTGCGAGTTTCATCTCACCATGGTTTTTCCCATTTGGGTTTCCACGTCAAAATCTCTTGTGTTATGGTGTTTGTGCTTCTATGGGTGAATGCATTATTTTCTATTTGGTTTGCATGTGTGCTAACCGGTTTGGTTGCTAAACTGTTTTACCGGTTTACTGCTAGACTAGTAAAGTGTTTAAGTACAGTAATTTTTGGCATACTAATTCACACCCCCCCCCCTCTCTCTTAGTATTCATTAGAAGAGAATATTGAGTGGGCTAGAGACACTCAACAGGGAGATGTTAACCTATGCATGGATTTTCTTTTTTAGAGCTACACAAGATATCACCTATTAGTGCAAGCTATATGAGGTGATAGTACTAGTTAGCCAAAGAGGGGAGTTTTGCTATGACCTTGTAGGACATGAGAAAGAGGCATAGGCCAGAGAGCGAAGGGGTTATGGCACCTCCTAGGGTAGTACCAACTACAACATCAAGAGGGGTTCCACCATCTAATAATGAAGGGGTAGGACTTTCGATTTCTTAGACATCATCAAGACCGTTAGGGTATGAGGGTGGTAGCTCAGCATAGCTCTAGTCCATTTTGTATCAGTATAGTTTGTATGATGATTTAGACACTTGAGGGTGATTTTGTAGTCATTATGATATTTTTGACATCATTGTATTATGACACATTATTTTTGATGATATATGTGACACGAGATCTATTAATTGTGACAATTATATATTATATGATGGTCTATGTGTTCATGCATGATGTATTATATATGATGTGATGGTTATATTATGATTTTCTATGATGCTCATGTAATTATGTTATATGATTTCTATATGTTGTATGATGAGATTCATTTATGTTATGACTCTTTACAATGATTCTACATGATGATGTTATGTGAATCTATATGATGATGCATGGCTTATTTTGTATGTATGTTTTTATTATGATGGATGAATAATGAAGTGAAATAAATTATATATGTTCATATTATAATTACGATTATGCATTAACCTATGTAAATGCAAGATGTATGCTATATGATATTTATGTTGTGCTTGATTAACATGTGGTGATGCAAGATGAGCACTAAATGCAATGCATGAATTTATTATTTTTGGTGTGTTATTATACTTAGTCAAATGATGTGTGACTACATGGAACCAAGGACATGAAAAAGTATCAAGTGGCAAAAGGTAGAGGATATGAGAGTGATGAGATTTTTGTGCTATCATCATCATTGAGCTTATTATGGCACATGTTTGTGACTATCCAGATGTGATTTAGACCTAGATAGATTGTGTATCATTTGCATAGAGATAGAACACTCACAAATAAGGAATGCCCCTATTCAAACTAGACCCATGATGTCCTTGGTTATCTTGTGTCACCATATCCTTGAACAAGACATAGTGTTACTAATAAATAATCTACAAACAACAATTAGGTAATAATGCCCCACTTCAGCCACTCTTGTTCATAGACATCCTTGAGAAGCATAGGAGACATGATACCAAAAGGATCAAATCAAAAAAAAAATACTTAAGACCAACAAATAATGAAATCATGCCATGAATGTTTTTAAAAGTGTTTGATCTAATCACAATGTCATATCATGATAAAATGACAAATAATGTGAAGATCCCAAAATCATGCTAGAATCTCAGTCTGCTCAAAAGATTGATTTGATTGAAGCTTAATGTTGTTCATATCTCATATAAAACTGACTCACTCCATGAAACTAATACCTTATTGCAAAGAAGGCAAAAAAATTATTACGGATCAACGATGCGAATGAACCTTTATTGCGGATTATGCACGAAAGAAGGAAGGTATGAAAAAATGATGCTCCTCACAACATGTGATGCCAAGGATCTAAATCCATCACTAGGTCAAGGATATGCCCCTAGTTAGAGATGAGACATGATTATTTGGGTGAAGAAAAAGGAAACCAAGGTTTATTGTGGAAGATGAAATGACCTTAGGCGGAACAATGACAAGCCATGATGGGGATGGGAAAATTATGGAATGATAGGGTGTGAGTGTGTGCAAAGTGAGATGATGCATAATCCTAAAGTAGGGAGGAGAAAAATTCCCTACACATGGTTTCGATTACCCAATTTTCACCATGGTAATTGCCCAGGGCACCACCAAAGTGATTTTCACCATTGGACAAATTTATTTCTCTTTACTTTTATCGATTTTTCCTTCTTCTTTTTTTTGATATATTTTTTCTTTTTTTGTATTTTTATTTTTGAAAGGATTCTCTGAAGAGCTATGTGTAGAACTTGTGAAGGTACATGCTATTGATAGGATTGTCAAGTGGTTCACCTTTAGGAGTAGATAATTGATATGCTCGAGAGCCATAAACTATTGTGACAATGTAGGGACCGAGCCAATTAGCTTCAAACTTATCTCGTTTATCTTCAACTTGTTGATTCTTACAGTTTTCTCTAATAACTAAGTCACCAACCTCAAATGTGTGAGGTTTAACCTTATGATTATAGATGCAACTCATGCATTACTAATATACCTTGAGATTGAAATAATTTTGTTGGTGCTCATCTAGTAATTCAAGATCCTATAATTGGGAGAGTTTGTAATCCTCGTCACTTATAAGATCATGCAAGGAGACCCATAAAGATGGTAACTCAACCTCAACACAAAATATATCTTTGGGACCATAGATAAGTGAATAATTTTTTGCTCCAGTGGGGATACATACAATTTGTGGTAGGCCCACAAGGCCAATTAAGTTGTATGTGTCAATCGCTGCCAACATCGTTGACTATCTTTTTGAGGATCTTAAGGATAGTTTTGTTAAAGATGGATCCCAGCTACAAGACCATGTTAGGTACCAATTTGAAAAATAATATTTCACAAACTAAAGGAGAAAACCCAGTGGGACAAAAATCTTCCCCAAAAGTGAAAAAAAAAATCTCAAAATAAGAAATATTCTCATGCAAGGAAGAAATCCCCTCTACAATCTAAATGATGAGATAGATTATGTAGCCTTCCTACAAGTATTTAATTATACCAATGGTTGATTCTTGAAATTGAAAGTAGAGGATGGATCACGATCATCGAACAACATTCCTCCTCTTAGGAAGAAACAAGAGCAAAGGTATATCAAGAATATCTTTCCATATTTGAAAAGAATATGAAAGAAGAAAGTACAAAATTTATGAAGTCTCTGAAAAATTCTCATGTATCCCAATGTCAATGTCAAAAGTTGTCATGTTCAAACTAGGTATTCTATGCCACATTGATGAAGATGACAATGCAAAACCTAATAGCGAAGTATGTAGAACAAGTTCTAAAGACTAGAGTATTTCCCCTGAAGATAAAGTGCCTCCTTGAATGTTTCTCAAAAGTATCCACCCTCACGTCAAACTATGATGAATGATCAAGTGGAATATGAACAAGAGGATCTAAAGGTTCCTCTAAAACAATTGAAGAAGAATCAAATGCATCAAATAGAAGATGAATATTATGAATAGTGTCTCCCAAGTCTAAAATATGAGACTCTATAAACAAACTTGCAATGTCTACCAAGTAGTTATCCCAAGGAATTGGATCTGGAAGACAATGTAGATCCTTTTGAGGTGAATCACAAGTATCTTCAAAAGCAACATTAGGTGGAGAAGAAAGAATGCAAGATTCAAGAACTGGATCACATGTGTGAATACCCAGGTTCAAGTAACCAAAGCTCTTTTCAAAATAAAAATTTACACTAGGAGTGTGAAGAACAACCAAAGGATCATAACCATTATCAAGTGTGAAATCCGAAAAGGTATATAACAGAGATGCATGATCAACCATCTCAGTAGAAATTATCTCTCTGCTTTCAAAGTCTCAACTGATAACTAAATTAGGTGTGAATTTGACAATCTTCCCTGTTCCATCATATAGGTTATTTAATAGATGGAAAGAAAACTATTTTACAAATGAGGTACATGTTGGAGACTGCAGTTTTTTCATTGATGTTAACCCTCGGTGTTGTGGAGATTATTAGATATTCTTGTTATTGTGTTATCATAAATTCCTTATATTCAATGGTGTGTTGTCATTAATGTGGAATGTAGATGTGTGCTAAGAGGTGAATGCAAAGGGTTGATTCTATCATATGTATGTTGTCATATGTAGATGTGTAGAAATGTTGTTGAGCATGGTTGGATATCCACCCTCCTTGTGCCAATGTCCATACTCGTGTGTTGATGTAGTGATTTCTTATGATGATGTGAAACAATGATTATGATGTAGTTAAATATTGGGTATGATGTCATGGTTATTGTTAGCATAGATATTATTATAATGATATCATATTAAGATGAGGATTAGAAGCATGGTGATGAAGTGGATATGGTGTTGATGTCTTGTGCATATCACAAGTTGTTCCCGAGTGGGATAATTGTGCTTCAATGTTGTTATGTTCTTTGTAGAGTGGTGAAGTGTAAAAATGCAAGATTGTGTGTTCAAGACTATCTAGGAGAAGCTCAGTATTTCTTTGCATTTGAAGGTATGCTCTTATGGTTGTGAGTATGTCAGCATTTTAGCTGGTTGTTAGGACTGATCTAAAAAATACTCTATATTTCTTTACATTGATATTTCTACTACTGTAGCTCAGTGGACATGCTTGTAATGTTTGTGCAATGTCTCATATCATATTTTAGGCGATGATGTGCACTACAAGTATGATTGCTAATGTTTTTGTTTTATGGTTGTGTTGTCTAGGCATCTGAGCATGAAGAACTTTCTACTAGTTTGGTTGTGCTATCTTGTTTTGGCATGACAATGTGAAAGAAGTGTTTGGGGATGTCACTGAGGGTTCATGGAATGCCTCTATATGGTTTGCATGATAGTGGTTGATCTTTTTCATGTTGCAATTTGTCTTGAGCTAGCTTTCAAGGTGATTTGTGGTCATCTAGTCAACTTCCTATTCTCTTGCTTGTACTATGTATTTTGGGGACTGCATGAGCATTGGAGGATGTGATGAGTTGTATTTGGGTCCTGGTATGCCTTTTTGTGACCCACATTCAGTAAATTCATTTCAAAGATGTGTTTTGGACTAACCATTTTTGTGCTACACGTTACCCTATTGCTGACTTGGGAGGGTGTGTGCCAGTGTGTTTGATGTTTGGGGTTCCATAAAAAGATATAATAAGTTGTTTTAGGTCATCTCTATCTCCTGGATTTCAAAGATATTTTTGAGGTCGGCATGTGGGATCATTCCTTGTCCCCTATTCTGGCTCACCTAATTGGAGTTTTGAGATGTGTTGGATGGTATATATAGAATACTAAATCAAATGTAAGAGTGTGGATTGATGTAGATTGTGGCAGATTAAAACTTGAGGCAAGAAATGTGTGTGTTGAAAGTTTTGGAGCTAAATCATTTATGGTTGCTTGAAGTAGCATGACAAGAGCACCTACATTCTAAGGAGAATTTTGGACGCTATGATGTTGAAGGATTATAATTTGTAATTCAAATATTCACTACATCCTAATTTAAGATACTGAATCTTTTAGTAGGTCCTTTGTATCTTGTTGGGAGATAGTGAATTTCCTTAGCAATTTTTTCTAGAAGCAGTGTTCTTCTTTAGGTAGTGAACCTTTAAAAAATTATAATTTTGTTTCTATATTGTGAGGTAGTTCTCACCATGGTTTTTTCCCTTCTTAAGTTTTCCATGTAAATCTAGTGTTCTCTTGTGCATTGGTGTTCATTTGCTTATCTTTCATTGTTGTTGACCAGTTAAGGTTTATGAATTTGAATTGTGCTTAAAAGTTTGTTTCTTTTCAAGACTAATTCACCCCCCTCTTAGTCTTGGGGTACATTCAACAATTGGTATTAGTGCCAAGTTCCTCTTAAGTAATCTTAACCACTTGAGGAGGGTTTGGGATGGCACAAGATAAATCATACAAGGTACCTAAGTTTGATGGCACAAACTACACCTTTTGGAAAGTAAGAATAGAAGCTCATTCATCCTCTTTAGGATTTGGAGTTTGGAACTTAGACAAAGATGGTTATACTCCTACTACTACTCCTCCAACAGATCTAGTATAAATTAGGCTCTATGAAAACCATCACAAAGAAAGGAATTCAATCTTGAGTGAGTTTGGAAATTTGGAACTTGTGAAGGTGATGCATTGCAGTACTACTAAGGAAGTTTAGCAAAATCTTACCAAAATCTATGATGGAAATGATAAGGTAAAATAGATCAAGATGCAAAAATTCCAGTGCAAATTTGAGAATTTGAGGATGTTAGAAGATGAAGACATTGCTAGCTATATGCTCCAGGTAACTAAAGTAGTAAATAGAATCAAAGTTATTGGTGGAGAATTGAAAGAAAATGATGTTGTGGAAAAGGTATTTAGATCTCTCCCCGAATCTTATTGTCATAAAGTATTTGTTATAGAAGAAAGGGGTAAGTGCACAAAGATGGTGGTCAAAAAGGGGGGTATAAGTTGACACTTTTTTTCTGAAATTGGGTGAACCTGAACTTGGTTGCAAAATTTGAAAGTCGTCCACTCAAGATATGAAGATAATCAAAGAACAAATATTGTAGTACTCTGAATCTAGTTTCCAAACTACTAAACTTTTTCAAAATTGGATAAGATTAAGGGGGTCAAATCCTTCGCACACGAAAAATAGACCCTGGTTTTTTCTGAAAAACATAACATAGTGTCTGACGTGCGCATCAAAAAAGTCATAGTTAGATTTAGTATTTTGGCAAATCCTTTAGCAGAAAGATAGTTAAGAGTGAGCACTAGAAGATGTGTATTTTTATGTAATTTTTTGTTGAGTATTTTTTTTATGATTTTTCCAATCGAGGACATCTTGAAAATTAGGTACCTGTTCGTGCGCGAAGCATAAGTTGCACTAAACAAATCAAAAATACAATTTTTTTTTTAAAAAAAATTGTAAATAATCAAGTGCACTACAATAATATATAAAAAAAATTAAATTTGGATAAGTATATCAAAAGTTATTAAAAACATGGTGCACCTATGTCTGTGAGAACTATGGAGACACTGGTAAAAGAAATTTAATAATAATATGTTATTGTTGTTCAAATTTTAAAAAAGATATATGGTTAGAAATCTCAGAAGATGGGTAAAATATGGTGGCAATTTTAGAAATACCCACTTTATGAAGTGTAAACTTGATGATAACAAAGTCGATAAACCAAGTTGATAAAATAAAACAAGTCAAAAATGAGGGAAATGGAAGGAAATCAAACTTCCAAACTGTAGCTTTGTCATCTAGGCCTATTTCCAATCCTAAACAATCAAAACCGCATACGGGGTACTTATGTTGTAAGTAGCGACTATGTTTACTATAAACAGCACGTACGCGCTATGTTTACTATAAATAGCGTGTACGCGCTATTCTTACTATAAATAGCACGTACGCGCTAAGTTTGTTTAAGTTTGTTTAAATTATGTTTATCATGTATGCTCTCCTAAGAAAATTGACTGATAGATTTGTGTGTGTGTATTGAATAGGAAGAAGAAGGGTATGAAATTGAACCACGGGTGCATTACCATGACAAACAAGGAAACCTGCAGCAATATTCTTCTCGAATGTGTTTTTAATGAGCAAAGCAAATGTGGAAAATAGTGTCAACAAAGCAAAATGATGAGTCAGAGTACCTACAATATGTTTTTCAGAAGGAAACAACCGGTAGGAAGAGAAAGAGGGAGAGTAACACAAATGATGTCCTGGAGAATGATAGTGGTGGGTATGCGAGAGTTCCCATGTTGTTACACAACGCTTATCACCTAAAGAAATTAAAGTTTGTTGTAAGCATGGCAGTGGTAGTATATGATGATCATCACTTGTCAAAAGGTTTGGAAGGGTACATACCCATGAAAGAAATCAAGTGAGTAATTCCTATAGTCACAATCGAGATCAGTCCTATAACCTTGCAAATTTAGTAGAATCATATGTTTTAGAAAGGCAGTACTCTTAGGGTTAGGTCAAGCTCTTACACTTGTTTTTTAGCGAAGCCTCATTGTTTGTTTGCTTGGAATCTCTCTTATGCTGACAATGGTCTAACTTAGCTATATCAAAACTAAACTATTGATGTTCTATTGTATGATGATCTATTCATAACTTTAAATAATATATCATTTTATTAGCCCACCATATGACCCCTTAGGTGTCATTAGAGGTCATATTGTTTCCTAAGAGTTCATATGGTGTCCTTTGAACCCTTAAGACACCATAGGACCCCTTAAGACACCATACGACACCGTATGGTGTCGTTATGTGTCTTATGGTGTCCTATGACCCTTAGGACAACTTATGGCCCCTTAGGACACCATATGGTCTCTCTCTCTCCCTCTCCCTCTCTCTCTCTCTCTCCCTCTCCCTCTCTCCCCTTCTCCCTTCCTCCCTCCTCTCTCTCTCTCTCTCTCTCTCTCTCTCTCTCTCTCTCTCTCTCTCCATCCCTTTTCATTCACATTTTTCTACTACAAATAGCACATACGCAGTACTTATTACTTGTAAGCGCATATGGGGTACTGAGCCCATTATTTGCTACCCTGCCATAACATTTTTTAGGCTTAGGAGAACGTACACACTACTTATTAGTACAGAATGGGAAAAAAAATTGTTGGGCTTGCCAACATTTTATGGACTAACAGCTCGCATGCGGTTATTAATATAGCGCATACGCGATACGTAGACATAGTTTTAGTTGCTCAAGAGCCTCAACGGCCTCAAAAGAAGTTTTTGAGGTCATTGAAGGCCCCACTGGAACTGTGTCTGCACTTCTATCACTATTTTATACATAAATTAAGTGAATTTTTTGTTTTTGCATGATTTCAAATGATTGAATTGTTGTTCTTATTAGTTTTGTCAATAGTATTGTGATTGTTTAATAGTTTGATTCCAAAAAATAGTGATAAGATGCATATTTATGGTTATTTGTTTGTTTATGAACTTCAATTTACATATATATGTAATATGATTCTATTCAGGACAACCAATATCAACCATGAGAAAGAACAAGCGAGGAATGATGGAACAACGAGAGGCTGAAAAGGAAAGACAAAGGTAGCGTATGAAGAAATTACATGACATAAGAACAATGGGAGAATAAGGTATGTCATCCTCAACACTCAATTCGATTTACCAAACGAACATAATGCACCTAATGCAATTGAAGAAGAGACATTTGATTTACCGTATGAACCTAATGCAATTGAAGAAGATACCGCATTGAATAATCAATTAAATGATGAACATACACCTTTTCTATTTGATGAACTGAATGTACATAATGCACCAATGTTAACACCTCCTAGAATCATTCATAGGAAACCAAAGTATCTAATTGACATTGATGAGAATATATTGAAGCCAATGCCCAATAAAATGAATGAACGAACTTGTAGGATAATGGTTAAAAGAATATGGAAAAACTATTTTGAAAACTTAAATCAAACCGCAAGATGTCAACTAATTGTTCAAATGATTAAAAATTTGAATTTTAGAGAGACAATGAAAATTCTAGGCCTAAGATCATCTGAAAGTAACAGTGAAAGAACTATTGTGAGAAATCTATTTTATGCATATAAGCTATTGGTTCAAAATCACGTACTAAAGATTCTAATGCTACTTGATGTGTCATTACATCAACCATTATGAGCAAGAAAATAAAAAAACATCGTTTGATAAGCAAAACAAGTCGTTAAACGTTAGTAGAACAACATTAAGTAAAGCATTAAAGAGGCAGGAAAAAATATAGGAACCTAACAATAATTCTCTTTGGGCATTCTCGGGTAGACTACCACACAAAGACAAGATTGTTGTTGATGCACTAAGAACATTAATTGAAAAATTTTGGCATGACAATGCAAGAGTTTCGCCCAACCAAAGAGATGTTGTTAGAAGGTGAATTTGGTCTAAAAATCGTGAGCCACATGCCAAACACTATTTGGATATGACAAACTAAATTTTATGAAAGATTCCTTCAAAAGTTTCCTCAAATAATAATTTCTCAAAGATTTTTTGAAATGGCAAAACCTTTTTATATTAAGATTAATCATGTACGCACCACGTGCTGTTGTAGGATGCATATTGAATTTTCCATGCAATATGATATTTTTCATCATATTTGTTCTACTTTGCACACTAACGATGTTTTGCAGGAATGCAATATACAAGCACCTCCTGAGTCGGTAAGAGAATTTATTTCAAGTGTGCTATGTAATACACATGATGGGTGCATTTATCATAAGATGTCTTGTTTGGAAGGTTCTTGTGCTATATGTGGTGGTTTGCAACATTTACCAAGATGTGTACATTTGGAGAGCACACATGAAATTGGTACGAAACTAGTTTCTTTCGGAAAATACAAGACAATCACATGGAATTAAAGATGGAAAAGATTTGAAGAGATGTGAGCTAGTGAAAAATGATATATGTCTAGTTGAATTTATGAAAATATTTCAAGAGAAACTAGTTTATGAGTACATAATGCATACACATAGAGCTTGATGATTAGATGAGCAATTCAAGTTATGTAAGGACACATTTCCTCTTGGCGCCATTGTCTCTATTGTTGATTTCGCTAAAAATTATACACCACAACCTCAAAATGAAGTGCAACCTATGTATTATCACTCTACACAAGTTTTTATTTTTGTACACATAGAATTCATGCATGCAGATGATAGCACAGAGGAGGATAGAAAGGTTGTAAGAAAGTATCACTTCTACATAAGTGATGATCATACTCATTCATCGGATTTTGTACAAGGATACTTTAAAGTTTTCTATGATAGTTTAAGGAAAAGGAATATATGATACAACCGACACTTAATATGGTCAGATAATTGCACCGCACAATTCAAGAATGCAAGGATGTTTTATTGGTTGACAAGGATGCATATGACAAGCGGTATACAACATTTTTGGAATTTCACTGAGGCTGGACATTGTAAGGGAGAGCACGATGGTGCAGGAGCATGTGTTAAAAGAGCCCTAGCTAGAGAAGAATTGAAGTACGAAGGTGGTGCTGAGTTGATAGATGCAGAAACAATTGTGTGATGGTGTAAGTCTATGATGGGTCCATGTAATCTAGGTGCGTCAATGGTTCGTAGATATTTTTGGTTGATCACTGAATCTAACATTGAAAGTTTTCTAGATTGTTGTACAGTTGCAGGATCAATTGATATGCACTCATTTATGAGTTCAAATTCAAGTTCACTTGTAATTTATATGAGACAGATGGTATGTTTTTCCTCTTCATGCATATATTGTTTGTGGGAAAAATGTGAATCACAAGAGTGGGTTGACAAATGGTCTTGTAGACCGTTGGTTCCCATTGATACATATCAAATTCACAGAGCACTACAATTGAGCCAGATGGAGACATCAGTGGATTTTGACCATGTATCTGACCTAGTGGATTCAGGTGATTTTTTGAGTTAATTTTTTTGCAAGTATTCTTTTTGGTTCATTTTATTGTACATCATACTTTATTTTTGGTATTAATTAAAACTTAATAAAATGCAGGTCATGTGTATACAGTTGTTGCAGAAGAGAACAATGAAGAAGGAACGGATTACTGTTTGTGTCGTTGTGTTGAGCCAAAAAGAAAATTGACAACCACAATCATTGACGGAGAGAGTATTGAGTACCCAATAGGGTCTTTTGTCGTGAAAGGAACATGGCTTCGGAGATACCCTATCAAGAATTCTGATGTTTGGTTGTTTGAGGACTTTGAAACACACAGACATATTCTTCATTTCTCTAACCTTGTTGTTGCAACAAATATTCATTTGATGAAGTATCAAGGTATACCTCATAACAAGATTGTATGGAAAGTTCGTGAATCTGACCACGAGGTAATACTTGACACAATACGAGTTAGAGTAGATCTTGAAGGCTCACTTGATTGATTCTACGGTTCAGAGTAGAATAATTTTGAGAATTTTGTATATATCATCGATGAATTGTTCTATATTCATTTTTTGTATATATAAATGCCCATGAGTTGATTTTTACATGTTTAGGGGCATAATTTTGTATATTTAAATGGCAATGAGCTGATTTGTACATATGTATATGCCAAATTTTGTATATTAAAATGGCGATGAGTTGAATCACACATATTGTAATGTCAAATTTTGTATAAAATCCCATGAGATGATTTTTAAGATATTTTTTTGTATAATCAAATAGCCAAGAGCTGATTTGACCATATTTAGAGGCAAATTTTTGAATAATATGTGACAATGTTTTGTGACTATGTTTTGAGTATATGTGATATGATAAGGTCGATCATGAGCATTCTTGATTCTTGTATAATCATGGAGAATTATTTGAGTCATTATCGGGTCATATGGGTCATAGATTGAGACTAGATATAATTTGAGCAAAAATTGTCATTATTGTCAAAAAAAATTATCAAAAAAGTTGTCAAGCAACTTGTACATTGGGTCGGTAGGGTATGACTCTCAACGTTCCAGCGCTTTGGAATGCATGACAAGGGCATGCCTAGAGTAAACTTTCCCACCCCGATGCACTCGTGATGTCGGTTTGTGCACACAATGAACCGAATCAATTCTAGCCAATCCTGCAACTTTGCATTGCATGCAAATGACGGTTTTTGCAGCAAGCGAAAAAATGCTACCAATTGAAAATGGCTTTGATTCATCAAAAACCGAGATAGGTCATTGTAGAGGAGCCTCATGCGACCCCACAAGTTCAAACAAATTGATCACATGTGTCTTAGATTGAAAGAAACAGTCCGTCAAATTTTGACAATTTTTTCGACTCAGGGCACTTGAGAGATCGTCCTGGTAGGGTATGACTCTCGACGTTCTGGCGCTTTGGGATGCATGACAGGGGCATACCTAGTGCAAACCTATCCTCCCAAATGCGCTCATGATGTCGGTTCGTGCACACGGCAAACCGAATCAATTCTAGTCAATCCTGCAACTTTACATTGCAGGCAACTGACGATTTTTGCAACAGGCGAAAAAATGTTACCAATTGAAAATGGATCCAAGTCGTCAAAAACCAAGATAGGCCATTGTAGAGGAGCCTCACACGACCCCACAGGTTGAAACAGATCGATCATATATGTCCTAGATCGGAAGAAACAGTTCGTCAAATTTTAAAAATATTTTGGACTCAAGGCACATGAGAGATCGCGTCGGTAGGGTATGAATCTCGATGTTCCGACGCTTTGGGATGGATGACAAGGGCATGCCTAGCATAAACCTTCCCACCTGAATGCGCTCGTGATGTCGGTTTGTGCACACAGTGAACTGAATCAATTCTAGCCAATCTTGCAACTTTGCATTGCATGCAACTGACTGTTTTTGCAGCAAGCGAAAAATGCTACCAATTGAAAATGGCTTTGAGTCATCAAAAAATGAGATAGGTCATGATAGAGGAGCCTCACGCAACCCCATAGGTTCAAACAGATTGATCATATGTGTCCTGGATTAGAAGAAACAGTTCGTCAAATTTTGACAATTTTTTGGACTCAGGGCACTTGAGAAATCGCCCCAGTAGGGTATGACTCTTGACGTTCCGGCACTTTGGGATGCATGACAGGGGCATGCCTAACATAAAATTTCCCACCTGGACGCGCTCGTGACGTCGGTTTGTGCACACGGCAAACCGAATCAATTCTAGCCAATCCTGCAACTTTGCATTGCATGCAACTGACAGTTTTTGCAGCAGGCAAAAAATGCTACCAATTGAAAATAGCTCCGATTCATCAAAAACCAAGATAGGCCATTGTAGAGGAGCCTCACGCGACCCCACAGGTTCAAACAGATCGATCATATGTGTCCTGGATTGGAAGAAATAGTCTGTCAAAGTTTGACAATTTTTTGGACTCAGGGCACTTGAAAGATCGCGCTGGTACGGTATGACTCTCAACATTTTGACGCTTTGGGATGCACGACAAGGGCATGCCTAGCGCAAACCTACCCACCCAGACGCGCTCGTGACGTCAGTTTATGCACATGACAACAAAAATTTGACCATTGCGAGCGTGAGGGTGTTCTCACACCAAACACATTGTTGTTTATATTCATATTGTCGATTTTTGTTGTTTATATTCATATTGTTGATTACATATGCAAACATTCATTTAAATTTATAAAAGGGTAGCCACCAAATACAGCGAATACACAATAATGAACTGAATACAATGAGTTTTGTAGGGTTAATTCAACATTTTAGAAATTTTATCAAATCATATTTCACGATTGCAATGTTTTATATCATATATTTTTGTTGTTTATATTCATATTGTTGATTGCATAGGCAAATGATCAATTAAATTTATAAAAGGACAACCACAAAATACAACAAATACAAAATAATGAACTCAATACACATTTATTAGATTGAATATCAAGACTTATATATATCAAAAAAAGGCATGTCTGCCAAGTCAATACAAGTATTACAAAATTGTGGCATATGCCATATCCAAATCGATATACAATAAAAATGTAGAATATATCTACATGTATTGGTCATTCTATGACCAAAACTAACCCTATATGATCCTAAACTTGTGGTGGATCATCAAAATCAAGCCTCTTTGATGCAGTACGTGGCTCTGTAGATGGCTGCAAAACCACAATTCAAAAGCCAAGTTAGAATTCTTTTGTAGAAAATAGTTCACAATTAACAACATAACTATGTATTTAACTATAATTCCTTTGCAATTGAAATGTAGATTACCTCATCGGCTGATCTAGGAGCTAATGTCTTCGCTCTCCTCTCCTTGTCACTCTTAGGAGTTTTCTTGAAGACATACTTAAAAGGATCCACGTTATGGTCGTACTGTGAAGGGGTCTATTGTAGATTAAATGTACAATTAATACAATGTACTAACATAAATATATCAAAAACACTTAAAAGGTATAATATGGAGAACAATGACGTAGCCATGTCTGAGATGCTTCTCCAATGGACTGAGGATGGCTCACCATCGATGGAGAAACTGTCGCTAATACTTATACAAAAAATGATCAAAGATTAAATACAATTAATATAATGATAAGTATTGTAGTTTAAAAACAATTAATGTAATATATCAAACAAAAGTGTACCGGATCCTGAGATGCTTCTCCAGTACATGGAGGAGGGTTCGTCATTGATGAAACAGCTATCGATATTTCATATATGAAAAAATTATAAGATTATAATATATCACAAGTTCACATGTACGCGTGCATATAATCATGAAATCAAGAAAATAAAGTAGAGATACATACCTCCGCCCTCTCTTGATCCATGGGCGAATCAGGTGCATTCAACAAATCCACAAAAAAACAAAATTAATGTGAGATATTACTACAAATAATATATTAAACATAATTTTAAAAATCTAAAATGAAATGACTTGCATATTCCATCAAAACAATACATAAAAAGGGTTGTACAAAATATGATACCATATAGCCTTGTAGGCCAAAATCGATTGCTAAGAGCGTGATGTCATCAATCTGGGACATTTGGTCCCCTGTCAACACCTACAAACCAAAAATTGGACCAAGCATTAAAGATAGTTAGTATATCTTGTATTTTTTTTAATTCAAAGTGTACTATTCTATTTTAACATGTTACAAAATATATACCTTAGGCATCGAAGTTGCAGTTGTAGTAACTAGGGGAGGAGTATGGGATACCGCTGCTGCATCCTGAAATGCATATTATTTGTCTCAATTTAAATCGATGTATAAATGAAAATTCATTTATGTAATTACAAATTTAAAGTGACTAATAAATAAAATGCTATGAATTCAAATCAATACACCTGTGTCTGTCGTTGATGGGCAAACACCATGTCCATCAACTCATCTATCAACATGAAATCCTCAGTCGTGTAGGCTTGACATCTACTCCTGCAAATCATGCACAGATGAGATGTGGATCCATCTGCACCAGCCGCATCATCTATCCCTGAGCATATCCCCGAGCAACTGACACACATATGCTGGATGGGCTCTCTGTCGCCCTCTGGAGCAACTAATGGCTCATCATCCAGTACAATAGGGTGTGCTAACGACGTCCCATGTTGGATGATGGCACCAGTCAACATTGTGACTGCCTAATGAGTCTGTAGCTCCATCAACTCTTTCAGCTCTATTGGGACAGCCTGATGCACCTTGGGTTTGGGTGCTAGGGGGCGGTGACTCTCCGCGGGTAATCGCCTACAGGCTCCAGGTCTATCTTGGGCAGAGCCGCCACCTCTACCATGGAACTCTCTCATGTCAAAATAGTTTGGCCGCACATTGAGCACAAACTCACAGTATACTTTTCTCAAAAAATACAATGGCACCTCATAATTATTACAAGGTAGATCATCAAAGACCATCCACCACCTCTGCCAAAAAAGATTCTTCATCTGCATATTGGTACACCGATGCATGGGAAACCTCTTTGCATTAAGAGGTAACGACTGGGCAGTTTTGGAATCAACGAAAAGGGCACATATTTCTTGTTTATAAATATTTTTATTTTTAACTCCCTCGTATGATAGCCCATCGGCATAGAATTGACGACACTTATCCCTAAATTTTCCCCATTTGGTAATTTGTGTGGAAACAACTATGGCACCACTAGCTAATGTTTCTAGGCTAGTGGTGACGGATTAATGATGCTCAAGTTCGGATGTTTTCAATTTATCAATCAATCTATTGATTTTAGACGTAAATTGTCCTAACTGATTAATTATTTGCTCTTGTGTTTCAGGTGTGCGGTCAAAAGGAGGAATTGGGGGTGTATCTTGTGGGTTTTCAGGAGGTGCATTTGGTTGTTCTTGTTGTGGATTAGAAGAATCTGGTTTTTGAAACAAAAAATGAAAAAACCTAATCAAAATTAATGAAATTAAATTCAAAATGTAAAACAAATTGAACAAACAAGAAAGAAAGACAAAAACTAACAAAAACTAACCTTGATCCATAGTGTCTGGAGGAGAAATCTAGCACCCCATTCGCGGTTTAGGAGAGAAAATGAAGAAAAAACAAAATAAAAACGCGCCTTTCATGGGAAAATAAGACCCAGTTTTATTTTTTTAAACTTTTATTGACAGGTACCGCGTACGCGGTTCTTTAGGGATTATTGGCGTGTACGCGCTCATTTTCCTATAAGTAGCACGTACGCGCTCATTTTCCTAGAGGTAGCGCGTACGCACTCCTTTTCCTAAAAGAAATGCATGTGTGCTACCTTCTCTAGGCTCGGGAACAACAAACCTAAGTGCGTACGCGGTCATTTCAAATTTTAGAACCGCGTACGCACTGCTTGTTTTTTCATGTTGTTTTGGGTGGTGTCCACTTTTCTAACCACCATCTTTGTGCGCATACCCAAAGTAAAGACTTGGATAAATATTCAATGGATCAATTATATGGTGCTCTAACTACATTTGAAATGAGAGTGTTATAAAGATGCTCCTAAGAAGGAAGTAGCATTCAAAGTTAGCAAAAAGGTAGAAGATGATGTTGCAAATTATTTTGATGACTTTATGAGGTTGAAGAAAACTATGTGAGAAGATTGAAGAAATCCACTAGCAAGTGTAAAGGTAAGTTACCTTTCAAATATTTTAATTGTGAGAGAATTGGTCATTTTGCATCTAAATGTACCTTTAGAGAATCAGTAGATAACAATAAAAGAGAGAAGTTCAAAAGAAGTTTGTATTCCAAGAAAAATAGTTGTTCTTCGGAAGATGAGAATCAAGATGATTCAAATGGTGAAACACTTTTCATGGCCTTGAAAGTTGGTGACAAAAAGGGTGATGTTGAAAAATATAAAATATTTGATACCTTGCAAACTGACAAAAACAATGAAAAATAAATGCTTGTGTGGACTACATTTCATAAAAAAAAGAGGTAAATGCTTGGATGATTGATATTGGGTTCTCTCATCACATGACTAGTGAGAAAGGGAAATTCATCAGCTTTAAGAGGTGGAATGAAGGATCAATAAAGTTTGGTGATGAAGGGTTTCCTCAAATATATGGAAAATGTGCTATAATAATTGATAGAAAGAAAAGGATGTTCTTTATGTGAAAGGACTGAAACATAGTCTTATCGTTGTTAGTCAAATGTGCACCAAAGGATATAATCTTGCATTTCATGATAAGGGTTTTGAAATCAAAAAAGATAATACTGGTAAACTAGTTGTAGAAGGAACTAGGACTAATGGAGATGTTTACCATCTAAAGGAGGCAAATGGAAGAAGTTGTATGATGGCATAGACCAGTGAATGTTGCCTATAGCACAAGAGGATGGGTCACGTCAACTTTGACATGGTGAAGATCAGCTCTAGGCATGCGGTGAGGGATATGCCAAAGATCATCAAGCCTACAAACACCCTATGCAAGGAATGTCAAATGGGAAAGAAGACTAGAACAAGTTCAAAATAAGGCTTATTCTACTAACAAACCTTTGAAGCTTATTATACATACCGACCTATGTGGACCTACCAGGATAAAAGAACTCAATGGTGAAACGTACTTTATGTTGCTTATTGATGATTATTCTAGAATGACTTGGGTTACATTTTTACAAGAAAAATCAAACGACCTAAATAAGTTTAAATATTTTAAATCTATGATTGAAATTGAAATAGATACTAAGATCAAATGTTTAAGGTCTGATAAAGGAGATGAATTTACTTCAAATGGTTTTGAGAAATTTTGTGAAGATCATGGTATTAGGAGACATTTATCTAGTCCTATGACCCCTTGGTAGAATGGGGTTGTAGAAATAAAGAATGGAACAATTCAAGAGATGGCAAGAACAATGTTGAAAGATGATAATATGCCTAATGTAGATTGGAAATATGTAGTTCATTCTTTTATCTATATTCTTAACAGAGTGTAGTTGAAGTTCAACAACTCTAAGATCCCTTATGAGCTATGGTATGGAAGACATCCTACTATTAAGTATTTCATAATTTTTGGTAGCAAAGGCTATATCCAAAAAGATGAAAATTTGGGAAAGTTTGAATCAAGATGTGATGAAGGAATCTTCCTTGGTTACTCAACCAAAAACAAGGCCTACAAATGCTACAACAATAGACTTAGGAAGATGGTTGAAAGCACAAATGTTAAAGTAGATGAATATTTGAGTCAAATTACAAAAGAACCCGACGATTGCGGATCAGAAGAACCTCCCCACATAGAAGAAGAAGAAGAAGAAGAAGCAGCTCCTAAAACACTAGCAAAATATGTCCAAAGGAATCATTCAAAAAATCAAATTATTAGTGACAAGAATGAAGATGTGCAACCTACGAGAAGACTTGCAAAAGCAAGTGAGAAAGTGAATCTTTGTCTCCTTTCAAAGATTGAGCCCAAGACATTTGTTGATGCTAGAAAGTATGAAGGATGGTTGCAAGTAATGGAAGAAGAGCTAAATCAAATTGAGAAAAATTAGACATGGGAATTAGTTAATGCTAGGAAAGATAAACAGCAGATCATATCTTTGTCTCATGCTCGCAAGGATAATCTTTGGTTGCAAGTAATGAAAGAAAAGATAAATCAAATTGAAAAAAATCAAACATGGGAACTCGTTGATGCTAGCAAGGATAAATAGTTTATGATCAGACCTTTTGGTTATGATCATAAACTATTCCCATAATGCTTACCATTTGAATCTTTGTCTCCTTTCAAAGATTGAGCCCAAGACATTTGTTGATGCTAGAAATTATGAAGGATGGTTGCAAGTAATGGAAGAAGAGCTAAATAAAATTGAGAAAAATCAAATGTAATTATCAATAATTTCCAACCAAGTTGATCATTCCACTACCTATGGAGAAGCCAACTCCAATTATCAGTAATTTCCTGGGCTTGGACCAACTAACAAGTATATATCAAACCCTTTTGCACTTTAGGCTCTGCAAAACCAGGGAAGGTGATCCCTTAATGCACTTACAACATCTACACCATACATGCAAATGGCAATAAAAATCCAACATTAAAAAACAGCGGATAATCTCATTAAAAGGCTCAACAAAGAGGGAGAATGCTAAAGAATGGCTAATTCTCAGTGATCCTCAACCAGCTTTGGAGCATGAGATGGCAGAAAATACAGAGACCTACTTCCAAATAACAAAGCAAATAAAGTAATATATGGGTGTTTAATGTATTCCGAAAATGAAAAGAGCCCTCCATAGATCAGTGTTTATCCTAGGGCATAGAGTCAAACAAGAGAAAGAAAACATAGCTCCATTAGTGAATATAACATAACTAGTAGATATTTTCTTTATTAATGCCTTACATTAATAGATCTGCTCTTGCTATTACAAAATTCTTCTTATAGATCCCAATTATCTACTCAAAACACTGCAAGTTGTTTGAAACAATTTAATTCTCCCCTTGGATGAAAGTAGCAAACAACAAACACATTTCATAAAATCTAAAATGATGAACTCAGAACACCCTTGATGCTTTGTATTCAAATGAAAATGAGTATATAATTCTAGAGACAGTCCTACAACATTAAACTCTAAACATATAAACTAGTTAACATTCATTCATGGAATCACAAATTTACAGTCAACTAGTTTTATCTATGACCTTCAGATTCTACACTAATTATATTTATAAGCGGCGCCCTTACAAAAGTTCAGGACCTGTACCATAGAGAAAAATAATAATTAATAGAAGAGAAGAAGAATTCAGATTTTCTCCAGCTTTGCCACATGTCTTCTTCAATTCTGATCTGCAGATTACACCTGTCCTTTCTCTCCTCTCTCTACAACTGAAAAATATTCCCTGCATTTTGTGTTGATCTGCACTTTTCCCTTTTAAATAACAGAAAATATTCTCCTTTTGCTGCTTTATTTTCCAACTGAAAATATTCTCTCGTGAAGACATTTCTTGACTTGAAAATATTTTTTTTGTTGCACTTTAGCTTTATTTGACTAAAAGATATCTCCTGTTCAACTTAAGAACATTTCAGTCTTTCACGTGAATATATTTCACCTCCATATGAGAAAATACTTGTTCACATTTGGCCTTTTATGAAAATAACCTCACAATCATTTATTATTGCATTTTACTTTTCTCATAAAAATTCTTTCACTTTCAGTGAAAATGAGTTTGGCTAACACAAAAGTATTACTTCCCTTGAAAGTAAAAGATTTTACCCCTTGATTTGCCTCTACATTTTACCATCTCTTCATTTTTCATAAAAATAATACTACACTCCTCCTTTTGGGTGAAATCACTTCATGTTTACTTTGCATCTTGTATTTATTAGTTACTCGCCTCTTTATGGAAATATTTTCACCCAAGTGAAAATGAAATTTCACCCCTATAGTGAAAACTATTTAGATTTACATATGCCACTACTTGAAAAATTTACCATTGATATTCTTTATTTTATTCTGCAATAATCCTTTGTCCCCCTTGTATACTCTTTCCATTTATAACTTCTGCAAGACTTCCTTTATCCTTTGATGATTGCAAATTCATTGTTCTCCAAACTCTGTTCAATACTCACACGTTGGATGTTGCAACTTCTGACGATCATATCTTTTGATTTTTAATCTGGGTTTTTCTATTCCTTTTAGAGGTTTTAGAGGTTTTAGAAAACCTGGACTTTTAAAACATATCTGGAATCCAGATAAACCCAGTTTATATTTTTGAAAATACGAATAAATTCGTGACGAGTATATTTTATATCTGAAAATTTCATTTGCCTGAAGATTTCTAATTTTTTTAATTAAATCTCCATTGAACATTCCCTGCAAATCTTTCTATGTACATATCCTCCAATCATAGTTTGCTTCAAAACCTCCATACTAGCACCATCTGTAACTTCTTCCCATTGCGGCATCACGGGATGCTAGGATTGAATAAAAGTTGCAAGCAAGATAATTTTGAAAAATGAAAAGAAAATCTTTAATTTTCTTTGAAAATATTTCATCACTCGTGATTTATGTTCTCTTACCATTAGCTCCCGGGACCCACCAAATGATTTCATGACTCATATGGGTCATAAGCATGAACAATTTTAAAATGCAATCTCCTGCATATCTCCACCCCTTATATATATATTTGATTATTTAAATCATGAAAATTATTTAAATAATGATTTAAATAATGAAATATCATTATTAATTCCGCAAATGCAACCACAATTTGATGATGCAAGCTGGGTCCCACGTGGGCTCGACTAAAATAAAATTTCACTTTCAGACAACTGAGCCCTGGAATTGATTTAAAACTACTGAAGAATTCATTTGGAGCAAACACGTGCAAAATTTAATCACTAGAAGCTGATGTTTTAATACTTTGCAAAATTGATCAAAACCACTTCTGGACCCCTAAAAACCACCTTCAAAAACTACTCAAATGGCTACTTGAGACCACGCCACCTGACAAGCATATTGTCTGATATATTGAGAAACACCTTGTAAAACCATTTTGCTTGACTACGCTTGAGGTGTGAGATTTTAATTTCCAAAGTTGGTAACTTAGTTGTTTTTGTATTATAACCTACTAGGAACCTCTTCCAACACAATTTCAAAATAGTTTTGAAAACATATCAGATGAAATCATGAAGAGTTAAAACTTGGCAAATAAGCTTGTTTCACTACAAAGAAACACAAGAACCAATTGGTTTGATGAAATTATCATCTGGGTGAAAGATATTAATGCTCAAAGTGAGCATCCCTGAAAAGCATTACACTATGTAGGGTGCAGAAAACAACAAATTGCAAAAGAATTGACTTTGGGAAACATGTCAAATAAAGTCCTGGGAATCTGCAAATGGGTAGGGGGGCACAAAAAATTGCAAGGAACATAGGGGAACAAGAATTTTCTCATGGCAATCAACAGGGTGAGAGATATAAGCCTCCAAAATAGGCTACTTAGGCTTTTTTGAAAAATGTGCACCTGTTAAACCTTCATTGACCCCTCAAATCAAGTACCTCAAAAAATTATCAAATTTGATCACAGGAAGTTCCAACTTGATCAATATGCTCTCTAATAAGTGTTCAACCCTTCTCCCAAGTGAATTCCTATGAAGTTTACTAGATCCCAACTTATTAGTTCTCAAAAAGGGCCTTCTCAAATAGCTTTCAGTGGTGTACTTTTTCATGCCTCGACAAATTTTAACATGGCAACCTTGAATTTTCTTCAAAAAATTGTAGGTGCCAACAGGAACAAAGTGGATGTTCTAGAACAAACTAAATGAAGAAGGATAAGTGACAATGAAAAAAGCAAGATTAGTTTGCAAAAGCTACTCACAAGTTGAAGGGATTGATTTTGAATAGGCTTTTATTCCAGTGACTAAGATGGAGATTATCAAAATTTCTTGCCTTTGTAGCTCATAAGAACTTTGAGGTTTATGAAATGGATGTCAAATCAGCTTTCTTGAATGGTGATTTAGAGAAAGAAGTCTACATAAAGCAGCATAATTGGTTTCAATTATCAAAAGATCCAAACATGGTGTGCAGACTCAAAAAGGCTTTGTATGTCTCAATCAAGCCCCTAGGGCTTGGTGTGCAAGGTTGGATAAGAATGCACTATAGTAAGGTTTCAAGAAAGGTATAGTTGATAGAAAACTTTACATTAAAGTTGAGGAAGACAAGTTTTTGATACTTTTATATTTTGATGACATCACCTTTAGTGGAGATGATGGTATGTGTAAGATGTTTGCAAAAGAGGCAAAAAGAATTTGAGATTTATATGATTGGTGAGTTATGTTTCTTCCTTGGTCTTCAAATTACTCAACTACATGATGGTATCTTTATTTATCAAGCTAAGTATGTCAAAGATATTTTAAAGAAGTTTGGTATGGATGATTCTAAACCGATTAATACTCCCATGGATACTAGTTGTCATTTGAGCAAGGATGATAAGTCACCTCAAGTTGATCAAACTCTTTATATGTCTATGATTGGATGACTACTATACTTGACCACTTCTAGACCTGATATTATGTGTGTGATATTTTCGATTGCAAGATATCAAGCTAATCCTAAACAAACTCATTAGAAGGATGTTCAAAGGATGTTCAAATAATTGAAGGGCACTTCAAACTATGGTTTATGGTATAAAAAGAATAATGACTTTGCTTTGAGTGCTTATACTAATGTTGACTGGGTTGGATGTGTGAATGATAGAAGTACAAGTGGTAGTGAATTTTTATTGGTAGGTAGTTTGGTTTCCTAGTTTAATAAGAAGAAAGATTTAGTGTCTTTATCAACAACATAAGCTAAGTATATTGCTACAACATCTTGTTACACCCAAGTGTTGTGGATGAAGTAGACACTGAAAGATATCAAGTTGGTATATGATGACCCTATTCCTATTTTTTGTGATAATACAAGTGCTATAAACATTTCAAAAATTTTGATCATGTGTCACATTTTGAGAGAGAAGGTTGCAAAGCAAGAAGTCAAATTGGAGTATGTTCCTACAAAGGATCAGATTGCAAATATTTTCACAAAGGAAATTTCAAAAGATACATTTAGTATCTTAGGGAGAAGCTAAGGGTTATTTCCCCTCCCTCTTCTAACTATATGAATAAGATGGTGCATCTATCTAAGGGGGGAAATTTATGATATATCTTTTTCTCCTTAATTAATGTAGGCTACCTCTCAAGGGGAGCAGGTAGTTTATTGGTTGTTGTTGACAAGGGGAGCACGTATGACAGTTTTGGAAGAGTGTGCTGACAATTAATTTACCCTTTATCCTTGATGTAGAAGGGGGAGATAGTACAAATGAATGATAAGGGGGAGCAAATATAGATGATCAATAATGAAAGAATGCATATGATTGTTATATTAGTGAGTTGTCATCAATGACAAAGGGGGGGATTGTTGGAGACTATGATGTTGTCATTGATGTCAACCCTTAGTATTGTGGAGATTATTGGAGATTGTTTTTATTGCGTTATTATTGATGTCTTATGTTCAGTGGTGTTGTCATTAATGTGGAATCTAGATGTGTCCTAAGAAGTGAATGCACATGGTTGATTCTATCATATGTATATTTTCATATACAAGTGTGTAGAGATGTTGTTGAGCATGGTTGGATCTCCACCCTCCTAGTGTTGATGTCCATACTTGTGGGTTGATGTAGTCATGTGTTATGATGATGTGGAGTAATGATATTGTTGTAGTTCGTGATTAGGTATCATACCATTGTTAGAAATATATGTTTGGTTGTCACTGATGTCAAACCCGGTGATCCAGATTGGTCCGGATATAGAAAGTCAGTGTATAGGTGTTGCAGAGCAGCGATATGTATGTATGAAGGTGTTGCAGAATAGTGGAAGATAGGTATGCATGCATGAAGGTGAAAAACTTGTTGATATGTCAGATTGCAGATGAGTGTGTTTTCCAAAGGGTGTTGCTCCGAAAATGTGTGTTTCTAGTATGTGGATATGTTTCTCATGTTGTCTGATTTTTGGTGTTGGTTGTGGCAATTGATTTGGTGCTCCCGAAGTTGTGCTCTGGAAGTGTATTCAGCATTGATGGTATTCAGCAGTGATTGTAGTGCTCCGCATTTTGGTTTCTAGTGATGATCTTTTGGATATATGTTGTTCATGATCTTAATTTCTTTATGTCAAGTTGGATTGTGTTTTTATGCTTCGAAAGCGTGCTTGGGGAAGTTCAAGAATATGATCATTCCAGGTCTAGCTGACCTTGAATGTTTTGTTGTTTTTTTTTTTTCTTTGGTGCTTGTAATGTGTAATTTGATCGTTGGAATATTCATGAAGGAAATCATGTAGAAGACCTATGAAGAAATATTCTTGAGGAAAGTGTTCTATCTTTTTCTCCTCAATTAATATCTTTTTCTCCTCAATTAATGTAGGCTACCTCTCAAGGAGAGTAGGTAGTTTGTTGGTTGTTGCTGACAAGGGGAGCATGTATGATATTTTTGGAAGAGTGTGTTGACAATTAAGTCACCCTTTATCCTTGATGTCGAAGGGGAAGATAGTACAAATGAATGATAGGGGGGAGAAAATATATATGATAAATAACGAGAGAATACATATGCTTGTTATATTAGTGAGTTGCCATCAATGACAAAGGGGGTTTGTTGGAGACTATGATATTGTCATTGATGTCAACCCTAAGCATTGTGGAGATTATTGTAGAGTGTTCTTATTGTTGTTGGCATTTGCATAAAGATTGCATTAATGATATGTTATGTTGTCATGTCAATTGAACTGGTAATGGTATTTATGATATTGTTGATATTGTTGTTATTGATATTGTCTTGTAATGGGTAGGAAGAGCTTTGTGGAAGATGTTGTAAACCGGTATGTATGTAAGTTGAACTAGTAACCAGTGTATGAGGTTAAACCCTTTCTATGTTATGTAACTGGTAAACCCTACCAATTGTTTTGTTAAACCCTAACCGATTAAGTTTGCTAAAATGGTTATGTTGGTTTATTATCTGATGTTAAGTGGTAATGATGATGACACGTGTGGTCATTGTATGAAGATAAATTCAGATTGTTTTGGCGCGTTTGTTTGATTGTCTAGGGAATGAGCAAAGTGAATGGCATCTAATGCAAAGTGTGTGATGAGTTACAAGTCCGATGAAGTGGTGATCATGGAGTGGTTGGAATTTTATTGAAAAATGTGTACAGATTGCTATGTAAATCCAACGGTCACACTTGAACTGATTTGTTTGTAATCTCTATGAAAGAATTAGGTTTTTGTTGTGTTACCGACCTAATTGATTTGTATTTAAGGTCGATAAAGTTGTTTTGTAAAAGGTGTTGGCAGAAATCAGTTGAGTGTGTAGTTGCCTAACCGGATAATAAATCTGCAGTTTGAGTAAAGGCAGATTGAAGCTTAAAAGGATCTGATCAAGCAAATGTAGTGCTATTGAGACAAATCAAGAAAAACATGTTGTCTTCTAACAATTATAGCAGAATTGAAATCTCCTAACCGGGTAAGCTCTAACAAGCTTGGTTACTTCTTAAATCCTCTAACAAGGTGGTCCATTAGCTTGGATTCTTAAATCCTCTACCGAGGTTACTTCTAACAGGATACTTGATTTTTATCAAAGTTGTAAATCCCTTAACCGAGTGATTCCTAACAGGATCAGTTTTTAACAAGACTTATTGTAAAAGCTTTAACAAGCTTGGCTCCTAACAGGGCGAAATTCAAAAGAGTTCAGATAGCTATTTTGTGAGTCTCATCTCACCGTGGTTTTTACCTATTTGGTTTTTCCACGTATAAACATTTGTGTCATGTGGTGAATGTTTTTGTGGTTATGATCTTAGTTGTTGATTTCATTAACTTCTGATAACGCATGATAACTAGAAGCATTGAGAGATGAAGTGTGTTAATATATGATTAAGCATTTGGATGTTTACAAGATTAAAGTTGTTTACTGTTAAATTGCTATAACAGTCAACCGATATTCTTATAAGTATTAATCTTGACATTGATATTTTTACTTTGTGTGATTGAGATTGAGTTTGGGAAGTTTGTATCAGTTTTTCACCCCCCCCCCCTTTCTCAGTAATCTATCAGATACGTCTTATTTCATTATACCATCAATTGGTATCAGAGCATCTCATGTCCTCTTAAATCTAAATCCTAACAGCTTGAGGAAAAGATCTTGTAGATCACGATGAAGAAGGAAGGTCCAAAGTTTAATAAAGATAACTATAGGATATGGAGAGACAGAATGAAGATTTACATCAAGAGTCTGGGAAGTCAATATTGGGATCATGTAGAAACTCAGTATGTTGCACCTACTGGAACTCTGAATGATGATCAGAAGAAAGAACAACAAGAAAATCATCAAGCATTGGAGGCTATTATTAGTTCCCTGTCTGATGTTGAATATGTAGATGTTCATGGTCTTGAAACTGCATATGAAGTATGAAAAAAACTTGAAGAGATTTATAGCGGTGATGAACATGTTAAGATTGCTAAAGAGGAGAGCCTAAGAGGAAAGTTTGATGACATGAGAATGTCTGAAGGTGAGAATATCCAGCAGTATGGTCAAAGGATAAAAGAGATAGTTGGTGAAATAAAGAGTGTAGGAGGGAAAGTGGAAGATGCCACAGTGATCAGTAAGGTACTGAGAACCCTACTACTGGTCTATGATATCCGAGTTGCAGCTATTCAAGAGCTAAAGTCCATTGACAAAACTAAGGTAACTCTTGACTCTATCATTGGCAAACTTACTGCTTTTGAATTAAATGGTTATGATGATAGTGTACAGAAATCAGAATCTGCATTCAGAGCTTCTGTCTCTAACCCATCTGTGAGAAAAAGTAGAGATACTTGCCATGGCTATGAATCTAGATCCAACAGAGATGTTGATGATGAAGACAACTTAGTGGAGCTTGAAGCATTGTTGGCAAAATGACTGCCTAAAGGCACTGGGAAATACAGAGGTAAACTACCTTTAAAATGTTTTGCATGCAACAAGATTGGTCATATAGCAGCTAATTGTCCTAATGGTGAAAATGAACACAGGAAAGACAAATTCAAGAAGTATAAGGGTAAAGACAAGAGAGATTATCTTATAGTTGTTGACAGTGGTATCACTGATGAAGAATTTGATGATGATGCTAGTGAAGATATTGTGTTTGTAACTATTAAGGAAGGGATATCAGATCAGAAGGCATTAGTGTCCAGGATGGATAACTCTAATGATTGGATCATTGATAGTGGTTGTTCACATCATATGACTAGTGATCGGAGCAAATTTCTTTCCTTGAAGGAATTTGATGGCGGTGTTGTCAGATTTGGCAATGACTCACAGATTTGGCAATGACTCATCATGTATGGTTAAAAGTAAGGGAGTTATTTCTCGTAATGGAAAGAGCAGTGCTGACGATGTCTATTGGGTTGAAGCTCTTAAGCACAATCTTCTAAGTGTGGCACAACTTAATGACAAAGGATACCCACTGGAGTTCAGGAATGGTATGTGCAAAATCTTTGACAACAAAGGTGAATTGATTGCAACCGGGAAACAAACAGAGGTAATTTGTTTCATCTTAATCTTAAAGTTAGCAACTGTTTGATTGCAAAAATAGATGATAGTTGGCTTTGACATAGGAGATTTTGTCATATAAACTTTGATAACATTGTTAAAGTGAGCAAGTCCAAGACAGTAAGAGGTCTGCCTTAGCTAGACAAACCTGTTAATGCTCTTTGTAAAGAATGTCAGTTAGGAAAGATGGCTTCTTCAACTTTCAAGAGCAAGTCCTTCTCAGCAAAGCACTTGTTAGATTTGGTTCATACATATCTATGTGGACCAATAAGAACAAGAAGCATTCAAGGTGACAGATATTTTATGATCTTCACTGATGATTGTTCAAGGATGATGTGGGTCACATTCTTGAAGGATACGAATGAAGCTTTTGGTAAATTCAAGGCATTTGGGGCCTTAGCTGAGAAAGAGAGTGGCAAAAAGATAAAATGTCTGAGAACATATCAAGGTGGTAAATTTACTTCTAAGGAGTTCACTAAGTACTGTGATGAGAATGATACCAAACAACAGCTTTCTGCACCAAGGACACCACAGCAGAATGGTATCACAAAGAGGAACAACCGGTCAGTGGTTGAAGCTACTAGGACAATGTTGATACAAGGTGTAACGAAAACATTTTGGAAAGAAGTTGTAAGTACAACAGTCTACACAATGAACCGAGTTCTGGTGAAAAGAGGTAAAGACGAGACTCCTTATGAATATTGGTATGGAAGATCACCTGATGTTAGCTATTTTAAGATATTTGGTAGCAAATGTTTTATTAAGAGAGATGATTACATTAGCAAATTTGAAGCTAAGAGTGATGAAGGCATATTTCTTGGCTCTTTCGCCAAGAGTAAGGCCTACAAATACTTCAACAACTGGACACAGAGAATTGTTGAGAGTGTTGATGTTCGAGTAGATGAATGTCTTGAAGTCTCAGAAGGAACCAGTTCAGAGAAAAAGAATGAAGATCCTTGCATTTTACTTTTGGAACTTGAAACTGGTAAAGCAAATTCTGATGCACTTGTTCAACCGAAACAAATAAATTCAGAAGAAGATGATAATGAAGAAGTTGAACCTGAAGAGAATGGTCATGTTATTCCTAGATATGTGAGACTGAACCACAGTCCTGAACAGAGTATTGGGGATAAGGATGTTGGAGTACTAACTAGAAGAAGAATAAGAGAGAACTCTTGCATGATCTCCACCATTGAACCAAGAAGTGCTAAGGAGACATTTGGTGATGATTATGGGGTTAAAGCTATGGAGGAAGAATTGGATCAAATTGAGAAGAACAACACTTGGACCCTGGTACCCCGACCGATAAATAAGAATGTTATAGGTACTAAATGGGTATATAGGAACAAGTTAAATGAAGATGGTGTTGTAGTTCGCAATAAGGCAAGATTAGTGTGCAAGGGTTATGCTCAAAAGGAAGGAGAAGACTATGGTGAAACTTTTGCACCAGTAGCAAGACTAGAAGGTGTCAAAACTTTACTTGCATTTGCAGCCCATAAGAAGTTCAAGGTATACCAGATGGATGTTAAGTCTGCATTTTTTAATGGGATATTGGAAGAAGAGGTATACATAGAGCAGCTAGATGGTTACGCGTTGACTAATGAGAAAGGCATGGTATGTGTCATGCCTGTGAAGTGTGTACCTGTTATACATGTAGCTGCAACACAAAACACTCAATAAATCATTACAAGCAATGGTTAGAAAATTAATCAATGAAAGATAAAACCATAGCTAATCGATCTATTGCCTCCTAGTAGATGCGAGTATGAATTTTGCTCTCAGATCTAGTTATGCAAATTCCAGCGACTTGACTACACTTAAATGGAGGATTTAAATGATGAAGATGCATAAGCTAGAAATGATAGCATGATTAAGCTACATGATTTCATAATTATTCTAGAAAATAAGCTAGAATGAAGATGCAATTAAGCTATAAATAAGCTAGATTTAAACTAAAATTGATCATGATAACAATGCTAAGAATGATTTGCTAAGAGCTATATGACTATAGTAACAATGCTTGAATACAAATGAGATGGGATTCGGGATGGGGATCCTTTTAACTCCAAAATGGGGTATATTTATAGGATTTTCAAGGCTAGGGGTGAGGGGGCAGGAATCAACGGTCAAGATTAAGTCTGAAGATATCAATGGTTAAATTGGAGGAGGTTGGCAAAGAGGTTGAATTAAAGGGAACATTTGGAGGTTGGTGGGAGAAGGTGTTGGATGAAAGGGGACAATGTCATCTCCATGGTGACAAGTGTCAAGAAGCTTCTAGAAGAGGTTGGATGAAAGGGAACACTTAGTGACAAGTGTCACAAAGCTTTGCTCATGAGAGGGTAAAGTGTTCAAGGAAAGGGGACATGGTGGTTAGGATGGAATGGGTTAGGTTTAGAAGAGGTTAGGTTAGGTTGTTAGAAGTTAAGAGAATTTGAATTTAAAAATTCAAATAATAGGAAAAGGCTAATTAATCTCAACAACTCATAAATTGATGTGTTTAAATTAATTAGGGGATTCAGAAGAAATGAATTTTGATGGGGGAATTAATTAATTTGAATTAATTAATTAAAGGGGATTATGAAATGAACCTATTAAATAAATCCTTAGATTTATTAATAAGTAGATGAAAGGGGGTTTTTAATCAAATTGCTTAGTGAATTCAATTAAATTGGGGAGGGGGATTAATTAAATAATTGCTTATTTAATTAATTATCTTCAGACCATTTTTAGGTGTATACAGTATGCAGATTGCATAAAGCTTAATATGGATTAAAGCAGGCACCCAGAGCATGGTATGAAAGGCTTCATACACATCTGATGAAGATAGGCTTTGCAAGAACCAGTGATGATAGTAACATTTATCTCAAGTCTGAAGGAGATGAAATACTGGTAAGTGAAGTATTTGTTGATGATATCATATTTGGAGGCAATGATGTCATGAGCAACAGTTTTGCAAATGAAATGAAAAATGAGTTTGAAATGTCTTTAGTAGGGGAAATAAAAAAATTCATAGGCTTGCAGATACAGCAAATGAAGAATGGTATTTTCATTACACAATCTAAGTATGTGAAAGAGGTTTTGAAGACTTTTGGCATGAGTGACTGTAAACTAGTTGGAACACCAATGGTTACAGGTTGTAAGTTGTCCAAGGAAGATGAATCTAAGTCTATTGATGAACAGGAATACAGGTCAATGATTGGCAAATTACACTATGTTGTTCACAGCAGATCAGATATAGCCCATGCGGTTGGTATAGTTGCAAGATTCCAGAAGAATCCAAAGGAAGCACATCTGATAGCAATCGAGAGAATTTTTAGATATCTGAAAGGTATTGTTGACCATGGATTATGGTATCCATATGGAGGAAACTTTGATTTGAAGGTGTACACAGATGTTGATTGGAAAGGAAATGTTGATGATAGGAAAAGCATTACCGGTGGAGCATTTTTTCTTGGAGGAAGGCTTGTTTCGTGGAGTAGTAAGAAGTGGAGTTGTACTTCACAATCTATTGTTGAAGTTGATTATGTTGTAGCTTATATGAATTGTACACAGGCTATTTGGATGAGTCACATTTTGGAAGGTTTTAAGATGAAGATCTCAGAATCTATAAAGATTTTATGTGATAATACAAGTGCAATAAATATTTCTAAATATCATGTTTTGACCGCATGAACCAAACACATTGAATTGAAGTATCATTTTTGGAGGGAAAAAGTTCAAAGCAAAGATGTTATCTTAGAGCATGTTTCTACCAAGGAGTAGCTTGCAGATATTTTTACCAAACCTCTGCCTAAGACTACATTTGAGTGTCTTAGAAGTCAACTAGGGGTTGTACCCCTTCATGAAGTTAGTTGAGCATGATGTTGATTGCATCAGTCCCTGAATCACTTGCAGAATCTTAGAAGGATTGATGAAGAAGTGGATGTATTCCACAGGGGGAGCATCAAGTTGAAGTATGTTGTTGATGCACAGCGAAAATTTGACATTACATGTTTTACTTTCAATTTGGCATTTTGCTATCAAAGGGGGAGAAGAATTATGTGATTAGGAGAAGAATTATGTGATTGGCAAAGGGTAACTAGCGACAGGCTGAAGACAGGCAGAGCATGGTGAATACTTGGTAATGTAAACCAGGATTCCTATTCACCAATCACAGCAGAAATCAAAGGCATTGATATTTGTATTGCCATCAATGCCAAAGGGGGAGATTGTTGGCATTTGCATAAATATTGCATTAATGATATGTTATGTTTTCATTGATGTCAATTGAATCAGTAATGGTATTTATTGATTGGTATGATATAGAGGAGTGAAAAAGTGTGAGAATGCAAGTGAGAGTGTTCATGTGTTAAAGGTAGAGATTCTTGACCGAATTCGCTGCAAGCAGTTGTTTGGATATTTGAGTTGATCAGGAACTGATCCTATGCATATGTAAATACAATTTTCTCTATTCATTTATGTGTCTATTTCTTGGCATTGTGTCTTCTAGCATTAAATCGTATTCTAGGCAGTGAGCCCTCCGATAATGAGCCTTGCAATCTTCATATAACTAGTTATATTATCTTGAGAGTTAACCCTCTTCGTGGTTTTTTTTCCCATTTGGGTTTTCACGTAAAAAAAAATATGGTCTCTCTTATGGTTGTGTTTCTTTCATTTCAATTATGTCGCATGCATTTCTTTTGGGTTGAAGTTAATTCATAATAAGTTAAGTTTCAGAAGTACAATTATAATCTATATGCAGTTTTTTCTTCAATTTCTTTTGTTTTTTGTCAAATTGTCTTAACTCTCTTTGTCCCTTAGACTGGTTAGCCAACAAAACCTGATTCCTTGAGGGCCTTATGAGACCCATAGAAAGAAGCTTTTATTGTCCATGTATCAACATCTCAAAAAAAGATGCAAATGAAAGCTTAACCTAAGTCAATCCCATAGTTAACTAATATGCATATTCATGGCCAAGTTTGTTCAATCATGTCATTTTTCTTAATGTCACATTCTTTACATTGTGCTCTTAAATCATTAACCTTAGTTATATAAGTTTGGATGTTATTAAAGTTCTTCAGATCAAGGCTTAGTAAATCACTGTCAATCTGATAGCCTCTAACTTTATCTATTGTACCATACAATGTTTTTAACTTTTCACAAGCTTCATGTGAACTTTTACATTCTTTACTCTTAAACAAAAAATCAAGGGAAATAAAACTACGGAGATATTGAAGACTTTTTGTTTTTTCAAGCATCCATTTTATCTTTTCCTTGTCATTTGTAGGTTTGGCTACTTTTTCCTCAACACTGCATGTTGATGCCAAGTTGCATAATTATAAGGTGTTAGCAATGGAACTTTGGAATGATCCATGTGTAGGAAAAGAAGAGCACAAGCAAGCAGATCAAAAATGCACACACCAAGAGATACCCCACTTTTTCACTCAATCAAGAATCCCCCAAGCAAAAAAATATTTGGCACTTTAAAAATCAATGTGTTTACAATGTTGGAGTTGTTTTAGGTGGAGTTTTACAATGTCCAAATATGAACTCACATACTAAAAGTACAATAGAAGCTCTGAATCGGAACCTCATACTAGAACCAATGTGTAGTGCTCAGAAAAATATTAACTTTTGAAAAAGGAATCACCTCAATCCAAAGTCATGTGTGAAAGTTACAGTCATTTCAAGTCCCTAAAATGAGTATTTCCCTTCGCATCTGATGAGAAACATGATTTTCTAAAAAACGTGAAATCTTGAGCAAAAACTAATTACACTGTGTTAGCGTAAAATTTTAACCCAAATTAAAAAAATTGCATTGAAAAACCTTTCATATAACTAAATGCAAGTGCTCTAAAGTTCGAGAGCAAAATGTAAAATTGCAACCATAAAGGGTCCAAAGTTTGCAAAAAAAACATTGCCAAATTTGGCAAACTTCTACTAAATCTGGTGGAGATGCCACCAAAAAGATTGTTTCCAGACAGTTTAAAGATCCTCCAAGTTGATAAGTTTACAAATAGATTTAGTACCTTCACCAAATATTGAAAACAATCAAACAAGCTACTAATTTAAGTGTGATTGTCAAAATAGGCACAAAATGCTAGCAATGCATAAAAGCTAGTGCAAAGGGTGAGGAAAAGTTGTGGGTACAAAGTGATGTAGTGTTTAAAAGATTTTTTATTTTTTTTAAAGTATTCACATTGGTTGGGGGGCGCGAGGCCTCACCCTTAACTCCAACTCCAAAGGTTTTCATGTGTACCCAACAACAATTCCACGTAGGCAACAATCCCATGTAGTCCAAGGGATTGTGGGCTCCTCCTCCATAGCACCTTATAGTGTAGGGTATGGGACCGATAGGAGAACATGGTACACTGTAAGTTTCCTTTAAAAAAATTCTATATTTTTTTTAATTTCAAAAACTTTTATATAGTGTGTACATTAAAAATAAATAAAAGTTGCAAAAAAAAAATAGAAAATTATAATAAATGTATATTTTGTTAAGGCGGAAAAAAAAATTAATCTATACCATGTTGTACACAAGTAGATCATACGATTCAATTGCTAAAAAACTTTTGCCTCAAATTTGACTTTCTCTAAAATTGACAATTTTTGAGTGAATTTGGTAGTTTTGGGGCCTTCTAAACACGATGGTGTAGTCCGTTTGCCTTGAAAATGCACCAAAATATCAACTACCATTTGGATCTAGCTATAAAACCTCTACTTCAAACCTTCATAGATTTCACCTTCGATGCCCAACTTGGACGAAAGAAAAGTTGATTCTAGCTTTCTTAGCTGCTCTATCATCTACACTTCAAATTCTATATTCTAAAACTTCATTTTCTTTATCTATAAGTAGATATCTTCACCTAGTTGAAGATATTTTAATGTATGAAGTGAAATTGGTTCTCAAATGAATACAGGCACTACCCTTCTAAAATAAAATTTCAAGGCACTACCTTGAACCCCATTGCATGGGATCAAAATGGATATACATTAGTCTTTGACCAACTTGTCTATATCTCTTTTTCCAAATAAGCTTTCTATTTTTTGAAAATTCAATAATTTTTTGTACTAGCATGTGAAAGTGGGTTCTTTTCTCCCTTCTTATTAATCTTTGTTGATCCCTCTCATGAGACTCCCACTCATGAGGACATTTTAGTCCAAGAGGGTGAAATAATTGATACTTTTCTTAATGTACTCTTACCATTTTTAATTCCAACGCACTCTTCTAAAGAGGATGCATTAGTGAATGAGGACTACTCTCATCTCACATATGATGTCCCATAAGTCGATGTTGAGCACATTCCTTCAAATAATTCTTCTACAAATTGTAATAAGTTTGTGAATGTGATTGCAGTCTTTATTGCCCTTAGTAGGCGAAAGAGACCAGTCATTTATGTGACTCCAACTAGTCCTCCAAAGGGATTTCATTCTGTTTGTGGTGTTCCCTTTAAAAATGAGTCACGAGATCTTTTTACAAGATACACATAATCTAAGGCTCCTTATAAAATGGTTGCCCATACTTACCACATTCCAACATCTCTTTTATCAACTCACCCTATTCTTTCATGTGCTCTAAACCGCCTTCTCAATCCTTGGCAGAGTGTGATCTTCTCGAGGAACTTCATGTTACTCTCTCTATGGGAACTTTCTTGAAACTTCTCCCCTTTACCACTAGGTCGAGTGATATAAATGCATTATTGGATTGCATATACTCCAATGCTTCAAAGATTACATTCCACCAACATAAACTTCCATCTACTGAAGTACAAAATCAAGATGATTCGTTAATGATATTTCCTTTCATAAATAACATTGGTATTAGATGTACTTGTATTGGGCACTTGATATTTTGGTATTGATATTTTACCTAAAACTAAAATGAATCCAAATTCTCTTGAAAAATCTTCTTTAACTATTCATGGGTTTGATAAGTTGGTTGACAAGCTCTACGTACAATAATGCTACATTGGCAGCTTGGGCCTATTACTTTACCCACTCTTGTGTATGTAATGTTAGGGCCTTCACAATATAATCAAGTACTTAAAATAAAAATTGAAAGCTAAATTCCTTCAATATTTTCATGAGGCTAAAGTTGATCAATCTTCAAGTTGTACTACTAAAAATTTAATTCCTTCATTATATTCAAGCCTTGTTACACCACCATTAGTCCCTAATCTTGATGATGGTGCTAACGCACCACCTTCTCAAAAAAAGTATGACTCGACGATGATTTGGGTTCCTTGGATTTTACAAACACTCCTATTGGGGATTATAAAATCAGCCATCTCCACCTTGACATCCTTAAGATTTCATTCACCTTTATCGAAGATGATTATCCTTATATATTGTAGAATAATGTGAGCACTATCAATTATGCCATTAATTTTGATCCTATATCTTTTGAGGAGTTGCAATCATGTTATGGTCCAGAATTCAATATTCTAGATAAGCACAAATACAAAGAAAATGATCTTGGGCACATGGAGCGAGTTAAGCTCCCTTTGAAATTGAAACTATGTTCTTATAAGTAGGTTAAGGTTACAAGCCTTCTCCTTTGTCTTCATCCCCTCCTCCATTATCTAATGTCTCTATGTCTTCTTGTGAGCAATCAACCCTTCCTTGACCAAAGAAAGGGTTGTCTCCTACTACACATTATTTATCCAAGCAAGAGAATATTTTGTTGCAACTTCTAAAAGCCCACTTGATTACTCTTCCTCCTACACATAAGAAGCTTCATAAAGATGATTAAATAAAACTCTTTTTGTGCATATCATCAAGTGCTTGGCCATTCCACTAGTGAATCTAAGGCCCCAAGGATAAAATACAAGTTCATGAATCAAATGCCATCAATATTCCATCTATTGATACACCTATTTCTTTTTCTTTGCATGACAAGTGATATTGAGATTTTCATCTATCATGTTCATTCTACATACTAAGCATTTGAAGTGTCCTTACTATTTCACCTCCTTCCTATTGTGTTGCTCCTCACTATGTGGCATTTGAAGTGTCCTTGCTCGTTGACATTCATGGTGATACAATTTGGGTACAACCATACTTTCTCTATGTTAGCAACACAATAGTTTCAACATAATTGCCCTCATATATGCTAGGGGCAAGCGACAACTTGCTTAGAGGAGGTTGTACATCCCTCTTGAGGATTCGTTGTTTTCTTTTCTTGGGCACATAGGTGTACACTCCACTTGAAGATTAGTCAGGTAACAATTATACTAGGTATTGAGACAATTCTTCACAATAAACCTTAAAATAAGTCTTCACAGGTGTGAATCAACTCTCACAAAACTTTTACACAATTACAATTTTAACTTGTTGTGATTTCATTATAATAAGTGTTTTTGCAAATTACAACATACATTCACTAGAGATTTATCTAAAGCAAAGAAACCTTCGTGTAAGTACTTGTACAAGAATTAAAATGCAAAATTTTCTTGTACCTTATTCAATGAGGCCAATAATCTAGCATTTGAGTTTAAAACATCAATGTCCTTTATTTCAATCCAAAATCTAAATTAACAAAACAATAAAAGAAAACTTAAGCTAAATGGATATCTATATGCTAATATTTTGCCTTAACTAACCCTTGCATACTAAAGAATGAGACTATTTATGCTAATAAAATTTGTAGGCATCTAAAAATGGTTAAAGCTTGTGGCGTCATACTTTATCATGTTTGTGTTACCTTCTTTTAGTTTTTCGTATCTTATTAACATTTCTTCTATGTCGCACACTTGATCTTTATCATTTGTTGACATCTTGTCATTCTTCTACATTTCTTCCCTCTTCGCTCGTCTTTCCAACAATTTTCAATAAGGTCTTGTCAACATCATTTTCGCCTTGTAATCTTTGGACGTAATCATCTTGTCATATCAATTCGACATCGTCAATCCTAATTGATGTCAAATTAGGGTTTTGTCCTTGCTCTTTATCAATTTCAATCAATCTTTGATCAACTATAGTCATTTGAATCATCTTGTATACTTGTTAATCATCAAAGTTATCAATCTCTTGTCAATTTGTGATCGATTCATCATTGGTCTTTTGTCATTCAACCTTTATCAAGTCAACCATTTTATCGATCTTTGATCAATGTGTCATTCAACATTTATCAAGTCAACCATTTTATCGATCTTTGATCAATGTGCCATTCAACCTTTATCAAGTCAACCATTTTATCGATCTCAATCAATCATCATTTCTCATCAATTTGGACCGATTTGTCATTGGTCCTCGTCAATTGGCACCTATCAATTTTATCCTTGGTCAGTTATTGATCAATTTGTCATTGATCCTTGTCAACCAATGTGACACTATATCAATTATCAATTCTCATCATTTAACCATGATCGAATCAACCTTATATCAATTGCATCAATAATTCCAATCATGTCATGACCTAATCAACATCCTTTCATCTCTAATTTTCTCCTAGGGTTTTATGATTTATTCATCTAATCCTATTCATCATTTCCCTTTTAGGTTAATCCTAAGTCTCCTCTTGTCACAATTAAATATTCTTTAATTGACTAATTATTCCCCGCTTTGTGAATTAATTAGTGAATCACAATTTATTAATTAATTTCACCTTTTTTCCTAGTTTCCTAAGTTTCCCTCATTTTCTAATTTCTTAATTTTCCTTCATTTACTAATTTCCTAATTTCTAATTCCCTTTTTTTCACCTATTTTCCTAATTTTCCAATTCTAATTTCCAACTAATTTGTCCCTCTAGTTGTCCCTATTTTCGAGTTTCGCTTGTCATAGTGGAAGCATGAATTTCTCATGCGTCATAGTGCCATAATCACCTCCTTTCAATCATTTTTCCCAATTTTTGAATCAAATTGCCCCTTTTAACTATTTTCATGCTAATTTGCTCATCTCTCCAATTTGCCTATAAATTAGATGCATTTCTTCAATATTTTAGAATCAACCACGTTTCTAGTATCCTCGCACTATCAAAATCATCTTGCTTATTGCACTCATAAGTGAAATCCACAAGCTATTTGGAGGAGAAAGGACAATAGAGGTCAATTGAAAGAGGTGATGGTTTTCATTTCTTTTGAATGTCTAATTTTCAATTCTTCTTATTGATTGTGATGGGAGTTACTTTCATAGCATTTAGTTTCGTGGTTGGCTAATTGTTTTTGCTTTGAATCTTATGCTAATTTTCCTCCCTCACAAAATTATCTTTACTAGATATTCTTTTGGCACCAATATAAAGAAAACAGATTTAGGAGGTTACCATCAATATTTTCAAACAAAGTTTCATTTATGCTCCAAACCCTAACAGATGGTACACTTATCTAGCATTTGAGTTTAAAACATCAATGTCCTTCATTTCAATACAAAATCTAAGTTAACAAAACAAAAAAAGTAAACTAAAGCTAAATGGATATCTATATACTAATATTTTAGCTTAACTAACCCTTAATGCATACTAAGAAATGATGCTAATAAAATTATCTTCACTAGATATTCTTTGGGCACAAATATTAAGAAAACAGATTTAGGAGGTTACCATCAATATTTTCAAACAAAGTTTCATTTAGTCTAATATTGCTTTAGAAAATCAATTAGAAATTTAAAAGCAAATAACACAATTCATTCTAACACAAGTAAATTGATGAACAATTAGACATGAAAATAATCATGATGTATATTAAAATAACCAAATTAATTATACACAACATATATCAAAACATTAAAACCCAAAATAAGATAAAAAAATCTCCTTGACATTATGTGTTGAATAACATATAAACATTTTCAAATCACCACAAATAAAATCTCTATAGTTTTTTGGTATCACATTTAACATTTAATATTTGCATGTCTGAAAGACTTAATATTGGCACGTGAAAGACTTGAACATAAAAACTCAAATATTATCATATAATCTTTCTCTCATCCTATTAATCTTTCCATCTTTAAGAAAACTGATTTTATTTACTAGTATTAAAAAGCATTTAAAAAATATTAACTTTGTACGAGTGTGAGAGATCTATTCACATAAAAACACAAACATAGTAAATAATAATCTGTTATCCTTTCTATCTTTGAATTTTTAAGTAACCTTAATATTATGAATATAAAACTCATTTATCATTTTCTCTAGGCAAACTATTTTTAGTATTAAGAAATGTAAACATGAACATTCAAACTTAACAAATTTATTTTTCTTTTTATTTGTTTCCTTTTTTTAAAAAAAATTATAAAATTACGAATATTTTAAATCAAAAACCTGTTAATATTTGTTAGCATTTATTTTTCAATTTTCTAGCTTTTATGTTTGAAAACCTATATAATATCTGATAAATACTATATATATTACTTCTTATAATTATGAATAACTACTTATGATAATATTATGACTCTTTTCCAAATGCAAGCAATTTCTCGACTTAAGATATATTCATGTTAACATATTCTCACCTTTTTTTTAATTGGCATAAATCAATTAACTAAAACATCTAGTTAATTTCATCATATTTTTATTGACTTAGCATTAAACCAATCGATTTTACAATCTTGTCATGAGAGGCATCTACAATGATATCAAAATATCCATAAACAAAAATCCATTTTTGAAACTATTTAACATGCAAATATCAGGTAAATGCATAAAAATTGTCATGTTTCAGCTTTTGTGGAGGTTTTATCCCTCGCCACTTGTCTCCAACTAGATTCACAACTTTTTGCATGGAAGACTTTAATGAATTTGTATTCTTGGTGTTTTAGTATTTTAGAAATATTATACATACAATTTTTTAATAAGGTATAATATTTATACAAACATTACATACTTTCAATACTTTGTAATTTAAAATATAAAATTGAGTAATCTTGCTTGCACGTGCTCTTTTGATTAAATAAGAATTAATTATACAGGTGGGGATAGTGAATCCAACGTGTATGCCACAAAACATTGAGAGACATGAAGTAATCATAGACTATAATGTTTCCATTTGTAATTCTGTACCATAGCTCCGCTTAATGAGAACTCAACAAATATATACTATAGTAATTCCAGAATGTAAAATAAGTTGAGCATATTCCCTTGCTCCGCTTACTTTTACACATTGCTAATTCCACAACTTGAAGTATGTGCGTCTTTAAAAAACATTTACACGTGCACTATCGTAATGCTTAAATATTACATTAAACATTTATCACAACATTCATAATATTATAAATCAAATGTGACAAACTTTGTATAGACTCGTACCAAGATTTGTTTGTGAAATTTCTTGGATGATAACTAGTGTTAAATTACTCAAGTCATTCAATGAAATTTTGGTAAAGGCCACCGTGATAGTTAAAAAGTCAGAAGCATGCAATTAAAATAAATGCATCCATAACTGTTTAAAAATTACAAAGATGAGAGCTTATAGTGTCTCTAATATGACGCCAGTATCATATATAGTACCGAGGACCATACAATTATTTAGTTTTTTACCAAACACTCCTTCAATATATTAGTCTACTTAATTTATAGATTTTCACAATAACAAACAATTTATGCGCTGTGTAATTTGTATATCTAAAATGCTTTTATCAATTAATAGTAGACACTAGCATCAAACTTTTTTGAATATTAACAAGAAAACTTATAAAATGACCTAGAGACAACATTCAACTTGCAAAATTTGCTACAGACAACATTCAACTTGCAAAACTTGCTACAGACAACATCGAGCTGATAGCTTGCAATCTAGCTAACAATCTACAAAATATAATATCAAACAAACAAAAAAATTGACTACAAACCCAATTATATTAGGAAAAAATAGATGTTAAACTATAGAAGTCTACAAAATAGATTTAAACGACAAAAACCCAATCATATTATAACGTAAAACAAGATTTTATTGTCTTATTCTCCATAGACGAGAATTGCACACCGTATATTTTATTCAATCCCAACTACTACAATATGAGCCACAGTAATCGAAGGACATGGTCGTATATTCGGCCAACAGAGATGTTGATACGATAACATCCTTAGTCAAAGTTCTTTTATTAGTATTGACTTCTATAGTCTAAATCTATTTCAAACAAACACCGCCTTTAATGGCACTCGTAAGTGTAATCATATCACATGACGGAAGTGTCAGCTTATTTAATACAAGCTTGTAATGAAGGGAAATCAGTCTTTTCACCAGAGTCTTGAACAAGCCTTGTATGATTATTACTCAGTCAGATGAAAAGTAATCTGACAAGATTCTATAACACTATAAACCTGCTTTTAATAATTCTTACATTCTATCAACTTCACTATGACATTTAACCAGTAAACCATAAAAAAATTAGAAAATTAAGTGAAATTTACATGTATAATTGCACAAATTTTTATAATTAGACAACCCTCTCAAATGAAAATCTGATATCATCACCACTCCAAAAAAGTCAAATTTGCAATCCCTACAGAAGTAAGGATTAATGTGACATGATTTTTGCACAAACATTGACGTTACATTGACGTTTTGATTGGCAAGAGTCAACTGAGGAGCAAGTATTATTCTTGACCTTCTCAATGTGTCGTGTATGACATATATGACATAGATCACAGCTTATCTTGAAAAGAAATATGTTCAGCATCCTATATATAACAATTATATTACAGGCAAACCACATGGCATAGCTTTCTATTTAGTTTACCAACAACAGCTCTTACTGACTTGGCTGACAAGAGCAATGACGAACTAAGAATGGATAATGGGTTAAGAAGTCAGTCAAAAACAAATGCTTGCACCTACCATAAGTTTTGAACCATGACATCCACCTCAACATTATCTCTTTACTCGTGGATTTATTGAAGAGATAATGATTACCACATCAAACATCTAAAAAAGAACCAAAATGCCCTGAACATTGTACTACTAGTGTAAATCTTAGCAGACAAGACATCACTTGGTGCATGGCATACTTAAAAAAATGAAGGCCTAGCTAGGGCTTCAAATTCCATCACACTTTGCAGTTCTAAATATAATGCTAGTACCTACAATAAATGTAACTCAAATGACTACCATGACAACCACATAAACATAAATCTCCTTAATGCAATGCATTTTAAGAGATTGTATTGTTCTTAATAATAAGATGCATTAGGCATCAAACAAAGAACCAAACTGCCCCAAAAAGATTTACTAAAAGAGACATGTGGACCACTTAACAAACAGCTTACCATACCATCCTAGAAAGAGAATGAATAAAAGTTTCTGTAACCATACTTTGAAGCTGTCCGGCTAGTACAGAGAAAACGAGTACTTTAAACATTTTCCATAACTACTATCTACTGAAAACATGAAAGTTCTTAACTAGTCAACAAACTTAAAGCTATGTAAACTCTTCTAAAGAATACCATCACAGGCCTTCATGCATAACAACCTGCAACCTCAAAAGAACCAGCAGATGCTACAACTCAAAGTGTTTGACATCTGACAGTACCAAAGCCCGGCAAGGACCAGAATCCACTCCATAGTTGCTATATCAAGAAACTGACTGGCTGCTGCTATTAACTTCAAATAACTTAACAAAGGTGGTTAAGGATAGTAGTGACGACACAGCCGCAACAGGACAATTAACTGACTTGAGACCCATATGTGAGCAATGTTGACAACTCTGGACCTCCGGACCCAAAGTGCAAAAAGCACTCACTGGAACAGTAGAAAATGGAAAATCAATGACCATAGACAGTAAAGCTACTATTCAATAATCCATTTACTTCAGAAGAAATAGATGAGCAAATAATTATATATTGCCACTTTAATGACCTATAGATACAGCCACAATTAGAAAACATAGAATGATTTGAATTTCTAACAGCATAAATAGAAAATGTCATTAACATAAAGAAAGTGGGATTTGCTGCAAACCTGATCATCATCATCCGATTTAGGAGAATCATTCTTATCTGATGGCTTTTCTGCACCACAGTTTGCCCTGTTACACTTAGTTCGGAAAGGATAATTAACGTTACCACACTTCTCACAGGTCCAGCTGCCTTCTGGAGGTGCCTCTGAAGAATGGATAATACCACAAAGAAACATCAATTAAAGAAAAGTTGCACAGATATGCCCAAACAAGCAAATTAACATTTCAATTAGTGAAGGGTAACTTACTAGATGAATTTTTGGCTGCTCCACTAGAAGATTTAGCGGTCTGAAAGAAAACAACAATAGTTGAACAAATTAATAGAAAGAACAAACAAAAGATGATCAATTTCCAGAATTTAGCTGATGTAATATAGAGTTATGAAATTAAGTGAATGCTTAAAACAACATATGTAATAGTTCAAACAGAAAAGGAAACTCATCAAACAAGTAGATATACATGCTCAGTTGGCTTCGGTGTACTACACTTCCTCATGTTACATATCGTACGAAATGCAAAATTAGTATTGCCACATTTGGGGCAGACCCAATCACCATCAGATAACCCATCTGAATAATAAGAGTATTTAGATCTTGTCAGGATCCATGTTTGGACTGGTTTCATGTTCATATCAAAAAGATTGTCCACAGAGAATGTCAAGACACAACATACCCCCTCTTCGCTTACGGGAACCGTTTTCATCAGGTACAGCTCCAGGCCTGAGACCCTGGGCCAAAATTAAACAAAGTAAAGTTTCAAAAATTAAATCACCTTAAATTTCTTAACATAATTAAGATTGTGATGTTTATGCCAAAAAACAAGTGACCCCAAGGTTCTGTATCAATATGGACAAACATAATATCAAATTCTGATTCCTTTTTCACTCTACCCACACAAGTCTCTGTTTAACTGAACCGAATCACACAAGCACTCAACTCAATGAAAAGACCATGCCAGACATATCAGACTACAACATCCAATTCAAAATAGCATTTCCACATTAGCTTTTCAGTTCAAAACAAGTGCATAGAGCAGCAGATAAAGCAAGTCACAGAGAATTGGCAACCACAAACTCCAAACAGGAATCCAAATTGAATCCAACTTTACATATATCCTTTCTCTCCAAACAGTAAAAAAAAATGAAAAAAAGCTCAGAAGAAGAGAATTTACAGACACATATTATACTGATATATCCCAATTACTAACCAGAGCACCACGGCCAAGAGGCATTCCCATGCCATATCCATCCAGAAGAGGTGCGGCACCATAACCTGGGCCTACAAATATCAAAGACGCCTCAAATGACATGTCAGCATCAAAAAAACATTTCTAGAACCCAAATCATTGAGGAAGCTAACATTCTGCAAAACAATAAAACACGAGCTTCATAAATCCAAAACACATGATAATACCTGGACCAATAACAGCACCGTGACCATATGACGTGGGCATATGAAGAGGTCCATATGGCCCACTTGGATTAACATGTGAACCATAATCATAATGCAATCCAGAGGCTCCTGAAAATGGCAAGTCATAATGTAAGGTTGATGCTGCCCCAAAGGAAAGAGATGAACCATATGCAGATGGCAATCCTTGACCACCAAGATACATAGGTGCACCACCAGCAGGAGGTCCCATATACAGGGAGGGTTGGGCCTGTCCATAAGGTGTTGGATGAGGAGCTCCCATAGGTTTCTGAATATATAAAATCAACTCCATTAGCTAGGACTCATAGTCAGCTTTCAACCAAGTCCAGCAGTAATCCATAATTTTTTAATCGAAGCAATGTAGAATTGAGGTCAGAATAGATTTAATTACAAACATTAACTGCATATAAGGCATGACTTCTTTCCTAATGGTTGTAGAATTCACTCGAACAATAAGTTAACGGAAAAAGCTTCTTTCCACGTGTACATGAAAAAGACAAACTTACTAGTGAATGGTCATTTGGCTTAGATGTAGAGCAGTTCCTCATGTTGCAAGTTGTTCTAAATGCAAAATTGACATTGCCGCAACTGGGGCATGTCCAATCGCCTTCATTTCGAGGACCTGTCAACTCAATGTCAAGTAACCACAATAAACTTACTTAACTCCATGGCGAACCATAACATCACCAAATTTTAAAATTATAATTATATTTGCATCATCTAAAGAATACTGATGTTTACATGAATCCACAGTACATTCTGAAACAAAAGAGGTTTCTCGAAACCTGTGATAGACTTCTACGTGAACATGATAATGTAGAAATAATTTTAACGTTCAATGCGCAAAAGCTTATTTAGCATTTTACCTAATTAAGAGAAACGGGACCTTACTGGAATTCTAAATTAAAGAGAACTTGAGGCATACTGACGGAATCTAGTCGACCTTTCTACAATCTTCAACAAAATCGGGACGCCCAAATGTAATAATCTACTAAAGGTTTACGCAAACTAGATTTCTTGAATTAGAACTAGCTATTCTCAAATCTTACGGAGCTACACTTTATTGTTTGAAGTAGGCGATAAAGAAAAATGACACATAAAGCAAAAACATATTTAACCTACAGTTGTTTTACTAGCATGTAGCCAGTTTTCTTCTGTATGGCCAAGCTTGGAGATGAAACGAAACAAAAAGTAATAAATTGAAGCCAAAATAATTTATAATTCCATAAACCCTAACAAATACGTTTGTAAACAATTATCCTGCAAAGATATTGGCAAAAAGAATACTCACCGTCCGTTCGAGGACGCTTTGGTCCAGAAAAGTTCCTGCTGTCTCCCTGGTTACATTCACACGCACAAAAAAATCGACCCGATTAAAAGCAGAAATTCGCCGTCTATTCAAAAATGAAGAGATTGATACGTAGATTTCCAGTGATGTTTTACCTGAACCATTTTCGCAGCCGAAGAGGAAAGTAAAGAAACCTGATTACAGTTACTTTGCTTGACGCTGTCTAAGATTGGGAAAACCAGAGCTCTGCTACGAAATAAATTTGTGTTTGCTAGGGTTTCGATTAGGGTTTTCTCATGCCTAAATATGTTTTACATGTCAGTTTCGAGGTACGACGTAGACACTCTGGGTTAATGTTAACCATGGTTAATGTTAGCTTGTTGAGAAATGGTGATGAGTTCAAAGTTGAGTGCGACTTTCTTTTTAAGAGAAAATAATTGTTAAGTTTTAGGTATTTGTAAAGGAAAAAACGTGTTTACCATAAATTTATTAGGCCAATTAAACAAAATCGTGAATTACCGATTGCTGCCGAAATTTTTACCGACAGGCTTTCTTCGACAGTTGCTACAACGTGTGGTTAGGGTTTGTATTCCAGTTGTGGTGGAGATTGATGTGGTTCTTGCATGCGGGTTGCGTTTTCATTCCGAGGTGTATTGCTGGCAAAGACCGCCTGAACCCATCTACCGGATCAAGATACGCAAAGCGGGCTAGGCTAATCGGACACTCTGAAGCCAACCATCCTTCTACATGGCATCCAATACACCACACCCGAGACGGGCAGACCATACTCGAGCTAGAGATGAGAGAGAACTTGCTTGAGGTCTTATAGACGTCTGTGAATGTGAATGACTAGTTATTCCCTTATCTGCCCTATTTATTCTATAGGCTCGAGAGCTTTCTGCAAATTTTTCCTCCGTAGCGCTTTGAGTCCCTGTGTTCCTGTGGATGATCAAGAATTCATTTTCAATCTTGAAGGGACGTTTATTACAGATGATTTACAGCCTTACGCAAAGGAAATTTTTCATGATGCACAGGCGCAGCACCAAGCTTTTAAGGAGGATTATGTTGTTAAAGCCTTTCATTATGCCGAGAAAGCACACCGAGGCCAGGTGTGTGTTTTTCTTTTTGAATGTTTCTTTCTCCCCTTGAAGATTTCTTTGATTGATAATAAATGGAAGACACCTTTAGGCGTGGCTTTGGATTCATTATAATAAATGGGGTATGTCTGTAAATTAGATTTTTCAAGTTTTCCTGTTGGGCATTCTTAGATTTATGATTTTTTGGATTCAGTGTGCTTTGTTAACACCCTAAAGATTTTATTTTTAAATCTATAAATTGGATTTTTCGCTATGTTATCCGTTGCAAAATACTGTGTGTCTTTAATTTATAATGACTCTGACTTAATTCAATGAACGACTAATTATTTATGTCCACATGAGGGCCCTTAGGATCTATTGGTACTAATACAAAATGTTATTTCTGATGTTTTAAAACATCTTCAATAGAATTGCCCATCTATTTAGCTTGCAGACTCAACATGCTATGTAGATTAGTAGAGGTGAATTCAAAGGCCTTCCCAACTTTCGGGGGTTTTTCTAGAAATCCATTTTTATTCACACTGAGACTATAATATGCAATTAGATCAGAGTGTACAATCTATTTGTCTCTCCTTATCCTGATGAGGGATGTGTGATCTGAAACATTATCTAGCTGTAGCTGTTAAGAATTCTGATAGCATCAAGTCTCTAAATCATAGTTGATTGTAGTTACTGGGAATGACACTAATTATTTCAAAGGTAATTTGAATTCACATTTTTAGATTATAGAAGTCAAAATTTAGCATTCCTCAAGATTGAATCAAAGTGAGATTGCTCCTCTCCGTTGGTACCTGTTGTGTAACCAATTCTTTTACAAAGCCATGTTACCTCAACTTGGAATTGCTTTTTAATAGTATGCTCTCTTCCTTTCATTGCAGTCATGCGGACCTGTTTCACACTCTCCAAACTTCTTGCTAATTTCCTATTTGAGTGAGTGAGAAACTGTTCGTGTGATGTATTTTGAATTTTAAATTTTCAAGCCTTAAGAGTAATCAATTTTTTTTTGTAGTATGAGATTCAAGCATCTGTAGATGTCAAGGTACATCTACATGCAGTGTACATCTGTTACTAGGTCCAAGTTGTGTGCCGGTTTCTAAAGTGTTAGATGATAGAAGATTGCACAGAACTCCCTGAATTAATTCCTAGCTTAAGGGTTCAAATTGTGTGCAAGTCTTGATCACCCAGATGACCTGAAAAGTAAACTCAAGGAATGAGGCTTGTTGCAAATTTTGGGAAATTTAATGTTGATTGTTCAAATTTACATCCTGGAGCCAACTTTATGATAGCAATATCAAACTTTTAATCAGATGACATGTTCAGGTAGTACTTTCTCATGGTATGTTTTGAGAATAGAACTTTTATATTGACTTAACGATTGTTATGTTGATTAGACATGTATGTATCATTTTGAAGAGAATAGTTATTGAATTTGAGAAGGATCGGGCTGAACGTGAAACTTCTTGTGCAAAATGGTTTCATACAAAAGGAAATCGACTCCTATGTTTCTGGTTCCAAAAAGTGTTAGGTATTAAAATATTACATGTTGACTTGATTGAATCAATTTTTAACTTTAATGATATGATTGACTAAAGAGCAACCTTGTGCAGCAAATTTCAATTTTAGTTCTTGTTCCTGGTTTTGATGATAAAATATCCTTTTTTGTTTCAAGCTACTGCTTGTTTTTCTACCTATAATGAATATCGAAAGTTTCTCGAAATGAATTTTTATAGAACATTGGTACATCTTTGAATTACTTTGCCATCAATGTTGTTCATCTGACAGAAAGGGCCTTATAACATCTCAATAGCACTTTTCAAATCATTATTTGATCCCAAACTTTGTTGAACAAATTTTAGTTCTTGCATTTTATTTATATGTTGCTAATTGCTCAAATTGTTTAATAACTAGATCTTTGCCTTTTTGCATGCAAGTGCGGGCTAGTGGTGATCCATACCTAAGACACTGTGTGGAGACATCAATTTTGCTTGCAATGATTGGATCTCGTGAGAATGTAATTATAGCTGGATTGATCCATGATACACTTGATGACACTTCTATGGACTACAGTCAGTTATTTGGCATCTTTGGAAAAGATGTTGCAAATTTGGTGCAAGGGGTGTATGATTGTCAGTCACAAAATACTTCACTATTTCTTGCACACTCTATGTAGCTTCTTTAAATGTCTAGAAGTAGATGATATTTATGTTTTCATTTAGGGTTGCCATATTTTCCCTTGCCAATCAATTGTTTTGTTAGGTCTAGGCATCTTTGTTGCTGGTATCATAAGATTTTAATTCAACAGACTCATGTTTCACCATTTAATGTCAAGTTTTTATTATTCTCAGGTATCTAGATTAAGTTTGATCAGTCAGTTTGCCCGTGACAACAACACAGCAAGCAACAGTGTTGAAGCAGACCGTCTTCATACAATGTTTCTTGCAATGATGGATGTAAGGGTAGTATTGATCAAATTGGCAAATAGGTTGCATGGTATGAGGACTTTAGGTGCTTTGAGTCTTCCAAAACAACAAGGAATTGCAAAAGAGACACTAGAGATTTTTGCTCCCTTAGCTAACCGTCTTGGAATTTGGAGCTGGAAAGCTGAATTAGAAGACCTCTGCTTCAAGTATCTGAATCCACACAAATACCAAGAACTCTTTGCCAGACTTGCTAAAGGCCCGAGAGAAGAAACTATCATGTCTACAATTCAAAAATTGGATGATGCTCTAAAGAAAAAAAATGGCTTTTTATAATCCATATGGAAGACCTAAGAGCTTGTACAACATTTATCTGAAGATGTTGAAGTATGTTTTTTGTGTTCCTTAGTATTAACACACTCTATGTGCTTATATATATATTTCATGCCTTTGATGTTCCAAGTGTGATTAATGCACGTTTTATTTGTATTTGTCAAGAAGAAGCAGAAGATTGATTAAATCAATGACCTTTGTGGTCTTCGACTTATTGTCTTAAATGAGAAAGATTGCTATGATGCATAGCGCATTGTTCATCATTTGTGGCAAGGTGTCCCAGGGGAGTACTGGCATAAGATTATTATTTAGCTGATTGAAGCTGAGTGGTGTGAGCCATTATAGGATGCTTCCTGACACAGATTGATTGTTTCAATATACCTTTAGGTATCAGTCTTTGCACACTGTTGTTTGGGGTGAGGATGGTAATCCCCTGGAAATACAAATACAGACTAAGGAAATGCATCAGCAAGCTGAGTTTAGAGTTGCAACACATTGGCGATATAAGGAGGGTGAAGCAGAACACTCTTCGTCAATTAACCAAATGGTGGAATGGGCAAGATGGGTGCTCAATGAGATGATGGACACTAAGTTGAGACTTTCGTACCAGGAGTCAAGCTTGCCCTTTCCCTTCTCACAAGGATGGTTGGCCACACATGGATAAGTTCTGTGAATTACCATTTTGCACGGATGAGAATCTTTTTGTGATTGTGTTTGCACACTCTATGTAGCTTCTTTAAATGTCTAGAAGTAGATGATATTTATGTTTTCATTTAGGGTTGCCATATTTTCCCTTGCCAATCAATTGTTTTGTTAGGTCTACGCATCTTTGTTGCTGGTATCATAAGATTTTAATTCAACAGACTCATGTTTCACCATTTAATGTCAAGTTTTTATTATTCTCAGGTATCTAGATTAAGTTTGATCAGTCAGTTTGCCCGTGACAACAACACAGCAAGCAACAGTGTTGAAGCAGACCGTCTTCATACAATGTTTCTTGCAATGATGGATGTAAGGGTAGTATTGATCAAATTGGCAAATAGGTTGCATGATATGAGGACTTTAGGTGCTTTGAGTCTTCCAAAACAACAAGGAATTGCAAAAGAGACACTAGAGATTTTTGCTCCCTTAGCTAACCGTCTTGGAATTTGGAGCTGGAAAGCTGAATTAGAAGACCTCTGCTTCAAGTATCTGAATCCACACAAATACCAAGTACTCTTTGCCAGACTTGCTAAAGGCCCGAGAGAAGAAACTATCATGTCTACAATTCAAAAATTGGATGATGCTCTAAAGAAAAAAAATGGCTTTTTATAATCCATATGGAAGACCTAAGAGCTTGTACAACATTTATCTGAAGATGTTGAAGTATGTTTTTTGTGTTCCTTAGTATTAACACACTCTATGTGCTTATATATATATTTCATGCCTTTGATGTTCCAAGTGTGATTAATGCACGTTTTATTTGTATTTGTCAAGAAGAAGCAGAAGATTGATTAAATCAATGACCTTTGTGGTCTTCGACTTATTGTCTTAAATGAGAAAGATTGCTATGATGCATAGCGCATTGTTCATCATTTGTGGCAAGGTGTCCCAGGGGAGTACTGGCATAAGATTATTATTTAGCTGATTGAAGCTGAGTGGTGTGAGCCATTATAGGATGCTTCCTGACACAGATTGATTGTTTCAATATACCTTTAGGTATCAGTCTTTGCACACTGTTGTTTGGGGTGAGGATGGTAATCCCCTGGAAATACAAATACAGACTAAGGAAATGCATCAGCAAGCTGAGTTTAGAGTTGCAACACATTGGCGATATAAGGAGGGTGAAGCAGAACACTCTTCGTCAATTAACCAAATGGTGGAATGGGCAAGATGGGTGCTCAATGAGATGATGGACACTAAGTTGAGACTTTCGTACCAGGAGTCAAGCTTGCCCTTTCCCTTCTCACAAGGATGGTTGGCCACACATGGATAAGTTCTGTGAATTACCATTTTGCACGGATGAGAATCTTTTTGTGATTGTGTTGGAAGATGATAAAGTGAGTAAAGTATAATTCTTTCTTATTTTATTTCTGTGTTTTGTTGTATGTGGCATCTTCCTTAGCTTGAATCTTTTGTGTGCTCTTAGCTTTAACCTTTTGTCTTCATATGGCTTTGAGATGAAATTGTTATTTGTGGATTGTGAATGTTCATACTCCATAATTGAGGAAGCATACATCTCATCTATAATAATTATGAATATAATTTATATAGTTATAAGTCTTGTGTATTCACTATCATGAGTAAATTTGTAAATCTATGAAGAGGAGTCTTTTGTATTCACTATCATGAGTAAATTTGTAAATCTATGAAGAGCCCTCCCCCAAGTTTGAAATGTCTTATGGAAGCCCTATGATCTCAATAACAAGGGCCAATCTATACAGTCAAACGCAAGTAATTGCATAATATTCTGACAGTATCCTCATCAAAAAGGGCATGATAGCAGTGTATCTAGATGGGAACTTCTGAGAGTATAAAGATAGTTGCGGAGATAAAACCCCAAGGACAATGATAGATCCATAACTGTCCAAAGTCCAGAACAACGCATATTGAGCAGTGACAACAATCTTAAAAGGGTATAAGACAACTTACCACAAATCATAAAATGGACAGAGCTGATATAGTAGCCAACACCGTCAGCACTCTTAGCACCAAAAAAGGGACAGTCTCAAATAATCATTTGTAAAGAACACACAGGTCAAGAAAAAGGGCCAAGAGATAACAACAATAGGTCTAATTGCTATCGGCAGTGTTTACTTTAGTGGCGAATATTCGCCAATGGCGAATTTTTCACGTCGGCCCTGTTGGAAATGGCGAATATTTTGTACCGTCTGGGGGTGGCCATGTCGCCAGAACATTATCAATTTTCGTCAACGTCACGGCCCGATAGCCATATGTTTTATGCAATTAAATGTTTCTATGCGATGATTTCGCCAATACAATATATGGTGGACACACGGTAAATTTAATTATTTCGCCTACACTCTCTGAGGTTGCCTTAATAGATGACCTTAATTCACCTATAGGCATGTGAAGATTTGTTATCCAGGGGGACCCAATTCGCTCGACATCTTGTCGACGCGTGTCTCCAGTCACCCCAACTTTCGCCAACTATATTGTATTCGCTATTCGCCTATTATTTGGATGACCTATAATCGCCTCAAAAATTACGTAAGTCGTATTTGGACGACCTATAATCACCTCAAAAATTACATAAGTCGTATTTGGACGACCTATAATCGCCTCAAAAATTACATAAGTCGTGTTATAATTACACGGGATTCACCAAATATTTGTATACTGGTAAATTCCCACAGAATTCACCATATAAGGATTGGTATAAATACATGCAAAGATCAGATCTATCTCAACACAATCTGGTGGGTTCTAGACTCTGAATTCTGATCAATAGCGAAGTTTCAGACCAAGGAAAATCATTGTTGTTGACTGTATTGGCGACTGCTAGTTACCTAAAGCCTAAAGGTGAGCGATCATATTTTTGAACTGGTATATTATACATTATAGTCTATTATTGCTTCTTCAGCAAATTGATATTTTTTTGGCAGCCTTTATTTCGTTGGAGATGTCAAACAGGAAGAGGGGTAGGAAACCTGAATGTGGGGAAGGCCAGGAGAGGCCAACAAAAAGTAGAACGTTGTCTTCGTACTTTGGCATTGGAAAAGATTGTGGTACAGGTGAAAATCAAGAAGGTACATCATCACAAGTACAAGTACAAAATTCACCACCTGCACCACATGTTGAAGATGGCGGCAAACCTGATATCTCAGATCAGGATGATCTTGAAGAAGATTATCTGTTAGATACCCAAGTTAGCCGGAATGATATAATCGACTTGGGTGATAATTCCATTAATGATAATGCACAGAAGGGGAAAAGAAAAGCCATATCAAAAAACGGTGAACCACAATCAAAAAAGGATCGGGAGTGGGATATGTCAGTCAGGAATTTTCAAATTAATTGGGCATCGAAGTATCCATTCATTGAACCAGTGGAGAATCCAATTGAAGGCGAGCCTCCAATAGAATGCAGGTGTAAGATTTGCACTTGGAAAAATAAGAAGAAAATTAGGTTGCAGCTAAAATTTGACACCATAGAAAAGCATATCGGTAAAGTTTATGAAAAACAAATGATAGACGGGGTTGAAAAATCAGTGATAAGATGGAAAACAAAGGATGAATGTAAGCATGTGAGGAATGCCGAAGAATATTATTTTCATGAGAAATTACATACGAAGCCTACTGAAGTTAAAGGTTCTATTGAAGGTGTTTTTGGAAAAGCAATGCAAATAGAACAAGTGGGAAAAGTTGTTCACTTAAGCGTTGTTTTTCATATTTTGAGCAGAGGGCGTGCTATGACAGATTTCCCATCAACTAGTGGTTTATTACACTTTTTGAAAGTTCCTAACTATCCTAATAGACACTGGTCAGTAAACAGTGGATGGGAATGGGCAAGTTGTCTTGCTGAGGTTGAAATAGAAGATGTACAAGAAAAAATAAGAGAGTCAAACTTCATTGCATTTTCTTTAGATGAAGTTACGACAGTAGACAATACTTCATGGGTATGCATGCATGTTTATACTATAGAGAATCATACCCGCCAACCTCATCTACTATCTGTTGCTAAAATGAAGGAGAGTGCGACAACGGAAAATTTATTTCAACTAGTAAAGAGAAGTTTAATTGAATATGGAGGTATGGATGACATGACGGTAGCCAAAAAATTGGTTTGTATTGGAGCAGATGGAGCTTCAGTAATGCAAGGTCACAGGAACGGTCTTTGTACAAAGATTGAAACTTCATTTGCACCGTACATTACTGCAATTCACTACATGGCTCACAAAATGAATCTAGCTTTTGGAATTGTGAGCAAGTTTGCTTCGGTTAAAAAAATTGAAATTTTAATTAGAGAGCTCTACTCACACTTTTGTCGAAGTCCCAAGCGATTTATGGAATTTCAACACTTTGCTGATGGATTAACTGATGGGAACAAGCTTCTCAAAGATAATGATACCAGATGGATCTCTTTGGATGGTCCAGCGCATCGAGTGTTTTCAGAATATCCATCCTTGATTGGACTATTTCACATAACTCGCGACGAATCAGATCAACCGAAATTTCTTGAACTTCTTGGCAGGTTAAGTAATTTAGAGACACTCTTAACTTTAGCAGCTCTTCTGCCCATGCTAGAGGAAATGAGGAATATTATGAAGGCTGCCCAAAAAAGAGCTCTGTATATTGCAGAATATGCTACGCTGCGTAAGATGACATGCATGACCCTCGACAATCTCTATCGAAATGAACCAACACTATCTGATGAAAAATTTGTTAAGTGGTAGACACTCACAGATTTGAACAATCCTGATAAATTTTTACAAATCGGTGCAGACGGGGAGGTATGTGCCAATATACGGGGAGTTGAGATACCAATGCACTTCTATGCCACAGTTGACCCCGAGGAACCAGGAAAGCGCCCCAGGAAGAAACTAGCAAGAGTTACAAAGGAAGATTTCGACAAGATTGTTGAGACTGTGTGAAGAAAATTGCATATGATCTTTTCTCAGAAATTAGAAGCAGATTCCCTCCTGACAACCTACTCGAAGCCATGTCTATTGTGTTTCCTCATTATTGGAGCCTCAACAGTGCATCTGATTTTCGAAGTAAGCTACTGACTTTGATAAAACAATTTTACATATCCAGAGAATTGAATGGAGTAACTATAAATGAAATATTACACAAAACTCATCTTCGAGAGCAATCATCTCGTTTTGCATACACTATGAAACAACAATATGCCAAAATGGAGAACCCCCGCGAAGAGGGATCAATAACAAGGGTTTGGAAATATATAGCTGAGAACGCATCCTTGTGTGATTCAATGCCAAAATATGTGAAGCTTGCTACTTTATATCTTACCATGATATTGGGTTCGGTGGAAGATGAGAGAGTTTTCAGTGCTTTGGGGTTCCTAAAATCAAAACTAAGAAACAAACTAGACAAAAATTTGGAAAATTGTTTGAGGCTCTATACATCTAGGTATGATGTCTACACTTTTCCTTACGATAGGGCACTGCAAATCTGGAGGTCCAAATGTGAAAGAAGAGGTTTGGGCAACACTTCAAACCAAAGTGCCAGTGGGACTAGTTTAATTAAATGAATATTTGCTATTTATTTGATTAAAAAAATCCACTAGCCATCAATTAATTAAATTAATATTTGATTAATTCATCTTCAAAACATTCTTCTATTAATTAAATAAATTATTCAATTTATTTTAATTAATTCATTAAATCAAATTCCAATCAATTAAATGAATAAAATCTATTTATTTAATTAAATCCCCCTTTTCCTCTTTTAAATAAATTAAATTAAACATTTATTTAAATCATTATCCCCCCCCACTTGCATTTTCCTACAAATGCAACTTGCACACATTTAATGAAATAAATTAATTTATTTTAAATAAAAATCCTATTTTCCCTCACCCACCAAATCCACTTGCAATCTAAACCCCCTTCTAGATTCTTCTAACCTCTTCCTAATTAACCTAATCCATCCCCTAATTATTGTCACATTCCTAAGCAACATGGAGTCACTTCTCAAAGACTTCAAAGTCTTTGAAAAGCATTTAATGCTTTGTGTGTTCAACAATTTAACCTCCAAAGTCTTCCAAGACCACTAATGGCTCTTACATGACCATTTATGGCTCTTACATAACCATTTATGGTTATTTCAACTTGCACTCATGTGTCTCCTCAAACATTTAATGCTTTGACCATGTTTATCCCTTTTGCCTTTGCACAAGAGTTTATCCATTAGATAAAAGCTTTATTCTTTGAATATAGATGTTTATTCATTCAACTAACCTTGACCTTAACTCCCAAGGTCATGTCAAACATTTAATGCTTATTCCTTTTCCTCTCAACCTATCTCACATTGACACTTGTCATCCTGGGATTGGGTTGAAAGCCCTCACATGGATCTCAAATCATTCAATCTTGACCCTTGTTGAGATTACTCAATCTAAACCATCCATTGCTCCATTTTTCCTATAAATAGAGCCCATTTCTTCATAATCCAGATCCTGAAAACTTGTATACATCTAACCTATAGGCATTTTAAGAGAGCATTTAGCATATCAATCTAATATCTTGTTATTTTGGTTAAAATCAATCATTTTTAAATAGCATCTAGTATTTTAGCTTTTTATTCTACATTTGGAGCAAATACTAAAATCTCAATCCTCCATAAGCATCCATAGTGCAAAAAGTTGCAGAGAGCTACACTATTTTGGAACTTGGAGAGGAGAGGAACAAAGGAGAAGGAGCCAAGAGCATGTTAGGAGGCATTTGGAGATGCCTCACCATATTTGCCTCTTTAGTTAAATATTCTTTCATGTTCTTAGCATCTCTTTTGATATGCCTGTTTAGATTAGTTTTTGGTTAAATAACACTAACGATTTCTTGTGTCTTGTGTTGTTTGTCATTTGCTAATCTTGTCCATTTTGCAGAGCATCATTTGGTGAACCCAACGTGAATCCAAACACCTAAAAGATCATTTATTTTTGACCAATAACATGTTTGAATGTTGAAATTGTCACACAGGTTGCGCTTTAGCGCTATTGATCACGTTATAGCGCTATTGAAACTTGTTGTTCTAGCGCTATTGTTCTTACAATAGCGCTATTGTATCAAGTTTAGCGTTATTGACATTGTTTGAGCGCTTTTGACCTCGTTCTGGCGCTATTAAACATGTTTGAGTGCTTTTGACTTCTCGGACATTCTATTCTTTTAGTGTGTTTGTGTTAAATAGTGCTTTTTTTTTAACATAGACTAGCGCTACTATAACAGAATGTTGTAAAAAAGACCTTTAATCGAAAAAGTGAAAAATTTTAGGCTTGTGGAAGCCCCCCTTGGATATGGATTTTACTAACTGGGTATTGTTTGTGCAGGTTTAAAAACTCACCTCTTTAAAATCAAAAACTTTATTTTGGTGTTTTAAGAATTGAACAAACAAAATTTCCCTTGCTTTCCAGTTAGGATCACTTGTTTTTGGTGCCTTAAAACTGAACAAAACAAAATTTGTTTTCTTGCAAGTTAGGAAACACACTTTATTTGGTGCTTAAAATCAGCACTTCAATTTTCTTGCATCAAACTAAAAGATTTACAATCCACACTTCAAATTTTGGTGTGCATAAAATACACAATCAACTTGTTTAAAACTTTCGCAAAGCAATTTTTCCTTCATGCATACGTGTTTCAATTTCAGTTGACCAGGATTTTCAAAATTCTAGGTTACTCAAACCTTTGCATTTGAAGTTAAAAAGAACACCATGAATGTTGGAGCAACATCTCCAAATAGTTAGAACACATTGCGATGATGGATTAAAAAGAAGAAGTGAATTTCGTGCTTGGCACACTTGTGCAAAAAGGTTGGTCGAGTGGTCAAAATTCTAACACACACTATCCTCTCCCTTGGCTCTCGTGGTCCTAGGTGCAAGAGAAAAGTGTTAGTAACACTCAAATTTTTATCTTTTTAAGAGAGGCCTACCAAGAGACACATCACTCTTGGGAACGACCTCGCACGGTAAATCCTTCGAGCCGCTATAGAAATCAGGTGAGAGCGAAAGTTGTAGCCTTGGGTATAGTTGTTCCTACAGTGTAACTTGCCGAAAGGACAAATGGGCCCCACCAAAAGTTACAAGGCTCTTAAGTGAGTCACTGCAGAATGAACTTATGTCCAAAAACATCGAAAATGACTAAACACCTTTAAGTAGTAGCCCACCCATTCTATTGATTGAGAATATTTGAGATATAATTCAGTGCAAGAGCATAGATGGTTTTGCTCCCAAGATACTCACCATACATATTTCCTTGAGTAGAAACATAGCTTTTTGAAAGGTCACCTGTGACTTGATAAAAGTGGTGACTCCCCTATCATAGGGATCATCTATTTGTTATATTCACGCAAGACTTAGTATATCACATCCTTACCTGCCATGGTGGGATTCATAAGATATGTAGTACCAAAGTCGAAGAAATATCAAGATGTGGGTTGAATTTATCACAACTGGCCATTGGACCTTAGGGATACAAAGTGTTTGAAATGTCTTCGTGTTAGTCAAGACCAAATACAAATTGAACCGACTTCAGGCTTTGGAAAGAAAACACCTAAAATACACTTAAAGGAAAGGGTCATTAAAAGTCCAAGGATTGGGTTGATCTAGACCCATACTCATTTGTGCCTTAAGGGCAACATTCTTGTGTTTGTGTGCTTGCTTTGTTTTTTTGTCAAAGAAGAATAAAAAATCACTCCCAAAAACAAAGCATTCATCCAACATCTTTCAAAGCAACCAAAAAGATCAAAAACAAAACAAGAAAAGAATCCAACTTTATGACCATTCTTCACATCTTGCGAAAGAAGAATCATCATCAAAACATCAACTTGAAAAGAAGACCATTGAGCTCAAAGGCTTTGATCAAAAGGAGGAAATTCTTCTATCTAAATAGACAAATCTTTGTCTCCCATAGAGTTTTTCTACGTCACATGCGTCTCTACCTTCAAGGCAAAACAAACGAATTTGATTCAGAGTCATTGAACCGCAGAGCTTTTATGCAATATAGAGCTTTGAGTTATCACAAAAACCAAGGAGGCAAGATTAATCCCAACTTCTTCCCAAACATCTGTATCACATACAACATAGCTCGAGAAATGCCACCAACACCCGAAAGGGAAGAGGTAGAGTTTGTTCCATTTGTGACACAAAGCTTTTATTGAAGTTCAAACATTTCATCCATTATCTCACTCATACATCATCACTTCATCATCAATTTGTTCCAACTCTCAAAACATTAAGAGGTTCTTGTCCCAAGTTCTCTTTTTTAGATATTGCTTGAATCAAACACATCACATCACTTTTTAGATTGTTTCTACATCTAGGATAAGCTCATCCTAAGAGACACATCTACGTAGGTTAAAACTAGTTCATGAGTGAATCCTCTCATTACTAGGTAGTTAAATCTGTAACACATCTCAGATTTCTCTACACCTTATCACATCAAACCTTATAAAAAACAAACAAGCAATTCAAAGAAGGAATTTCGGTCACATCTACCTTAAAAGTGCTAGAGATCCACATGCAATACAATTCACCAACCATCAATCTCTCATTTCATCAACAACTCGTCATCATTTTCACTCAACTTCAACAAAAACTTGTAAACAAAATGGCTCAAACCCGATCACAGTCAAGGCAACGAGAAGTAGAAATTGAAGAAGAAGAGGAGGAAAATCTCAATTAATTACAAGAAGCACTTGGAGGAAATGTGAATGATGAAAACCCAAGTACTCCTACTCCTGCAACAATAGAAAGGGCCCAACATAACCCTCTCTTTAACAGACTTTTTGACGAAATACTCAGGAGCAATGCGGATGCTCACTTTTTAAAGCTTGCTCAAGAAGGAGCAAAACTCCCCTCTGACTTTGTTCTTGCCCAATTAAGACAAGCATCGGAATGACAAAGTCGCCATGAAGAGGAAAGAGGTAGAGATCCCATCAGATATAACATTCCTCGAGGTAACCCACCACCTCCTCCTCCAAATGAAATGGAGATGTTGCGGCAACAAGTCGAGAATCTCACCCAACAACTTCATAATGGTGTCAAAACTAACCAATTCTCACTCAATGACATCTGTCCCTATCCCTTTGATAGGAATCTTTATATGCCACCCTTTCCACGAGGATTCAAAACACCCAAATTCAAAAAATATAGAGGAAAGGGAGATCCTCATGATCATGTCAGAGAATTTCATTCCACTTGCCTCGAAGTGGCATATGAAGACACATACCTAATGCGCCTTTTTCCCCAAAGGTTGGGCGGAACAACCACATCATGGTTTTCCCGACTACCAGGTGGCATTAGAACATTTGAGGAACTCATCCAGAAGTTCCTAGCACATTACTCTCATAACATTGAACGCGACATCAACATGGCTGATATGTGCAACACTAAACAAAAACCAGGTGAACTATTCTCAATATTCCTGCAACGATGGCGTCAAATGTCTAGCAGACGTTCTCTTCAGTTACCTGAATGAGAACTAGTGGAAATATTCATTTCCAACTTAAACGAAGAAATGGAATTTCACCTGGATGTCAAAGACACAGACTCTTTTAATGATATGATCACCAAGGGTTTGAAATGTGAGTGGGCCCTCATCAAGAAAGGACTTATCAAAATCTATAATGAACCAAAGGATGGTCCTCGCCCATGCTTCAATATTGATAAACCAAGCTTCTGGAACAAAAATAAGAATATCGTCAACGATGGGGTTGTGGATGCCAGGACTATAAAAAGTGCACAACCTGTGGTTCGGTTTGCAGGACAAAATCCTCCACCTCAAAATAACACAAATGTTCCTTTAAATCAAAATCGCATCACCTCTCACGATGAACCTAGACCTTGTCAGCAAAAACAAAAATGAACATACACTCCCTTAGGGGAACCCATTGAAACAGTGTTGCAACAACTCATTTCTCAAAATTTGGTCACTCTATCTAAAACATCAAACTATGAACCTCAGGTCAAACTTGCATGGTGGAGAGATACTGAACACTGTGATTTCCACCAAGGGAGAGGACACAAGACAAGTAATTGTCACCGATTGAAAGATCTTATTCAGGATCTTATTGACCGAGGAGAAATTGAAATTGAAGGACATGACCCAAAAACAACAAACAATGATCATCTGATGTTCAAAAATCCACTTCCATCACAAGATCAAAGGGGTCCTTCCACTTCCAGGAGAGGCACTGATACCACTGATTATACGTAGGCTGCGTATAATTATACTGTAAACCACCTGTAGGATGCCACTGAACAAATTACAACTATAACCATAAAAAATCCCAGCTCAAATTGCAATGTTGTTACACGTCGCGGCAAGGTTACCATAAAGGTAGCTCCACAAGGCACCACCTCCATACCAAAGCAGTACAATCTTGTGGAACAATTAGATAAAACACCCGCACTTCTATCCATTTTAGAGCTATTGCGCTTATCTCCATCTCATAAAACAATCTTGGATCAAGCTCTCCAAGAGGCGTCAGTCCCTGCAAACCTGAATACAGACCAATTTCAAGCTATGGTTGGAAGTCTAAAGTCATCACCTTGTCTCACTTTTTCCGAAAGTGACAACTCTTCCTTCCAGCAACCTCATAACACTTTGCTACACATTGAAGGCTTCATCAACCAGCACAGGATCAAGCGAGTCTTGATCGATAATGGAGCAGGCCTAAATATTTGTACACTACAGTTAGTCACAGTATTGGGATATGCAATAGAATCAGTGGATCCCCGTAAGAAGATCACAATCAAAGCCTATGACGATGCGGAGCATTCCTCCAAAGGAGCCGGGGTACTACCAATCCGAGTGAGTCCTGTGGTGAAACACATCATCTGTCAGGTTTTGGACCTTCCTTTGCCATACAATCTATTGTTAGGAAGACCTTGGATAATGCCATGCAAGCCGTTCCATCTACCTACCATCAGTGTATCAAGTTCCCACATAACGGTGTAGAGATCACAATCCTGGGCGATGCAAATCCATTTGCATATTGTCATAATATTAGCCATCAACCAAAGATTACCGTTCCTAATAATAAAGAAGCCATTTCCTCCACATCATATATAAGTCCCACCTCTCTTGCTAGTTCGAACACCACTATACCCAAGCAAGAAAAGCTTAAGATGAAAATAGCAGAGGAAGGTCCTGGGGAATACAACTTGAGCCAACTCTTTTGTGTGAGACAAATGCCCATTTCTCCTAGAACACATGGTAAACCGCAACAGTTACTCCAACAACCACTGATCACACCAGCATGTGCTTTGACACCTTTCATCCTTGGAAAGAGTCAAGAAGAAGAAACCCAAGATGAGGACTTAGCGGAATGGATCTATAAAGATCCCACCACCACTGATATACTGCAAGTTACGCTTCCTACGGATCAATATGGCAAAGGTCTCCTCATTATGCAAAGAATGGGGTATGATGGTCAGAGTGCTTTGGGATATTGCAAACAAGGACGACATGAACCTCTGCTGCCAGAATTAAAGCCCAAAGGTAATACAGGCCTAGGTTTTGAAAAAGAGATCTTTCCTAAACTCAAATTCAAAGGAAAACCCAGCAAACCACTATATCAGCCTATTGCAAAGAGGACACCTTTCATTATCAAAGCAGCATCAAACACCATCGTAACTACCCCACCAAGGCTCAAAATCCCAACACAACCATCTACAAAGCCAATCATCCCACTAAGCAAACTCGTAATCCCATCAGCAGCAATAATAACATCAATAACACCATTACCAACAACAACTGTATCAAAATCCATCGCAGTATCTACAACACCCGTAGTTCTAGCAGAAGCAACTGAGTCAACATTACCGGTACTCCCCGTATCGGATTCCTTGATCCCCATCGTCCTTCCTGCAGCATCGATCATATCATCTACAAAGGTACATCAACCGATCACACCTGCAGTGTTTAACTCAAAGGACATCCCAGTATGGTATAGTAATCAGATGCTGGAAAGTGATTCCGAGACTGACTCACATGAATGGGAATTTGATTCCATTCAGCTTAATACTTCAGATGAGGAAGACACATCAATACCTCCACCACACAAAGACATCCCTGTTTACGGAGAACCACAGATAAAGACCTCTTGGGTTCCTGAGCTGGAAACATCTTCCACAGACCCTACGTCTCATCCTACGCCTAATTCTGACAGGGAGAGTACCATTAACGACCTTCACCACAACGTTTTAACCCTCAATAATACATCTAACGAACTTAACCTAATCAATGAAGTAATGCCCATTATCCATCCCGAACTTATCGAATGGAACCAACCAAATCCCCCATGTCTTGACCTCTTCCAAAACGATGAGGCCATCATTGACTTTTTGGAATTAAGGGATAACCTACCAAGCAGGAATCACAAAGATGGAATCACCATAGAACTAAATAGCATAGCATACTTCAGGGCAGATGCCAAACCTTTCAGCTGCAAAAATATAACAATAAAACATGGATCTTCCAGTGAAAACCACACCGTGGCACTGTTTGATTCGACAAAAGTAAAAAGAAAGAGCATATCCAATGGTGAAAACCTCTCTGAGGCACCTGAGGATGAAGGGTTTGACATTCTCCCTGCTAGTACACAACAGGAACGATCAACGATTCTCATCAAGAAAACCAAAGAATACAATGTGGGGACTCCTGAAAATCCTCACCTCATACATCTGGCATCTCTTCTCACTCTAGAGGAACAACCTAAATTTATAGAGTTCTTTCAAAAACGTCAGATCAACTTTGCATGGTCATATGCAGACATGCCTGGGCTTGATCCTGATTTAGTCATGCATCACCTCACCGTAGCAGAAGGAGCCAAACCTGTCAAGCAGAAGCTTCGCAAGATGCATCCTCAGATTGCAGTGCTAGTCAAAACAGAACTCAAGAAACTCCTAGATGTTGGTTTCATTAGACCAATTGATTATGCAGATTGGATCTCCAACATTGTGCCTGTCGGCAAACTAAAAGGGGGCATCCGCATTTGTACTGACTTTAGAGATCTGAATAAGGCATGTTCTAAAGATGACTTCCCCCTACCAAATATCGACATCATAGTAGACCTAACAATAGGACATGCCATGCTTTCACTCATGGATGGTTTTTCAGGATACAATCAAATAAAGATCGCACCAGAGGACCAACATAAGATGGCCTTCACATGTCCATGGGGCTCATACTGCTGGAATGTAATGCCTTTTGGTCTAAAGAATGCAGGAGTGACCTATCAACGAGCAATGACTACTATCTTTCATGATATGATGCATACCATAATGGAAGATTATGTTGATGATTTACTGGAAAAATCACTCACAAGAGAAGGTCATTTGGACATATTAGAGAGAATCTTTGATAGACTAGAACAATATCATGTTCGACTCAACCCAAAGAAATGTGTCTTTGGAGTAACCTCCAGGAAACTTCTAGGATACATTGTCTCAAGCAAAGGCATTGAGGTCGATCCAGCAAAGGTCAAAGCAACCATGGACATGCCACCACCAAACAATATCAGTCAGCTAAGGACATTACAAGGGAGGCTTCAATCCATCTGAAGATTCATTGCATAGTTGGCAGATAAATGTCACCCATTCACACACCTGCTACACAAGAACATCCGCTTTCATTGGGATGCCAGATGCCAGCAAGCATTTCAGATGCTTAAAGATTATCTCATGAATACGCTATTGCTGATCCCACCAGATCCAAGTAGACCATTATTACTCTATATCTCAGCAACAAGTATAGCATTGGGTGTACTACTAGCACATCATAATGCAGAAGGAAAAGAATGTGTTGTTTACTACATCTCTCGCACACTAGTGGGCTATGAACTCAATTACACACCTATTGAGCGAGCTTGCCTAGCAGTAATCCCAGTAGCCACTAAGTTGAGGCACTATCTGGTAACACACAAGGTACAACTCATTGCAAAGATTGATCCACTCAAGTATTTACTCAGCAAAGCAACATTGATAGGCCGCTTGGCCAAATGGGTGATGATTCTAAGTGAATTTGACATCGAGTATGTGGACCGTAAAGCTATCAAAGGACAAGTTATTGCAGATCAATTGGCCGATGCACCACTCATTGGCGATCATCCCCTTATTTCCAATTTTCCAGATGAAGAGATATTCATGATCACAACAACACAACCATGGAAACTATACTTTGATGGTTCATACACTAGGCATGGCTCAAGGGTAGGCACTTTGTTTATCACACCTCAAGGTGACAGCATCTCGAAGTCTTACAGGCTCACATTTCCATGCACCAACAACATAGCAGAGTATGAGGCCTTGATCATAGAACTCAGGCTAGCCGTACAATGGAAATTACAAGAACTACAAGTATATGGCGACTCCCAACTGGTCATTCGACAAGCAACTAATGAATATCAGACCAAGGATGACAAACTCATGCCATATAAGCAAATGGTGGACAATCTAAAGGCATCATTTACTACTATCACCTTTGAGCATATACCAAGAGATCAGAATCAAGCTGCTGACGCCATGGCTACCATCGCATCTCTCCTAGATCTTCCACAGAATTCAACACGTTATGAGTTCTTGGTAGAACAGCTTTGGATTCCCGCTTATGATATCCCTGAATCCGAGATGATATGTCGCCTTACCGGTTCTGAATCCCCATGGTACGGTGAGTTCTACACCTATCTCCACGATCACACCCTTCCTCCTGACCAATCGAATAACCAACGTAAAACCTTCATTCGCCAAACTGCTCGATATACCATTATTGCTGAAACCCTATACCGACGCAGTCTTGATGGTACTCTCCTTCGATGTCTGGAACAAGATGAGATAACAAAGGCCTTGGAAGAGGTACATGAAGGAATTTGTGGAACTCATGCAAGTGGTCCGTCACTAGCCAAGAAACTCCTGCGCAATGGATACTATTGGCCATCTATGGAAAAAGACTCCTACTACTTTGTCAGGAAGTGCAGGGTGAACTCACAATACTGGTTCCCACTTTTTGACCAACTTTGACACTTAGATGAACATTTGCAAAAAACCTTCACTTTCTGACACCTATAACTTTTGAATCGTTAAGAATTTGTAGATGATGTAAACTAGTGATTTGTAACATCCTTTTTGTAGATTCTAAATATATTTTTTTCAATTTTTTTTGAATAAAATTTTATTGATTTTTCCATCTCCCTCAAAAGTAGTTTTTTACAGGAAACAACATTTTTTAAGAGTGATGTGCATCCCGAAACGTATAAATTTTTTTCTATAAATGATAAAAACTTATCTCTTTTAAATTTTGGTTTGTAACATCAATACCTAGGGCATGCAGTTGGTTTGATAGTGATATGTTGAATATTTTTTATTTTATTAAGTTTTGAAGTCCGACTAATTATAATTTAGATATAGGTGTACGTTTGAACACATAACTTGCTCTATATATATCAAAATTAAGTTTTATTTTTTTTGTTAGAAAGAAGACATCGATACCTAGGGCATATATATTTTTCAGAATTTTTTTGAATTAGTTTGCTATGTTTCCCAATGCATTGAACAAAGAAGTTCATGTTCGGTGAAAAACCTACATTCATAAAAAATAAAATAAAAATATATTAATAAACTGAAATATATTAAAAATTATACTATTTGGAAAGCTTATAATAAGGACTAAATCCTTAAGAAAACAAAAATTCTAAATGAAATCATTTGACCCCTCAAAAGCTAATGTAAAATTGGTTTTTTATCAGCATTTGACAGATGCAAAGGAGACTCCATTGCAAGTATGATTTAGAAGTAGAGAGGTTCTATCCAAGAAATTTTGATCTAAGAGCCTTTGATATAACTCTCTTCAATTAATTACTTCAAATGGGACCTCTTAAAGCTTAAATAATTATATTTTCCAAAAAATGTATGATTTCAGCAAAAATCAGGATGTACCAAATAGTGGGAACCAGCTTTGTGAGTTCACCCTGCAAGAAATGCCAAATTCATGGAGACCTAATACATGCACCAGTACAGGAACTACAACCAATCACCACACCATGGCCTTTTTGTCAATGGGGCCTTGACCTTGTGGGTAAAATCCATCCATCTTCATCTAATGGCCATAAATTCATTATCACTGCCACCGAATATTTCACAAAGTGGATCGAAGCTGTTCCACTTACCCAAGTTACCGGCAAGCAGATCGCCTCATTCATCCTCAATTACATCATCTGCCGGTATGGTGTCCCCATGTCCATCATCACAGATAATGGTCTTCCTTTCAAAAATCAGGATGTCCGCGAACTCTGTGAGAAATTTCACATCCAACACCACTTTTCCACTCCCTATTACCCACAAGGTAATGGTCAGGCCGAAGCATCAAATAAAATATATTGTGGATCCTAAAGAAGACAATCAATGATGTCGGTCATGATTGGCATGTTCAATTGAATCCAGCACTATGGGCATATCGAACTAGCATTTGAACCCCTACAGGCGCAACTCCATACTCATTGGTCTATGGTGCAGAAGCTATTTTACCTATTGAGGTCGAGATACCATCACTACGGGTTTCCTTGCATAATCTCATTGATGATGAAGCATATAGAGTCTCATGTCTTCAGGACTTAGAGCTACTTCATGAGAAATGACAAGCTGCATACAACCACCTCAAGGGCTATCAGCAGCGCATGAGCCGAAGCTACAATCATCGAGTTAAGCCTCGTACCTTCGAGGTAGGTGATCTTGTTCTTTGAGAAAATCCTCGTAACCAGCCCAACCGAGAACATCAAGGAAAGTTTGAATCAAATTGGCTAGGACCATATGTTGTCACTGCTGTATTTGGGTCCGGGGCATATCAGTTGGCTACTTCAGAAGGAGAACCATTAGCAGACCCGATCAACAACATGCACCTCAAACAGTTTTACACATAAGCTGCATAGAACATCAGGTTCCCATATATACTGGCAAAAATACCCAAAACATCCAGATAAATGACCTGAAGAAAATACAAAAACATAAAAAAAAGTAAAGAAAAATCATGCATCCAAACGGTGAACAACCACTCTGGTGGCACCTTGGGTAAGTGTGATGGTGAAAACCTAGCAAACAGGCGCCACTCGTAAAGGTTATGGCTCCATTGTCTTTCAGGCTTGTTGTGATCACATCTACTTCATACATACATCCATCCATCCATCAACCATGGCTTGTTATAAATCTACAAATCCAAGAAAGCACTGCATGCATCCTGCATCCTGCTCTTTTATAGTCATGTTTAAACTAGGGGCAATGCCCTTAACCTATTGATGGAAGTGGATTCTACATTGTCTTATGATTCGTTAAAATTCTTCATTTAAAAACTATCTCACAAAATCCAAAAAACATCCAAAACACTTCAAAATCCAAAAACATTTAAAACTATCTCACAAAATCCAAAAACATTCAAAACAATTCAAAATCCAAAAACATCAGAAAACATTCAAAAACAAACAAAAGCATGGCACCACATTGTACATACTCATCTGGGCAAATACCAAGCAAACACTGTGAAATAATCAAAACAATGACCACTTGTCCTATCAACCAAAACAATCGACATCAACAATCAAACTGTCTTCAACAAGGATGCATTCTTCCTTACCAAAACAAAGACAAAATGACATTTTCTTTGACAAGAAAATTGTGTTAAGCTATCAAATACTTGGTTGATTTGTGAGTAATTCATTCGTTTATCTATATCAGGTTCCTACAACATTGTTTGTGTATCTTCGACGCATTATTTCGATGAAGTTATGGGGCATGTACTAATGATGTCTACGTGGGAAGTTCACTATGCTACGTGATCATAGGCAAAATACAGTCATAGATCATTACGGCTTGCTGACTACAACGTATACCTCGACCATATGAACATGAACCATTACCAAGGATCCATATTCTTTATTCTTTATGTACATACTGTTTGCTTACAAGAACAATGCTCCTTCTTTGGTTCCTCCTCATCCAATTGGATAAAGGTTTTGTTTCTTATTACGGTATGAACTTGTCTCAGGATATGATCAATTCAAGATCAAGGAGGACGGTCCAAGTTATGCATGAACAGAGATGATCCTTGTCTGTTCCGCAAGCAATACTCTGGTCGACTTGACCCTTATATCAAGTCATTTGTATTAACTTGCTATATCAAAATCCATGAAAGGAATACTCAGGTCATCTTGAACCATTATGTCAAGATGCTTGTATTCTCTTCCAACATTTTAAAGCTCAATGATGAAAATAGAGCACTATGGATCATCATTTCATCTCATCTGATTATATATTGCATTCTATTACATATCACCCATCCATTCACTCATTCATATGTATGATTTATATGCAAATCTGAATGGGGTTAAAGTGAACAATTATGAGAAAATTAAGCTGATCTTGGATACAATCATGACCGAGTACTCTGATACATCATCAATGCATCATGCAAAGTCTCAAAAACCTTGCATTCCTCATAATCATATCATCATTACATTTAGTTGCATTTTGCATTAAGTACATTCATATCATTTTAAATTAAGTTGCATAAAAGTTCATTTAATTAACATTAGCCTTCATTAATCATTTGCATCATTGCATAAACATAAGGGTTAGACTCATTCATATGATCAAATTGTCCTTGATTGTATTAAACCATTTATTATGCATTCATTTAGTGTCAGTTATCCATTATCATTTTTCATTTATCATTGCATACATTCATTTATCTATTCATTAGTTAAACGGTGCATTCATTCATCCATTCTTTAGTGTCTTATTATACTCATTTTAAGATTCATTTACATTTCATTCATTATCCCTTTTTAATTGCATTAAGGTGCAGTTGATAAACCATACAGTTACATTATCATCACATTATCATTTTTACTTAATCATATTAAGGCATTTAGAATCATAAAACCCATTTGTTTCCAAAAACATTGGTTCATATCATTTTATATATCCATTATACATATGCATTCATTTAGACCACATCATATAAATATTTGTACTTTACATTTGTTTATCCATATTACATCCATCTAACAACATCTAGATGCATAAACATACATATAATCATTCATTCAAAACATTGCATTAACATCATTGCACATCATTATCTCATCATTATATCAAGATAGGAAACACCAAAATCTTGTTCATGCCTCATCATAAGCATACATTATCCTCATGGCATTACATACATAAAACATCACATCAAATCAAACATGCATACATGTATAACCCTGCATTCAACATATCAGTATCGAACATCATAAATCATCATAAAAACATGCATATAGGAATCATCTCATAAATGCATACATATACACGTATCCATCTAAGCAATAAAATCATACAATCACCATCTTGCATAGCATCCATACATATCAAATGCATATCATCAAAAATGGGATCTCTTCATATATATCATCTCATGTATCCGAGTACAATGAAGTCTACAAAATCAGCTACCAAGAGCCATCCAAGATACAGTCCAAAAATACAATACATATATGCAAAAAATGCTCTCTCAGATGCCACTTTGCCCAGATGCTGCACCACCATCGCCACCTGCTCCCCCACTAGTCCCGCACCACCTGATCCATCTCTCCGTGGAGGCCTCATCAATCTCCCACTAGCTCCTACACCCCCTGACCTGTCTCTCCGTAGAGGACCCATCACACCCCCACTGCTCTCCATCCTCTGTGATCACTCTGATCTAGCCTGTCACATCTGCGAATAGCTCAGTGCTCGCTGACTGGATGGTACCACCTGCTCATATAACCCTCGCCAATACTCTATCTCAGCCTGTGCTCGCCGCATCTCCCTCATCACCTCCCTCGTAGGCCCCTGTGCTCCTACTCCAATCTGGACTCTCTCCTGCAGCTATGCTAATCTCTCCACTACACTATCCCTCTCCTGTAGCACTATAGTCAACTCTACCTCCTATGAAAATAGTTGCACATCCCTGGCTGCCACCTCTGCCTCCAACTCCTCCACCCGTGCATCAGATGTCTCAAGACGAGACTGCAAATGAACTATCAATCGCTCCCACATATCTCCACCTGATCCCTCTCTTGTCTCCATTGCTGCCTCACCAGTATGCCCCTCTCCAGTGGCTCCCTCCCCTCGCTCCATCGGTATCTCCCTCTCCATCCCTCTCCCGCCCAATCTCACTCCTCCCTCCATCAATGGTCCCTATGATATCCGCAGTGGCAATCCGCCTCTCCCTCTCCGCTGAATCCGACTCCCCAACCCCCCCCCTCCTCCACCACCTCCTCCTCCGTCTCCACCTCCTCCTCCACCACCTCCTCCTCCGTCTCCCCCATCTCCTCTCCCTCCAAGGCCTGCTATCGGTCCTCGACCTCCTCCCCTCCTTTGTCTCCGTCCCCTCTCATCCTTAAACTCGGGCACCGGCTCTGCTGGATCAGATATCCGTAGAATCGGATGCACCGCCAGGTACTACATGTACTCCTCTAATACCCCTACATCTACGACCCTCGGTTGTATGTCCCACGGTCTCGCCTGTAGCATCTGAAACTCCGTCAGTGCCTGGTCATACGGCAGCACTAGCCCCCATGCATATCTCTCCTGTATCACCCACGCATACTCCCCTGATCCACTTGGTACCCCCTGTCGCCGCCCAAACTGTCTTAGGACTCTCCCGAGCACCTGTCTCTCTACATGGTATGAGGTCCTCCCAATGAGGAATCGGGTCATGAACACATAAGGCAGTGCCTCCGCATCATCCTCCTAGGGCTCGCACTCCAGGTACGGTCTCCATATAACCGCATCCAAATCATCTAATGCCTGTCGCCACCACTCTAACTTCCCCAGGTGGGGCTGACTCATCATGCCGCTATACATAAACATATACGGTTGATCCACTGCGTGGAACCTTAGACTCACTGGTCGAGTCACTGGTAGATGCTCCCACACCTAGATATGTAGCAGTGTCACTCCCACTGCTAAGGAGCCCCTCCCACGGTATACCATCTCATGTAACTCTTGATAAAGGTGCGCCAGTATGCACGACCCCCAAGCAAATCGGGTCCCCTCGGTAATCATCATCTCGATCACCTATCCCCATCCAACGGCTAGACCATGCGAGCGCCTGTCAGGACACAATAACCCTCCCACAATGCCAGATACGACTGCTGGTAACGGCTCATATAACGCAGCTATCTCCTCCCAAGCAATGGAGCCATCATCAATAAAAACATCGTCCTCAAAGAACCTCTGCACTGTAAGGGTCCCTTAGGATCTGTCATATGTCACCAGTTCCCCTCGAATCGGAATGTGCAGGATGCGTCACACATCCTCCAGGGTCACTGTCATCTCCCCCTGTGCCAAGTGAAAGGTGCACGTCTCACTGTGCCACCGCTCTGCTAAGGCTGTAATCAATCTGTGATTCATCCGAATCATGGGCATGTGCATCACATCATATAGTCCCGTCACGACAATGCAATCTATCTTGACCTCTGTCAGCCGATCCTGCAACCCCTGTGTCGTCGAATGTCTCTCGCGTAACTGCACCATGCATAGATCCTCCTACACACAGGCATCAATCACTCTTCATCAGTTGTTTTGTTTTCAAACTTTCTTAAGTTTAAACCTAAGACTATCAACATATACTTTGATCAAGTATCTTCGGGTCTCAACAGGTAAGCAATCATGGCACACCTAGACTTCAACATGCATTTATCCTAATGACTTAAGTCTCATCAGGCTGCTATGGTTCAAAACAACTCCCACTTCGTCTCCCTATCCATCCACCATTGACATCGAGAGATTTTTTATTTCACGCAAACTGGGGCATCTATTTTATCCTAAAAGCAAAAAGCGCTATTTTGCAAACAAAAGCGCTAGTTTCTAAACAATAACGCTAAACCCCTAACAAAAGTGCTCAATCAGCTATCCAAAAGCGCTACAACAACATGACAACAACGTTGATTAAGCACAACAACGCTCAATTAAGCACTTCATAGCGCTAAAACCTCAAAAGCACCTAAACTAGTCTACAATAGCGCTGAAAATTTCAAAAGCGCTCAAAAAGCACCTCAATAGCGCCATTGCAGCACAGTAGCGCTAGTTAATTGGACAATAGCGCCAAAACAAAGTTTCAACGCTATTGTTCCGACTCAACTTGGACTCGGCAAAAAGCATATAAAAAATGCATAAAAATTAAAATTTCAAATTTGCGTACCGCTGGTCCGTAGTCGTCTGGCCGCTGGAACCGACGGACTCGCTCAAAATGGTGCTCTACAATTGGTACTGGCATCTTGACTGCTGCTTGCTCCTCTCAAAAATCACTCTCAGAGCTCTGGATTCACAATGGTTGCGGTCACAAATGATCCTATTTTCACCCATTTTTCCCTATTTAAACCCTTCGTAGTCACCGTAATTTTCCCCCGCTCGCTGTTGTGGTCCTTGTAACCTTCCTGAGCCTCCCATTTCTCCACTTTACCCCCAATTTCTTCTATTTTTCACTCGCGTTCCTAACTTCTTCTCTTCTACCACCCTGCCAATTTTTATTCTTTTTCAAGAGATCGCCCGATTTTTCGAAATTTTTCGGCCCATCTTTCGAGGGGGCATACCACCCATTAAATTTACACTTTATGGGGCATATTCTTCACACCTATATTTTTCTTTCTTTGAAATGACGCGATAAACCGCACCGTCTCAAAGAGGGGCAAATGTAGTCACATAAATCTGTCCAGTTTAATTAAATGAATATTTGCTATTTATTTGATTAAAAAAATCCACTAGCCATCAGTTAATTAAATTAATATTTGATTAATTCATTTTCAAAACATTCTTCTATTAATTAAATAAATTATTCAAATTATTTTAATTAATTCATTAAATCAAATTCCAATCAATTAAATGAATAAAATCTATTTATTTAATTAAATCTCCCTTTTCCTCTTTTAAATAAATTAAATTAAACATTTATTTAAATCATTATCCCCCCCCCCACACTTGCATTTTCCTACAAATGCAACTTGCACACATTTATTGAAATAAATTAATTTATTTTAAATAAAAGTCCTATTTTCCCTCACCCACCAAATCCACTTGCAATCTAAACCCCCTTCTAGATTCTTCTAACCTCTTCCTAATTAACCTAATCCATCCCCTAATTATTGTCACATTCCTAAGCAACATGGAGTCACTTCTCAAAGACTTCAAAGTCTTTGAAAAACATTTAATGCTTTGTGTGTTCAACAATTTAACCTCCAAAGTCTTCCAAGACCACTAATGGCTCTTACATGACCATTTATGGCTCTTACATAACCATTTATGGTTATTTCAACTTGCACTCATGTGTCTCCTCAAACATTTAATGCTTTGATTATGTTTATCCCTTTTGCCTTTGCACAAGAGTTTATCCATTGGATAAAAGTTTTATTCTTTGAATAAAGATGTTTATTCATTCAACTAACCTTGACTTTAACTCCCAAGGTCATGTCAAACATTTAATGCTTATTCCTTTTCCTCTCAACCTATCTCACATTGACACTTGTCATCCTAGGATTGGGTTGAATGCCCTCACATAGATCTCAAATCATTCAATCCCGACCCTTGTTGAGATTAATCAATCTCAACCATCCATTGCTCCATTTTTCCTATAAATAGAGCCCATTTCTTCATAATCCAGATCCTGAAAACTTGTATACATCTAACCTATAGGCATTTTAAGAGAGCATTTAGCATAGCAATCTAATATCTTGTTATTTTGGTTAAAATCAATCATTTTTAAATAGCATCTAGTATTTTAGCTTTTCATTCTACATTTGGAGCAAATACTAAAATCTCAATCCTCCATAAACATCCATAGTGCAAAAAGCTGCTGAGAGCTACACTATTTTGGAACTTGGAGAGGAGAGGAACAAAGGAGAAGGAGCCAAGAGCATGTTAGGAGGCATTTGGAGATGCCTCACCATATTTGCCTCTTTAGTTAAATATTATTTCATGTTCTTAGCATCTCTTTTGATATGTTTGTTTAGATTAGTTTTTGGTTAAATAACACTAACGATTTCTTGTGTCTTGTGTTGTTTGTCATTTGCTAATCTTGTCCATTTTGCAGAGCATCAGCAAGTTTGCAACATGTGAACACTGAACATCAAAATCACAAACTCAGAACATATTTATATGGCCATCACAGGCCGTATTAGCAATTTAACATTTGCTACATGTTTGATGTCTCCTGTTCAAAAAATAGAGTTCAAAATTAAATATTAATTCACGCCATGAGTCATGACAAATTAAACATAGATAATAGCTATAATAGTGCCTAAAACCTACTAATCAAAAATAGAGAAATGCATAAATGTTAAAGCAAGGGAGAATTTGAGAATACAAATTTACTGGCTGAAGTTTTGCACTGTGCATCATAGATTCATAGGCTGGATTAGCAAAATAGCAATAGCGAGTGCTATTTTTTTCCTATTCATAAATTAGATTCATAGGCTGGATTAGCAAAATAGCAAACAGGAAAAAAAAAACCTTGGAATTAAGAATAAAAGAAGAAAATTGTGCAATACATACTATGATTCTTAAGAATTCTGTGCTAGTTTTTGTAGGGTGCTCCACTCTTCGTCTGATGGAAGGTCAATATTCTGTAAACTATGGAAAGTCAACTCCAACTTCGTCAACATTCCATATTTAGAAGATTTACTTGACATCACTGTTTCATCCAATAGCGAATTTAGAGTTGTAAATGGTTGGATGAATTCCAGAAAGCTTTTGGGAGTTGTGTCCTTTGGAAGCAAGTCTAAATCAGACTTCATTTTTTTCTCCATGATTTTTTTGTAAGCTTCTTCTCTAATGAATTTATTTTCTGTGTCAACAAGTTTAGGCAAACCAAGTTTAATCAAATTATTTTTCTTTTCTTGCAGCTTTATTATCTTTTTTCCACAACTGTCCATAACTTCTGATGTTTCCCTTAGCTTCTGGCATTTTTGAATGATAGATGATGCCTTAACTGTGGCATCAATGCAGCTCTTAATTCCCTTGGATGCCAAGTAGCTGTCACTAAAACTGTAGACTACTTTCAGAATCTTTTTTGCCATTTCCTCTTTTGAATAAACATGTGTGCTCTTCTCATAGTGCCCTTTGATTTAAAAAAAAAATTGTCTCATACTTTCAGTCAATTGAAACCATTCACACAACTTCTCACTCCTCTGCATTATTTGCCACCAAATGTTTTCTTGTATATACTTCATTGTATTTTTCATATTATCTTTGAATCTATCATCCAAAGTTTTTATTTTATCATTTGCATTGTGCAGGTCTTCTTTCATTTGTGCACATTTTTTTCTTTCTTCCTCTACTTCCTCTTGCAAATGTTTTTCTTTTTCCTTCCCATGATCCAATAGGTCCTGTAATTTTTTCATTTCGATGGCAACAGACTCATAACTTTTGTATAATTTTTAAAAACTAGCTTTTTCCTCAACAATTTTATTACTGCTTTTAGCCAGTTTTTGTGTCAGGTCCTTCAATTCTGCATCCTTCTTGTCCTGCTTTGCAATTTCTATTGCAGAGCCTGAATTTTTTATCCTTTTCTGTAATTCATTGCACTTTCTATTTGCTGCTTTCCTCCTTGATTTCTCATTTTCCAGGTCTGCCTGTAACTTTTCTATTTGTTTCTCCAGTTTATTTTTCTCTCTCTCCACCTTTAGCAGTGAAGTGTAGACCACTTCGTTAGTCCTTTTTGACACACTAATTTTGTCCACATTATGTACTTTGGAGAAATCCATTTGGAGGGTGCTAACTTGAAATTAAGAGGGATCTATCTGACTGTGTGGTGGATTTTTATCTTTAGATGGGCCTGGGGGCATAACAACCATGAACTCCATCATATCTTTCTGTGGGTCATATGTTGGAAATACCCCGTTCCTTGCAGGCTGTTCGTTTACAACTTCAAACACGAAATTTCTATGAAATGCCTTCTTTTTTTCTTTATTTTCTTTTGTCGTGTGTTCAAATTTTTCATAGTAATCATGAAATTGAAAATCTGGGGTTGCTGAAGCAATTGAATGTTTGAAAGGTGACATAGGAATACCATAGGCTCCAGTTCCACTTATTCCTGTGGTTTTAACTAATGCCTGACCAGGATTAGGATTACCAACAACAGTTCCTGATGCTGTCCCACTCCCACTGACACTTTCATGTGTAGTTTTCATAGTCTTTTGAGGTGTGTGATCTGAAGCTCCAAATGATTGATTTGTAGTGTCAGTGGCACTTGATATAGGATTCTCAATAGTATGAGATTGAGCATCTACCTCTAGTGGCCTCTTGCGAGAGATATTTTGTTGTTGCCCTTGTCCAACACCAATCACAGCGACACTTGACTGAACAATAATAGGAATACTATCCCTAGATTCCCCACCAGTGGCAGTGGCACTTAATTCACCCCCAATGGGAATACCATGATGTGGTGGTAGTTGTGGATTTGAACCAGAAACAAATGTAGGTGGACCCTGAGGGTAATGAGTAGTACCTATCCATGATGAATCTGAAGAATCAAGTCCAATGACTGGTCTATAAGGACCTTTTGATTTTGACCCTGATGGATTTTGTACCTGACGTGGATACCAAATGCCTTCTCCTCTGGGACCTAGACCACCACCTTCAAATCCCATTTTTTCCACAATGCTTGACCCTTTGATATATTTCTCTTTCATTGCCTCGTTGACTGCACCTAATATTTTAGGGACTTTAGTAGTTGTTTGAGTGGGCTCAACCTTAGGCTCATACCGATCAACATCTTCACTCCCGTCATATGATGTTGTGGGATGCTCCATATTCCACAATTTGCTAAGCTCTTCATCCTTGTTGATGCTATCAAATTCTGCACTTGTCTTTGGTTCACCGAGATTCCTCCTCATAGTCCAAAAATCATTTATTTTGGTTTGAGTCCAGTAATTCTCTTTACATTCGTGCAGAATTGATTTGGGAATAGTTTTCTTAGATGGATTAGCATATTTTATGTAGAAATTGTAGGACCTCCTATTTTGGATGCCCTGGCCCTCCATAATTTGTGATGAAATTTCTTCTGTTGAAATGTTATTGTCAGCTGCAATTTCCTCCATCTCTTTTTTAACCTCATCCCAGGAGTCCTTGTTTCTAAGCTTTTCTAGCAATGGTTTACTTTCATGTTGACATAACGTTGAAGAGTTCCCATTTTTCTTAAGCCTTGCTTGAACTACACCGATTGGATCATACTGCCAGAGACCCTCGTCACCAAAGTTAAAAACTGTCAAGAAATCATGTGCCACAATGAATGCTTTTCTCTCAAATGTGAACCCTCCACATGAGAAAGGCAAGGAAGGAAATATGCTCTTCTTTTGCTGACCATGGAAGTGCCTATCTGTGCTCTCCAATTGCCGTACATACTCTAATGCAAATACCCTCTCTGTCACATGTATTGGAAGTCTGTATGGTTTTACTGCCGATCCGTAAAACCTTAACACAGTGAATTCTTCCATGAAGAACCAGTCAGCCAATTCTATTTGACTTCTGAGTTGAATGCAATCTCTACAAGACATAGGCAACCTAGGCATTGGAGTGCTTGTAATTTCATTATACATTGGTGCCAAAAAGAAGTCTACAAAATGGTTGTAGTTCTTTCTGTTATCATGCATCCTTATCTTTGGGCTCCAATCATATATTGGACAGTTTGTTCTCTTCCCAGTCTTCTCATCAATCTTATAGCTCACAATTTGAAGCTTGTTGGTCTCAAATATTGCATGATACTTGGATAGAAGGAGATAGCACAAGTAGGATGAGAACCTAAATGTCTTACAAGAACCTTTTTTGATCATAAGTAATTGTTTTTGCATGGATTTTACAATGTGATCAATAAAATTATACCTTACTAGCTGACTTGCACAATGGATATTATAAATCATTTCAAGAAGGCTTGCACCCACTTCCCTATCATTTTCCAATCCCAGGCAAAACGACAGCAAGGAAATAGTATCCTCAACCCATGGAACAAATTTTTTAGAATCATAAGGAGGCTTATGATTCTGATCCAACACAATACCAGTACCAATCTTTATTAGACCTTTGATAAATGAATCTCTGCGACTTGGATCGAGACTCTCATAATTCCCTGCCAACTTTTCAAGGTCAATTTGGACGTTTGAATTTTGGGCTTCAAATCCTAGGTTCAACAAATGAGCAAATTCTCCCTCGTTTATGGATAGAATTTCCTCTTTTGTATTTTTATTGACAATTGCTTTTTTATCTTCATCATAATTTTCGGCGCAGACCATGACAAAATCAGGGCAAGGGAATACTTCAGGTAACACCATGCTTCCCAATCCAACATCCCACAATGCGATTTTATTTGTTTTTTGTTGTAACATTGGGTTGAAAACAGTAAATTTTGCCCTGGATGCATCTGCCGCCTTACTAGACAATGTATATCTAATATCTATGATATGCTTTTCACCATGGATAGCAAGGTCATAAATATCATGGTATTCATCAGTGAAACCTGGTGTTTTAACCAGTTTGGTTAGGTTAAGGTACATTTTGTTTTTCACTTGGCTTCTTGTTGAACTACTACTTCCCGTTTTCCCCATCACTATTATTGTTAATAACTCAAAATAATGCTAGGCAGCTAGATAAAAACCTGCAAATGCTAACCCTCAAATTGGACCACGAGATTACCAAAAGCAAAAAAGGTGGGATGTAGGTGTTCTAGATTTTACCCGGAAATTGGAATTTCTATTTCACTAGATTGGCGCAGATAGTCTCTGTTGCAACTTGCATTCCTCAATCTAGTAGTTGTTTCTGAATCTCCCTCGATTTACAGGTTTATCCAAGAAATAAAAGACGATTATGATTTACGAGTCTCTTATTTTGAAAACTCTAAAAAAGTAGAAAAGTAAAACCTAAAGGGCAAAATATCAAGAATCATGTTGTAATTTTATTAATTACTATTAATAACTATTCGATGTCGAAGGACAAAACATTCATTACTTCAGTATAAATTCCGAGGACATTAAGAATCATGTTGTAATTTTATTAATTATTATTAATTATTCGATGCCGAAGGACAAAACATTCAATACTTCAGTATAAATTCTGAATTTCTGAGGACATTAAATGTAATACGTTCAATTTCGGGCGAAGTTCTCCCAAATGTGTTCACTTCCCACATTCGGGCCGAAATCCACCTTAAGCCATTGATCTTTGCTCATCCAACGGACGAGGGACCAAGGTACCTGTTGTGACTTTACGGGTGTGTTTTTTAAGTTTGTTTAATAATTTTAAACTTTCATCCGAAAAAGTGCTTTACAGACTTACTTATATTTAATTAAATTTAAAACGTTTCAATTCCGGGCGACGTTCTCCCAAATGTGTTCACTTCCCACATTCGGGCCGAAATCCACCCTAAGCTATTGATCTTTGCTCATCTAACGGACAATGGTACTTGTTGTCAGTTGTCATGGGTCCCATCACTTCTGCCAATTTTCAGGCACGTCACCATACTCGTGTCACTTTTCTGGTTTGATTTTTAGTCTATTTAATCATTTTAAACCTCTGCCCGAAAAAAAGCTTTATATACTTAATTGTATTTAATTACATTTAAAATGTCCAATTCCAGGCGAAGTTCTCCCAAATGTGTTCACTTCCCACATTCGGGCTGAAATCCACCCTAGCCGTTGATCTTTGTTCATCCAACGGTTGCGGGTCGATGGTACATGTTTTAAGATGTAGTGGGTCCCACGACTTCTGCCATTTTTCTGGCACGTCACCATACTCGTGTCACTTTTCCGGTTTGATTTTTAGTCTTTTTAATCATTTTAAAATTCCGCTCGAAAAAGAGATTTTTAGAATTAATTATATTTAATTAAATTTAAAATGTCCAATTCCGGGTGAAGTTCTCAGAAAGGTGTTCGCTTCCCACATTCGAGCCGAAATCCACCCTAGCCATTGATCTTTGTTCATCCAACGGTCGATGGTACCTATTTTAAGATGTAGTGGGTCCCACGACTTCTGCCATTTTTCTGGCAAGTCACCATACTCGTGTCACTTTTCCGGTTTGATTTTTAGTCTATTTAATCATTTTAAAATTCCGCTTGAAAAAGAGATTTTTAGAATTAATTATATTTAATTAAATTTAAAATGTCCAATTCTGGGCGAAGTTCTCAGAAAGGTGTTCGCTTCCCACATTCAAGCCGAAATCCACCCTAGTCGTTGATCTTTGTTCATCCAACGGTCGATGGTACCTATTTTTCGATGAAGTGGGTCTCACGACTTCTGCCATTTTTTCTGGCACGTCACCATACTCGTGTTACTTTTCTGGTCTGTTTTTAAAGTCTAATAATTCATTTTAAAATTCCGCCCGAAAAAGAGATTTATAGTCTATAGAGTCATAGACTATAAGTATAGACTTTCACTTAATTCTATTTAATTAAATTTAAAATGTTCAATACTGGACATTGGGCAATAGTTTGAGATAACTATTAAAAATAATGTTAATATTATTTGTAAAAAATTTAAATTCAAAAATAGTATTAAACATGAAACTTTGTTTCTAGAATAAAACAAATAACTAAATAAAAATATAAATTTTGATATGCAATTTGAAAGGTAAAAGTTTAGTATTAAAAAGAAAACATTCAATATTAAATCTAAAATATTAATTTAACGTTTAACAAAATTCTTTGAAAATATGTTTATGATATATCATTTTCAAAAATAGTTTAAAAATATATATAAAATTTCAACATAAATTTAGTCTATTAATTTAAAAAAATGTGCAACTGCAGTCCTCAACCTGTTAAGGGGAGAAAATTTGGAAAGTACAAATGCCAAGGTGGCGATTAATTGTTGCACAAGGAGTTGTCTGTGGCATGCCGCACGAAAGGAGGAAGGGGAGGATGGCAGGAAATCTTTTTCCTGATCTCATGGCATTAATGTCTTATTGTGCACATTCATTACCCGACCTATAAGAGTTAAGACGGAGGCAGATTTTTTTACCTTTTCATCTGTGTACCACTTTTTGCTTTGAAGCAGCTGCAAGTGCAGAACAAATCTGTAGTTTTTAGTTCGTAGAATCATACCTTCTGTAAGACAATGGAGGCCAATTTCACACTTCGAACATACAAGAAGTTGGTGCCCTTTTTGGGCAAAGTATCTGATAAACGAATGCAAGGACTATTCAGGTTTAAGGAGAAGAAGTTGTGGGCGGCACCTCGACTGATGCTTGTGGAGGAGGTGGCACATATTAGTCACCGGTATCAAACTAACATGGAGGTTTACTCTCTGATTATGGCGTGGGGCTGTGAATTCGAACCAGAGCTGGAAAAGGTAAAACTCACATTGGTCAAATTGATTGATGGGGAGTTTTTGATTAACCTGGATTCAATCTTGGAGTGGGTGGTGCCGGGAGTTGGCATTCGAATTATGGAAGGGGACGACCAGGAGGAATTGCTTCCTTTTATTCGTGGCCCAGAGGATGAAATCAAATACCAGTGCCGTGAACGAGCCCGAGTGGGGTGGGAAGTGATGAAACTCTTTGTTAAATTAACGAGGGTGGATGAAGTCCTGAATGCTTTGCATGTGGTGGCAAGGATGGAGTTTGGTAGGGCATTGAGAGATAGGGTTGAAGAAGGAAGGGCCATACAGCTACTGGCAAGCTTGGAGGGTGACCCTGACTTCGGGTTCCTAAACTGCATTCCAAAAATGAAAGCTGAAGTGGCAAAAGGGAAAGCCAAAGCATCGACCTCTGAGGAGGGAAGGGACTGGGAGGACCAGGGGGATAGTGAGACTGAGTGAGCGGCCTATCGACAATGAACTAGTTTTTTTGTCTGCTTGCTATAAGCTGTGGACAAATTTTGTATCTTGAAACGTTTCAATTAATTGAATGAAAAAACCTTAACCGATAAACTTTTGTATCTTGCAACTTTTGAAATTTTGTATTTTGAATGACTATATAGTAATAGTATATATTTATAAAATTATAATCAACCATAATCAATGTACAAATAATTAATGGAACAAATTGAATTTTTTTTTTTATAGCATTACATAAAAAGATCATGGTATTAAATTTATTTCCATTGTTTAACAAATAATTGAAATAACGTAGCTCATATACAAAAAGCATTTGAAAGAAATTAATTAATAAAAATGAAATAGAATTATAGAAAGCATTTTTATATCCATAAGAATGTAAGAGGCAAAGTGAAACAAACTAGAATTTGAAAAATTATCATTAAATTATTTATGCTTTTGAAATTTACAATTTTTTCGTCAAAGACTTGAGTCCCCAAAAACTTAAAAGCCAAAATGAGTGAGCCTTTGGCACTCAGCCTGTTAGGGTTCAAGGACACAGGAAAAAAAAACTACAGGTAGTGGAATTGTTTACAATTTTTCCCTATGAATCTGGCCCTCCTTCCATGTAGAATTCTTCAGACAGCATAAGCTGAGAGAGTTCTTCAAGCCACATGTAGTTTGGAAAGTCTAGGAGGAACCATTTCTGGAGGAAGTCCCTACCAATCTGCACCCATTTTCTGTGACGCGTCAGCTACTCCGCATTCAGGTTTAGGAGAAACGGTTGCCTGGCCACTAGCAGTGTTTGGTCGGGGAGGAGAAGCTTGGATAAATCACTTGCCCAAGGGATCCCCACCCCTACTTCTGCAAGAACGACAAGAGTAATGTCATCTTCGAGGAAGTCTTCCTTAAAAACCTTCCTCAACAGCATCAACATATCCACCTTGTCTCCTCCCAAGTCCAGAAGAGACGCTAAGAAGTGGGATGTAAGGTCCGTGTTAACACGGTACCTATTTTTGTTTCGTAGAAATTCTCTGCCCAGCACCATCTGCACAGCTTCATTGGTGAACGACCCAACCTCCTTGCAGACTTATTGGAGAGTTGGGTCTCTAACGGATCCTAGAAAGGCCCTCTGGTCCTCTGCAGAAATGCTTCTCAAGCGGATGGGAGTGTCCATCTTGAGAAAACAGATTAACAAATCATCGAACGGTTTAAAATCATTGATAGATTTTAGGTATGTGCCACCCTTTACGTGTCAAAGAGGCCGCGCTTATTGATACATCGTGCAGAGTCCGGACTCAATGTATTATGTGATGTGATGTACTGATGTGATGTGATGTGCCTTGTCTATTAATGGCAATGAATTTATGAAATCACCAACGAATTATATATTATACCATAAATAACAAAATATTCGCCAAAACATTTAAATAATTTTCAAGCGGTGGATAAAAATCGCCAATACATTTAAATAATTTTTCCTTCGGAGTAAAAGTTTTCGCTTATACAATTATATATTTGTTCCTTTTAACAATAATTATTCGCCTCCCACAATAAATATTTTCCCCATAGAACAAGGTATTATTCGCCAGAAATTTATGGCATTTTCGCACACTAGAAAAAAATTTGCCAATACAAAATAATTTTTTCGTCATTTAAAAAAAAAAAATCGCCATCGATATGAAAATTTCCCCCCGAAAATAATGTCTGATTCGCCAGGATTTTACACAGTTGCCCGGGGGGGGGGTTTCTTAAAGTTATCCCTGGCTATCGGCAGTACAAATTGGACCTTCCTGAGGTCCAACTGCTAGTGTTAGCTTGTTGAGAAATGGTGATGAGTTCAAAGTTGAGTGCAACTTTCTTTTTAAGAGAAAATAATTGTTAAAGTTTTAGGTATTTGTAAAGGAAAAAACGTGTTTACCATAAATTTATTAGGCCAATTAAACAAGTGCCACCTATCGTAATTCTCTTTAAAATATTATAATCATCATATTTATATTTTTAATAATCTATATAAAATATATCGAGAGGTATTAAATTTTTAAATATTTAACACTTATAAATAAGAGCAAATTGAAAAATAATTAAAAAGAGAATAGGGGTTCATCTTGTAGCACAATGACACTTGTGAACACCATGTTGATATGGTGATTACATGTTCGAGTCTCTTCCGCAGGCTTCAATCTCTTTCGCTTAACAAGTTGTGCAAGATCGTGGACCACACTCTTCGCCCAATTAGCGTGATTAATGGACGAGTTATGGGGTGTTAATACCCTTCAAATGCCAACATGGATGCTATCACAAGCAGACGCACTTCTCAGTGTAGATCATAATGGAGTCAAATTCTAGAGGTGCAAAGATCTTGGGTGCATGATGGTGAAGAGGCCCGAGGTTACGGGAGGAGATGAGATAGTTTGGAGAGATAAGGGGAGCAAGCACGAGGAGTATGGAGGTTTGGATGGAGAGATAAGGGTGGTGCACGAGCATGGAGAAATAAGGAGAATGGAGGGATAAGGCGCATGGAGGGATAAGGAGTATGGATAAATTCAGCAAGAGCCAAATCAAGGAGGTGTTAATACCCCAACAAAAAAAGTAGACTCAAAGAGACGTGATGAAAAGTTTTTAGAAACTTTCAAAACAAATGCAGCTAATCGGTGTAAAGTCAAACTTGATGACCTTTACCAACGTCCTCCCTACCTATGCCAAAATTAATACACCCGGTTTAAAGTCTTGGTCTACATCAAAAATTTATAAGTAATGATTTCACATTAAAGTTGTTGAAGTTCTCTTGCATAGTAAAGGCTAAAGCTAATTTCTATTATGGAAATGCCAAATGTTGTTTGTACATGCATACAAGCCTAGATGGATTAGTAAATTTACAATTGTTTCCAAGCTTAGTCATGAGGTTAAGATAGTGTATGCAGAAAATTGAAAATGTAAACTAGAGAGCTTGAAAAGATGAAAAGACACATATTTCAACCACACTCAAGATTAGGACGCTAAGAAGGAAGAAAACTAGATAAAATAAAATAAAACTAATTAAAGTGCAAACTCTATATTCCTCCTTTGATTTGATAGTCCCCTTATTTGATGTGTGTTTGCTATATGATAGATACTCGATTCTGCTCCATGATAGTGAGTGCAAAATGGATTAAGCTAAAATGAGATGCAAAGATGGATGCTAAATGGATATGAATGTGCAAAAGGTGAGTAAGCATTTTTGCATTATGAGGGTGTGAAAATCAAAGTGGATTGATTTTGGAAGGAAAATAGGGGGTTTAAATAGGCTTGAATTGAGAGATGGAGAGGCATGAGAATGAGACATGTGTCCCTGAGAAGGTCAAGTGTCATGGATGAGAATAATATGTGTCCTTGAGAAGGACATGTGTCATTGGAAGAAATGGCATGTGTCCTCAGGGACACATGCCCACTTGGGAATGAGACACCCAAATTGGAAGGTTATATTCCAAAAGAGATTTCAAAAGAGTGATGTTCCTATGTTTTAGGATATTTGGGATATTTTCCCCAAATTCAAAGTCATTTCCCAAATTTTAGGAAATTTGAGATATTTCGATAATGTGCACACATATGATGAGGGTCAAGGGATAGGGTTGACTAAAACCCTTGGTGATCTAGGCAGGTTAGGTTAGAGGAAGGGTTAGATGGCGTTAAGGTTAGGAGACATGTGGGGGAATTGAAATAATTAATTAATTCAATAAGAGAATTTGGGAGGAAAAAGTCAACATGAATTAAATAATCAAATAGCAAATTTTGACATATTTAATAGAAGAAGGGTCAAAATTAATTAATTAATTGATATTAACTACCAATTGATTAATTAAAAACAAAATATAGCATAGTTAATAAGATTAATTAGCTAGAGACAAGGAACGCCTCGATTAATTAAACAATGCATAATTATTTAATAAATAGAACTTAGGATAACTAAATTCAATTAAGTAATTTAATCAAATTTAGGTGTCTACATGTTTTCCCTCTTCGCGGTGATGCCAGCATAGCATCAGTGCGAAGACAATAAGACACTAGCAACTCGAAGAATGGAGAACAAAAAGGAAGGACAAGAAAAAGACTCACTAGGCGAGAACAACAACTAAAAAAATGATCATAGGAAGAAATAGCAAGAAAAATAGTATAGAAGGGATCGAGACGATGAAAAATAGGGCTTTAGGAAGCCCTATATTAGCAAATTTAGAAATTTACTATTCATTTTTATTGTGTATGAGAGATAATTTAGAGAAAATTAGAGTCCTTTTGCTTTTACCTTGCACAGTTGAGAGCTTTGAGAGCATTGGGCGAGATGGCAGTTAGGGAGATCTCGAGGCATCACGTGGATGTGGTGGTGAGCGTTAGGCAGAACCGACAACCCAATCATGAGGTATGTCTCAAAAAACTTGAGTTTTGGTTTAGTTTTTATGCATTTATTAGCATTTAATGTCAACAAAACATCAATCCTGCCAGTTCGTGAACCACGGGATTGCGTGCTAAAGTGGCGAGAACATGTAGGTTTAGGTTAGAAATAGATGGGTGCGGGATCACATTCCTGCAAAAGTGGGTTTGCTAAATATGATGGTGGGAATGCAATCCCACTACTTTATGCTAGCGAGATAGCAATCCAGGCGTCAGGGAAGGTGTAGGAAGAACATTAAATTAGGATGTTGCAGGATTGCATTCTTGCGCTAGCAGGATCATGGAGAGTAATAGTGGGATCGCGATCCCGTTATCCAAGGATTGGCGGGATTGGCGGGATTACCTTGCCACTGTCAAAAAAGAAGGAAAAAATGCCACAAATGGCGGGATTGAAGGGAAATAGGGGGAAAAGGGAAGATTAGAAAACCAATAAGAGATAGAATAGATAGCAGAAATGACTCTGACATGCTGGTTTTCTTGGATGCAATGGAGCGTAGACATCTTGGTGAACCAAGAGAGGCACTCAACAGTTCTGAGGGTAGTTGATGGATTTAGACCCGTAGAGTGGGCTCACATTGATGTGATCGAATTGGGTCATTTGGCGCACATGCTGCATATTAGATCTCATATGACCATGTTGACTACATTGGTAGAGAGATGGAGGAGCAACATTGCTACTTCCCACTTGTCAACTTGGGAGATTACTATTACTAGAGAGGACGTATATCACATTTTGATATTGTCGATTAGAGGAGTTCGGGTGATCCCAGAGTAGGCACCCCCAAACAATGTTATATAGAGATTGGTTGGGGCAGGGGTGCAGTTATGTCATGGACAATTATCATTAGATCAGGTTCTACAATAGGCACAACCCAATTGACATATTTAATTTTTTGTATGTGCATTGGTTAGCGGCTTTATTTTGCCAGATAGAGGTGGGCGATCAGTTGTACTCGGCATGATACAGGTGTGCATCGATGTTGTAGATGGAAGTCGACTGATGGCTTGGGGGATGCTCATTTTGATTGAGTTATATAGAGAGCTCCACCATATATGCTACCATGGAGATCATAGTTTTGTTTATGTGACTTTGCTTTAGGTATGGGCATGGGAGCATTTTGCAGTGACTCAACTAGTAGGACGGATGGATAGGGCAGCATACCTAGCTATTGTGTATAGTTACATAGATGGATTGGATTATGAGGAGATTGTACCCATATTACATGGTGACCATATATATCATTAGCAGTTTGGTTGAAGGATCCTCGCCATATTCCTTATGTTATTACTTTTATGTACATTATCAATAGGAGGGAGCATGTGATAGAGCGATATAGACCTAATCGGGTTTGTCGACAATTTGGTTTTGTATAGGATGTTCCTGAGGCACCCCACATATTCAGGAGGATTACAAGGGAGAGAGTTGCAGAGTGGGGAGCACTTTTGGTAGATAGGTAGGCTCTCATTGATAAGTGGACATGACTGATGTCCACGACATGGGATCCAAGGGAAAGAGTAGCAGATCCAAGGATTATTAATGCCTATATAATATGGTGGGCTTGACACAGTCCCACTATAGTTGAGAGAGAATGATTGGATTTTCTAGGGAGTAGGAGGAGAGAGGCATGGGCAGGAGGAGTCAAATTAGATGCCTATCAACCGGCTAGGGGTAGAGCAGAGGTAACACTCGCCATAGTTTTAAGATAGGCTCGGGGGATATCAGCAGCTCTAGTTGTGCCAATCACGAGATGGAGGAGAGTTAGAGTAAGAGATGGGACAGGAGGAGGGGAGGATGGAGATGATTTTGCAGCTGGGGTAGGGACTGGGGGGACTCAAGTGAACACCAGCACATACATAGGGACAGAGACAGGGGAGGAGCACACTGAGACAGATGCGACCTCACAAGCAGAGGAGGGAGGAGAGAGGAGAGGGCTTAATAGCACCTCTAGATCTAGTTGCATGGATCCAGTCCCTATAGGAGGTAGTGGCTAGGGACAAGGAGAGGCTACAGATAGTCACCACTAAGAGGGATAGCCTCCGTCGAGAGCAGGATACAACAAAGTAGGCCAGGGTCCAACTTCAAGCTCAGAGAGAGATTGTTGTGAGGGATGTCATCGAGCATGCTTGATGGAGGATGGAGGAGACTGTGGACAGATACAGATAGGAGGGGATAATACATGATGTCAAGTTGGAGGAGGAGGAGGGAGTGAGGTAGTTTTGGCGGCTATGGTAGAGCAGCAAGTAGCAGAGATTCAAGCTCTTTCTCACCAAGTTGGATGGTATAAAACTCATTATGAGAGAGTCATCCCTTCAAACCAGAGAGAGACCTACATAGCTCCACCTAAGGTGAGAGGATCCAACTCTTCACACAATGGGGGATCTAGTGGAGGATCAGGGAGATCCAGTCAGAGTACTGGTGGATCCAGTAGGAGGACCCGCACACAGGACAGTGAGCATAGCACTGGGTCAACATCAAGATCTGCATAGGGATCCCAGGGATAGGGACCTACAGGACAAGGACTAGCCTAGCCTCCTTGGAGCATTTTTGTCATAGCTTGATGCAAATGCAAATGATTATTTTTGATGTACCATACACAAGATATACTTATATTTGATTCCTTACACCCCATGCAATTTTTTTTTAACATGCGAGGTGATCACCATTATTTCATTTATTATCACTTAGAGATGTACTTATTCTTTATTCATGATGTATCATATGATGTATACATTGATACAGTTGTACATATATACTCTTTTGACAGACATTGTGACATTTTGATATATGTGTGTGTGTGTGTGTGTGTGTGTGTGTGATTTGGCCTCCTATGTATGGCACTTTTTATGTTTTGATGCATATACGATTGATTTATGATGATGTATGGATGAATAACTATGATATGATATGAAGCCCTAACAAATTTGTGATGGAGGATGTGATGTACGTGCATAATGATTGTACTACATGACATGATATGATATGATATGATATGATATGATATGATATGATATGTGTTGACCGACTTGGTGATGCAGGATGATGCATTGATGTGATAGTCTATGTGATGTATGTTTAATCTTTATAACATGGATGTTATGCACGATAATACGATGGATGGATTATGTACTAACTCATTTGTAGTGTAGGATCTGATGATAGCATGATGTGATAATCTATATGGTGAATGTTTGTTACTGATGACATGAATATACAGATGTATGATATGATAGTGCATTACCTAATTAACGAGACATGAATATGGTACATATAATGCAATTATTTTTATGATAATGCAGGATGAGATGTATGTATGTGATACTTATGCTATATGATATGATTTGTATGATGTTTATACTATATGACATGATTTACAATATAAAATACATGAGACAATTGTATAACATGCATTATGTAAAGAATTAATTATGCATTATGTATGGACCACATACTAACCTATGGGTAATGCAAAATATGCATGAATGCAACTCTATTATGATAAAAGCTACTTAATAATCTAGGGATGTTCAACAAGAACTAGAATGACAACCAAAAGAACAAGGGACGTGTGCACATTCCCAGATGGAATCACAAAAGGAAAGGAACCAAATGAATGCAATGCAAATGCAAATGTGAATGAAGGAATCATGAAGCACGAGTATCTTTGGCACAAATTGTCATTTTAGCAAGCACTTATTTTGCTTTAGCACCATATGTGACACATCAAGGTATAAAGAACCAAGATGTTTTTCACAAACAATGTATGGACTAACTCAAATAAAAAAACACAAGAGGTTAGTCTAACACCACACATAATTACAAATAATATTGCAGGGAATGGTGCTAGAAAAACCACAAACAAAGAGATACACCCCAATGTAACATGAGATAACCAAGACCTCATGAGGGAACAACATGGAACACATAAAAAACATGCTAGGAAAAAACAAAAACCAACAAGATCAAACCCCTAGATTTGTTATTCCTAGCACACCATGATATGAAAGATCATGGCGACTAAGAAGACATTAAACATAGGTTCTCAAAAGATAAACAAAGATAAAAAATAATAATCAAAGCCAACACAAGTGTTTCAGATATCTTTCACTAGAGGGTGATTAACGGATAAAGATTATATAATATTTTACTAGAGGAAGGATGCATCCTACGCAGATTGATGATTGGATAAAGGATTGATGAAATGGATTTGACAAAAAGGGAACTTGATATGATCATGATGACAAAAAAGCTTATTGATAATTGTTATAGAACCAGTGAATGAGCTATGATCCTAAGAACACAACCAACACGTGCATATGAAGAACAAAACAAGCCTATACATAAGGCACACACATGCATGACAGACTAGAAAAACCCATACAAGACAAGATTGACACCATGTGTGAAAACCTATACATCCCTTATGTGCATGAAAGTACAACCATGAGAGCACCACACAAAAACTTGATGTAATTCATAGAGGTAAGTAGCGAAAGATACTGTGTCGGGAGAAGGCTAAAGGATGAGCAAAAGGATAATGGAACTGCCCTTATATACAATGCTTGTTTCCAATTTTTCACCATATATACATACATGCCTAAGGTAGTTTTCACCATAAGACAATTTTGTTATTATTATTTTTTCCTTTTTCATCATTTTTTAAAAATATTTTTCATTTTCATTTTTTTTTGGATTTTTTGAGTTTTTGAATGTTACACTACCATGGATTAGGCATAGAACCTCTTCAAATGCAAGATATTTAGGGATTCATTGAGAAACTCCCCTTCTAGAGTGGATAATTGATAGGCTCAAAAACCATATTTTGTTGTGATTACATACAAGCCTAACCAATTGGATTAAAACTTTCCTTTCTTTTCTTTGTCATGTTGATTCCGTGGGTTTTCTTGAAGCACTAGATCACCAACCTCGAATTCATGAGGATGAACTTTCTTTTGATATTGTTTCTAGAGTTTGGTTTGACATAATTGTAAGTGATCATATGCTTTCTGGTGTTGTTCATCAAGAACATCTAGCTGATCTAGCCTTGCCACCCTACGATCTTCATCAGAAACAAAATCTTTTCAAGATATGCACAAGGATGGTAAATCGACCTCAATTGGCAAGACTGGGATGAACTTATAAGGCAATGAGAGAGGGGGGTGAATCGGTGATAGTAAAAACAATACAAAACTGAATATCAATTTCACCAACTTAAAACTCAATAGACGTGCAAGAAATAACACCAAGTATGCAATCACCACGTAAAGCATAAACCACATGACACAAGAGTTTATACGTGGAAAACCCAAATGGGAAAAACCATGGTGGGAGTTAGTACCCACAAGATCCACTATCTACAATATATAAATCTGACCAGTTAAGGTCTACAACACCCTATTGGGGGTACATCCTGTTAGAAGTGTCTAAGCCTGGTTAAGAGCTTTACAAAAAGGCCTGTGAGGACCAGTCCTGTTAGGAGCTACCCAAGTTACTGGGATTTGCAAACACAAGTTAATGTGTCACTTGGTTAGAGGATTTAATGATCAGAACTGTTAGGATCTGACTGCACCCTATTAGGAGTGACCTTGTAAGAGGATTTTCTTGTTGCAACTGTTAGGAAGACAACAAGTACAAACGATCTTAGTATAACACCTTCTGTGTCTGATAAGGTCCGCTTCAGAACATTACAACATCACAAAGACTTCATCTCTCAACTCCTCTGATCTTCGCACTATTAGAAATACAAAATTCGCTAATCACATATCACACTATCAAGCTCATGTATATATATCCTTTCATACCTCATCACACAATTAAAATCATCATAAGGTCAGCTACAACCTTGTTACAATTCCCTAGGTTCAATGCATCTAGACAATCTTGCATTGTACGCTTTAGTTATGTCGGCCACTAACATAACAAATCCAATTTTGTGTCATTTTACCGATCTTAGTGATTTTCATACTACCGATTAAGTCTCCATCCACTAATATATTATGTCAAACAAATCTTGTTCACCTGATCGATTCAACACGTGCAGTCACTAACATATCTTCATCTGATAATCTTCAATGTTTTTGCAAAACCACATAATCTCAATCTTCATGATTTTCATGTACTAGTTGTCGGATGTAACACTGTCTGTCATTTATCAATTGAAGTCCTAATTACCGGTCCTGATAAAACTGTCTTTGCTTTACCGATTAAGTCTAGCCGGTTGAACTGTAGGACTTAGATGACTTAAAGAAACATAGTTGCCATCAATGACAATATACAAAATAGTCATCATACATAAATCTAATCTCTATGCACAATAGACATATACTGGTTGCATCAAGCAAACACACATTACCGGTTTAGTATAAATGAGCAAATGCCAACAATCTCCCCCTTTGGCATTGATGACAACACTTAGGAAAATTTTGTCAACCAAGTGTGCAAAACAAATATTGACTTCATGACATACTGTCATGCCCAAAATTTAGGGCAAGAATGGGATAATTTTTTTTTTAAATAATAGCATAATAACATTAAATTCGCTAATACGAAATGCTCTAGCAAGTTTTTTTTTTCTGTCTTAACTATGTTAAGAGTTGACTTTATCTACTAACTCGAGCAACCAAAATAGGTAGCAATTAGATGCGGAATTTTATTTCATTAGTTTTATCGTCTCATTGATTTTAAATCAATGAACTAATTCAGTCAATTAATTAACGCAGGTAAAATTAATCTCCAATAGCCAATGACTTATCCTAAGAACTAATTAAATTAGTTCTGACACTTAGTTATATACAAGTCCTTGTTTTATTTTAACGATAATTAAAATAAGAACAAACTAAATTGATTAAAGGGTCAATCATAATTATAATGAGAATTCGTTCTATGAAGTTTAATCTCATCTAACACCTATATTTAGGTGGACCTATAATAAATCAATTTATTATAATATTTCTACAAGTTTAAACTTCATAAGTAATTTAAATTTAAACCTTTCATTTTCTTCCTTAATTAAAACCATACGTTTTAAAAAAAAAACATATATAAATAAAAACACTCAAATAAATGTTAAATCTAAATCTATTTTATTCCCTTGTATTGTCTAACTCCACACACACACACACACACACACACACACACACACACACACACACACATATATCTTTAACTATATAGGGTTATGTATATATATATATTAATATATATCTTTAACTATATATATTAATACTTATATTATTTTCCACCTATTTTTAAACTCTTCAAGTAAACCCTAACTAAGAATGAATAATATATAGTACCTCTATTTTATAAATTCCATATCCTTTTCTATCCTACCCCTAGCCCTACCTGAGCTAGGGTTTTGTATTTTATTTAATTATTTAGGGTATATTGTAGGGGGGGTCGAATGGCAACAATGGCGGCGGCTCTATATATTGGTTTACAGGGGGCGGAGGCAACGGTGGTGGCGGCTCATTGTGTACTTCCACAGTGGCGGTGCTTATGCCGTCCACTGTGGAAGGCCACAGTGGCGGCCCTTGGGCCGTCCACTGTGGGACGCCACAGTGGCGCCGTCCACTATGGTCGCCCACAGTGGCAACAACCAGCTGTGCCGGCCACTGTGCTAAGCACAGTGGTTCGGTCCTTACGCCGACCACTGTGCTACCGGCCACTGTGCTAAGCATAGTGGTTCGGCCCTTACGCCGACCACTATGCTTAGCATAGTGGCTCGACCGAACCCTAAACTCCCCCGTTCATCTCTTTTTTTTCATTTAAATCTTTTTTTTTTGTTTATTTAATAATTAATATATATATATATATATATATATATACATATATATATACATATACATATACATATACATATATATACATATACATATACATATATATATATGTATATATATATATATATGTATATATACATATACATACATATACATATACATATGTATACATATGTATTTATATACATATACATATACATATACATATACATATACATATATATATATATATATATATATATATATATGTATGTATGTATGTATGTATATGTATATGTATATGTATATATTATATATATGTATATATATAATATATACATATACATATACATATACATATACATATACATATATATATACATGTGTGTATATATATATACATGTATGTATGTATGTATATATATATATATAATATACATATACCTATACATATATATATATATGTGTGTGTGTGTGTGTGTGTGTGTGTGTGTATGTGTATGTATATGTATATGTATACATATACATATACATATACATATACATATACACACACACACACATATATATATATACATGTATATACATTTATATATATATATATACATGTATATACATTTATATATATATATATATATATACATATATACATACATACATGTATATATAAATGTATATATATAAATACATACATGTACATATATACATACATATATATATATATACACATATATATATATACATACATATATACATATATATATATATACATACATATATACATATATATATATACATACATATATATATATATATCTATATATATATATATTAAATGTAGAGTTTATTTTATATATATATATATATATTTTAAGAATATATGTATATATATAAAGTATATGCATCATAACTCAGAATTTTATTTTTTTTTAAATGTAGAGTTTATTATATATATATATTTTAAGAATATATATATATATATAAAGTATATGCATCATAACTCAGAAATCTTTTTTTTTTTTGCTCACCTCCTAGCGTAGGCTAACTAGTAGCCACCCTTGAGCTCGGAGAACCAAGCCCTAGACAGGTAACACACATGCAAACACAAAAGACAAGGGGAAACATAATCACATTCCCAACCCAGGGCTACACTGCACCACACATTGTGATGTCTTTTCAAGGGTGGTAGTGGACCAAGTACCCTAAGGAGACTACGAGTATGGTAAAACATATAGCCACCTCATGGCAAACCAATTACATCAAGTGTAACAACCCCACATTCCTTATGCCCCCCAAGGCATTCATGCCTTATTTCCCTCCTTATGACCCCCAATGCATAAACAAGTCATGCAGCAAGGGTCACATAAAATCCCTTGTGATCACTCTCATAACGAGAGCCTCTCACTCGAGGGCTGTCACTTCTACCACCCACAAGACCATCCTCTCTCCCAAGAGTAGGAGGTCTTGATTACTCCCAAAACACATATATTGCATAAGCACAAAACACCAAATAAATTTCCAAGATTTACATGCACGAAAACCAGTCTTTTTTTCACAGACATTTTTCTTTAAAAACAACATACAATAAGAAAACATTACAAGAAAGTAGAACCAACCTTAAACTTCCCAAAGGTGTGCTAGTTTTGTTGAGGATGAGCAGCCCAATTCCACCAGTCCTCTCTTTCTACCCTTAGCCAAAATTATAAATCCCAAATCTATCTTTTTCTTTTTTTTCAAAATTCTTTTCTCTCCAAAAATGGAGAGTGGGTGATTACCCCCAAAATCTCTCTTTCTTGCTTAAGAAGACACTAGTGTGAGTTCTCTCAAGTTTCTAAAATTGAAAAGGAAAGTAAGGTAAAATGGGAAAGGGAACTCTCATTCGAAAAGGAAGGTTCACAACTTAGTTCAAGTCTTCAAATTTCAATTTTCGCACAACTTAGAAAAGTCACTTTTTAGGGTGTCTAAAAGGTCACATGGGAGTAGAAACTTGCCTAAAATTACCCCTAACCCTTAGGTATACCTTATGGGCTTTAGGAAACCCTATTAAACTACCTCTAGGTGTCCATTTAACCCTTTTTTAACCCCTCTGAAGTTTATTTTTGGGTCAAACCTATGTTGACCATCCCAAAGATTCTTTACCGAAGACATTTATGGAATCACATTACATTAATTGAAAAAGCTATAGTTAAACAATTCCCTCCAAGAGACAAATTTAAAAACTCAAACATAAATCAACACATGTGTCAAGTGACACCAAGAAAATACTTTTACAAAATTGCACATGAATTCTTGTCTCTTGTTGGATTTAAATAAATCAAATAAATAACATTTAACACACATGCATCATCTACTATTATGAATAAAATACGACACAAACGGGGTGTTGTCTCTCCAAATAGACAAACCTTGGTTTTACGAACATACATAGGTCTAGGTTTGGTTCTCCATAATATTTCCATGGTCACATGGATATCTATTCCTACGCCACTCAAATACACATTAGTAATTTCCAATAACCTCGTATAATATTAAACACATGAATTAGAATACACATCAAACACTTCGCATACAATTTACATTTGAACAATTCAATATATCTCATATCCAAATAAATCCACATAAGCAATTATCATAATTCTCCTAATTTTGGTCCACACATAAAACATACATCTTAATTCTATCCTCATAATAAAGTCCTGCAAATCCAATAATGACATACATCATCTCCAATTTGTCCTATTCTAGAATCATATAGAGTTCTATATCATAAAGCATATAAATGAAGCATCAACATTCATCAATGTTATCCAATCATGGAATCATATAAGTTCTACATCCAGACATAGTTGACATACGTTAAATCAAGATTATCCAATCAATGGATCTTTCAGGATTTCAAATTCATAACACATCAAAATGTACACCACAAGGTGCAATAACTCTATAACTTGGTTCAATTACTTTTCTCACCAATCTATCTGTCTAACACAGTCCATTCTATTGAATTATAAAGCATTTATTAATAAGGTCAAACATGGTCAACTAAGTTAATCAAAGCTTGGTCTGGGGAAGGCCTTACATCCTCCTCCCCTAGAGTTCGACTTACTCCAGGAAGTCGCATGAGTAGAATTACGAATTAGGGACATAACATTTCCCACAATTTCAATAGGTTACTCAAAATTTTATCTTGCCTACTAGAAGTATGAAATACCAAAATCAGCTTATTATTGTAATTAACTTACTATCTTCACAAGGTTAAATCCTTAGTATTAATGTTACATTTCCCTTCGGTTCTAGGTAGGTGTTTTTTCAATGTTCTATCTTCCAACAATTTACATTACTGCGCCATCCAAATCATATCAATAACACACATCAACTCCCACAATCAAGGTTACACATATTGAATTACTAGGAGTCCTACTTTGTTTAGGATTTGTTTTAAAACATGTTTGTCCTACTGTAATTCCCATCCATGCATGTTACTTAAGGAATTTGACATCGTACTTAACCAAAATGAACCTACTTATCCTACATCAAGGCACCTCATTAGGGTGTTAATATAATATTCACAAAATTGTCCTAGGTGCATAATTTCTTCCAACTTTCTTAGGTGACAAGGCAAAAGCAAATTTAGGTTCAATTCCACCCTTATATAGGGTAGTTTTCTACCACTAGGGTTTATAATGTTTTTATTTCTAGGCACCAAGGTTTAAGTTTCATAGGGTACCTTATTCGCAATTACCAAACTTTAAGGTACATAACAATCCCATTCTAAGGGAGTGATGATATTATTTATACTTATTTTAGATACCATCCACGCAATCATCTCCTTACACATGCTAAATTTACCCGTCGATAATTATTACTTTCGCAAATCATTAGGTCTAGATCATACTATTTATAAATTTTTTTTATTTTTTTTATTTTAGATTACCGCAATTAATTTAACTTAGGAGGATATTCCTTCCTTTATCTTAATTTGATAAAACACATTCTTTGTTAATTCTTGTGCCTAATTTCACTCCTTGTGGTATTCTCTCGTGACACACTATCAGTGGTTCAACGAACATGATAGACATTTACACAGATCACATCACTAGGGCTAGTTATATCAACCATCAAAATGACCACTTTGACACTTTACAAGATCAAAACACAAGTTACTTCTGCCAAGTCCAATAAAAAGAAGAAAAAAGATGTCGGCAATTGAAAAATGTTAAAACTAGAGACATGGCAAGTGCCATAGTTCATATAAAAAGGAACATAAATTTAGTGGTCCTCTCTTCATAAAAAAAAAAAATAACAGGAAAGTTCTAGCCCTAGTGTCACAATATACTTTTCAAAGAAAATCCAAATTAATGTTGAATCAAACTCGAAACAAGATGACCATTCTAGCCATGCTATAGGGAGTAACCGCAACACATCACCCAAGATCACGCGTCCTGAGTGTGTTAGGAAGTGATTATTAGACTCTTGAGATTTTAGATTCTTTAAAATCCTATATTGATTTATGAAATAAATTCTTATACACAGGAGATCGCATTCACTGTTTTATAAATCATGTTCCATTTTAACCTCCACGTGCTTACTATTTCAAGCAACACTTTCCGATATCATCCACTATCTATTCAGGGTTATTAACATCCTTAATTATATTCTAACAAGTGCTTGCACTAACTCTACCATTCTCCGTCCATCCCTCTTGCACTAATATTTTTTTGAACACTTAATTATACACAATCTATGCTTAATTAGAGGTTAAAGCTTAACAAGCTGATCCAACGAAACCTTAGGTTTCGATAAAACTCCTAGGTGATAGGATTTAGAAAATTACTAACTTAACAAATACGATAACTCCTATTATCAAGTGGATCGAATAAATTTAATAAGGGCAATAATAATTTCACTCAAAAGTCTCTTTCATTGCAGTTGTGTTTAATAGTACTTAATTAGGTCATCTTCTACTAAATAGACATTTATATAGTTACTTGGTTCAATATCAATTATTTAATAAATATCCAGTTTCCTCCACCACGTTAATACATCCTTCCTTAGTAACTTAATTTATTATGGCTTCTATTAATTATCTTAATATGCTAAACCTTGATTCAATGTTACGTGGTAGCTCAAGTATCGACACTTTCATGTCTTACACACACGGTTAATTGTTCGGTACAAAATTGACACTTGTTTACTTAGAATCTCTTAGGATTTGAATAATGTAATCATATACTTTTACTAGGGACATCATTTGTTTTCTTAGCACCTAAAGCTAGCTCCTTATACTTTTACCTCTAACATTTACTTGCCTTCATTAGGTAGGAGCTTCTTGTCAAATTACTCACACTTAAGGTTAAGAGCCATTTGGGGTGGAATTATTGTCAAGTAAGATTGATAATGGTTGATAGCCCTTTTTGCCCACACATTTCAAGACGCATTTCAAGCAACTCGGAGAGTGGACTTATCCTCTCCTACATCACTTATGCAACTTATGAAATCAAGGGGGTGTGCACTTGAAAAGTGACCAACACTCACCCTTTTAATTAAAATTTAGTAAAGAGGGAAGTTGTCTCATTCCATATTACTTATTTATATATATTGACTAACCATTTCCGACATATCACAACTTACAATTTCCTTCAATCCCCCCCCAAAAATAAACACCTTATCGTCATAGTATTTTGTTACCTAATTACAGTATAACTTAAGGGTGTCCAATAACTACCAAAGTCTTAAGACCCATAATTTTCCACATTCTCCCTTGGCTAACCACATAATTCGGCTCCTTATCTATGTTCTCATAAAATATTTTATACTACCAACTAATTCTCATTAAATCTTTGGTATTATATTACTGTTATACTATCTTTCCCTAAGCCATTTCCATCTGCATGTTGTTTCATCCATCCTTGATGTTTTCGCATACCTCCACACTTGAGTGCCATAAATTGCAGAGTTTCTTCGATTGTACCTAATAGTTAAATTGTGTTACATACTGTCATGTACCTAGCGACCAGCCATGATTGGGTTGCCCCTTTCTCCTGAGGTTTTGAACGAATATAAGTTAATCATTTCTAGATTATAAGATTCTAATACTTTTACACCCCTTTCTCTTCAATAGGGATTTTTGTATGATCGTTAAATTAACTCTACTCTCTCTTCCATTATTTACTTTCTCCAAGCTTATCTTCATAAAGGAACTAGTTGAGGTTTTACTTGCTTATTTCCCTAGTTATATAACCACGAATGAACTTAGGGTTTATTGTAAATACGTGTTTTTACCCAAGAATTTCATGCCTCCTTTCTCCTTATAAACTCACCTATAGTTTTACTAGGATTTTTTGATCAAGGGGATTTCCATTCATCATTTTAGTTCTTATCTTCAGGGTTATCCAACTCTAGCTCCACTATATTGCTACAAACATTGTCTAACAAATGCTCTTAATAAGAAATCTAACATGACCACATTCTTAAGGTACCTAGTCATTAGGATAGGTCAATGCTTCTATCTGAGATTTACAAGAGCTCCTTATAAATCTTCTTTATTTATGTCTGCTATGGCGGCCTTGATTTTTTTAATCATCATAATTTCACATAGCTTAAAATTTTAATTTGATTTGTCTCGATTCTTATTTATCTTGTTTATGGTGCCTTCATCTGAGGTCTAACTATCTTGCTTGACTTGCCATGTTAAGAACATATCTCGATGGATGACATTCTCTTAGTTACCATCAAAAGTATTTTAGTGAAGAATTAACCCCTCATCCTTGATTTGATTAGGGCAATTATTGCATTTTAGGTTCCAATTGAATGGTAACCCCATAAGTACTAAAGAACTAAATTCCGTTAATAAACACTGAAATTACTTCATATGAATAAATAGTTGAAAATTTCATAGCCTTTGGTTTCCACCTATTTTTAAACTCTTCAAGTAAACCCTAACTAAGAATGAATAATATATAGTACCTCTATTTTATAAATTCCATATCCTTTTCTATCCTAGCCCTAGCCCTACCCGTGTTAGGGTTTTGTATTTTATTTAATTATTTAGGGTATATTGCAGGGGGGGTCAAATGGCAACAATGGCGACGGCTCTGTATATTGGTTTACAGGGGGCAGAGGCAATGGTGGTGGCGGCTCACTGTGTACTTCCACAGTGGCGGCGCTTATGCTGTCCACTATGGAAGGCCACAGTGGTGGCCCTTGGGCCGTCCACTGTGTTCGCCCACAGTGGTGGCAACCAGCCGCGCCAGCCACTGTGCTAAGCACAGTGGTTCGGCCCTTACGCCGACCACTGTGCTTAGCACAGTGGCTCGGCCGAACCCTAAACTCCCCCGATCATCTCTTTTTTTTCATTTAAATCTTTTTTTTTCGTTTATTTAATAATATATATATATATATTTTTAAATGTAGAGTTTATTATATATATATATATATTTTAAGAATATATGTATATATATATATATATGTATATATACATATATGTATATATACATATATATATGTATATATGTATATATATGTATATATGTATATATATGTATATATACATATATGTATATATACATATATATACATATATGTATATATACATATATATACATATATGTATATATACATATATATACATATATACATATATATACATATATACATATATATACATATATGTATATATGTATATATGTATGTATATATGTATATATGTATATATATATGTATATATGTATATATATATGTATATATGTATATATATATGTATATATGTATATATATATATATATATATTGACTTCATGACATACACTCCCCTTTAGCAATTGCATGCCACTACAAAGATGAAATCATTACTCCCCCTTAACAATACATACAAAATTTTGACTAGACTCTTAACTATTTCCACTCCCCCTTTGACAACAATGCCAAATAAAGAATTAAAATACATACATTACATCAAAATTTATCAGCAAAACTGCATGTATACATAGAGATAAAAGTTTTAAGGTCTATACAATGCAATTATTAAGAAAACATCATTGAAATAAAAACTGTTTAAGGTTATTGTCCCATGTTTCTAACAGTGTCTCAGTGATCTCAACATGTGTCAAGATTTGAGTTGCAAACTCCTTTATAGCATCAACTGTACTCATCTCTGGAGTAGCCAAAATTGCCTCTGACTCCTTGAATGCTCTCTAAGATTCTTCAGCTCCTTCAAGGATCTTATCCGCTTCACCTGTTCAAAATCATAAATTTCTAATGTGTTGTAAGGTATCAACTGATTTACCAAAAGCCAAAGTGGAGTCCCGTACCAGTATGTATGCTTCACTTATCCTTTCTAGTTCCTTCTTTGTATCTTCTCTCTTTTTCTTTAAGTCGAAAAAAAATAAGGATACTTTAGATATAGTGGCCAAAATTTTACCTTTAGTTTCTATTCTGGTTTTCAAAAGATCTTTGTTCAATGTTAAAGAAACCTTACCTTTGTCAATTTCTGAAATGAAATGTTCTCCCCTTCTCTTCTTGTAATATTTTTCTGCTAAAGCATGAGCTACCTCTTCAAGTGATTTTAGTTGTTCACTAGCATCAACAACTAACTATCCAAGCTTTGCAATAGGGGTGGATAGATTATCTGTATCAATCTCTGGTAGGAGAGTTGACAAAATTTCAACAGCAGTTTGAATGGTCTCTGCTTCTCGTTTCTGCGCTTTCAACCTCTTCTTTTGTGCTCAGGATTGCATAGCAGTAGAAATCCCCATTAATTCAAAGGAACTCAGATTGTCCATATCTATAGGACTTTTAATACTCATGGATTCCTCATCATCATCGATCAAGGTTTTCTTCTTCTCCTTTGTTTTCTTCTCTTCATCCTTTTTCTAAATTGACTTCTTCTCTAGTTTCTCTTTCCTCGTCTCCTTTTCCTCAGTGGTGTCTTTGACCGGTTGCAGAGTTTCAACAATTTTTTATTTCACTTGTTTTTCCTCTTCCTTTCAACTGTATCCTTCTGATTATCCTCAGTAGCAACATTTACATTTGCATTTGCACTTACATTGATTGGTGCAGTCTGAGTTTCTGTTGACTGTGCATTCACCGGTTGCTCAGTTGAGCTTTTGTCTGCTTCTTTCTCTTCTCCTTTGTTCTCAAACTGTTTCTGTTGAGTATCAAACAACTGTAAATTAACTTCAAAAACATCTACATTATCAACATTGTTAGCAACATTATTTGCATCACCGGTATCATCATTTGTTATATCCTACTGGTTCAGTATCAATAGGATCATCTTGCATATACTTGTCATCCGGTTCAAAGTCTATGATCTTTACACCTTCAAGAAGTTCTTCTAACTTTGACATATCAGGAGTAATATCCTCAATTACTTAATCTTTCTCCTCTTCCTCATTGGGAATGAGACCTAAAGCCTTTTTTACCAAAATCTCAGTCTCCTTTTGAATTGATTCGGTCTCTCCAACAAGCATTATTGTTAATCTCTTATTTGATCTGAACAAAGCTTTTTTATTTACCTTTATCTGTTCAATTTCCTCTTTAGTTGCTTCCAATTGCAAGTGTTTAAGTGTATAATCAATAAATTCTTTATCCAGGTTAATTGCTCCTTGCCACCTAGCATCTATCAAATTATATAAGGAATCTAGAATTTACCCTTGTAATTAAATGAGGGCTCTACTAAACTTGTTCATACTGAAGATGACTGCATCTTCAATCTCCCTTCATTGATTTTCAGACAAATGAGTAAACAATATGTTTAAACCTTTGTAAATACCATACTCCTTAATAATTATAATCATTCTAATGAAAGAATCTTCAAGTGTCAATATTTTTGTAGTTGCTTTACCTTTTCGAGTAGTGTTCTGCTTCTTAGCACTTGCCCTTGGTGCTCTCTTATCTTCTTTTGATTATGTTTCCTCAATATCTGTCATTGGTTTCTGAGCTTTCTCCTTCTTTCCTTTTTCGGTTTAGGCAGGCACAGCAGGAGGTTCAACAGTTTTACCTTTCCTTCAAAATTATATTTTAGAGGGTTTCCCTCTTTGAGATTCAACAGGCTTCACCTTAGGTTCTTCTGTTTTCTTCTTCTCAGCTGCTTTGGCTGCTCTGGTCTTACCGGTGGGGGTATCAGTTGGTACACTGGAAGTTCCACCTTGTTGAGCCTCATATTTGGCTCTTGCTACAACTATCTATTCTTTTGTGAATCCAACCTTCTCAATAAAGGCCTGCACCTCTTTTCTTACTTTCTTTGCTATCACCAGTTTCTGTAATTTAGAATGCACTTTCAATAGTTTCTCCTTGTAGGTTCCAAACCTCTCAGTGGTGGTATCGACCGATTGAGCTAACAAATGATCAACATAAGCAACACATAGATCTTTATCTACTTCATAACCCATGGGCATTACCTATGTGGTGCTGAGAATAACAACTTCCATCAAGCATGTATCTGTGTCAACCATGAAGAAGATAGAATCTTCATACCAATTGACTACCTCTGTCGGTATGCGTTCCCTAGCATGCATTTCCTTTTGAAATTTCTTAAAATATCCCCATGAAATATCATCAAACTTGTTTTTTAGCATCCTAATGTTGTTCTTCATTTGCAATAGGGTAGGTGTCCCGGTTATCCATTGTACATCACCAATACCGGGGAAAATGTTTTGGAAATAAAAGAATAAGCCCATGATAAGTTGTCCAAACTTGAATCTAATCTTCTTGTCCTTCTTGACTGCTTCCAAATTTTCCACTAATTGACTCCTTAGAGCTTCAGTCAAGTCATAGTCCACATTTTCCTTAATCATCCGGTATGCAGTGTGAATTGATGCTGCCAGTATACTGTTCATTCTGCTTGAATAGGAAATTCTATAGCCAATCACCATAGATGCAAATTTAACATTAGGATCATTAATATTATTCACGGTCATGGCTATTTTATCCCATCTAGATCCAGTTAACTTCTCAACATCATTCTTAGGTATAGACCTAAGCAATGGCACTTCATCGGTTGAGCAGAAGCCGGTTACAACATGGATTGTTTAGTTATTTTGTGAGGTATGTCCAACCACATGAACTGATCATGAATGTAGCTCAAAACAAATCTCACTAACTCGTCATCAAAATCATCAATAAAATTGATCGCATGATGAAAACCTTTATTGGCTACGCTTCTGAACTGTTCTTTCAATCTTCCCTGTTCATTACACAGAGATTTGTATTGCTCATAAATAACTGCAACTCCCAAGTCTTCAAGTTTGTAGTGATAAAAGGATCTTACATCCTCTATATGCAAAACACCATTTGGTACACCAAATAGGGCACTGATAGGGTTAGTTTCCTCCTCCTTGTATGGATGTCGTTTGTATTAAGGTCTTGCCTTCTTGGTCACATCAACTAGATGCAGAGTATCCATACTACAATATGCAAAACTTTGAAGCAAAGAGTAAGATTCACTAATAAATACCTCTTCTACTTCGGTGCTAGGGTTTCCAACCATAAAAAACTTTCAATACTCGATCATTGAATCAAAATTTACTTCAATCACCTCGGATGCTAGTAAATGATTTGAATGTTGCTTGCACAAACTTATCTCTGCTCTACTCGCTTCGCTAAGAGTTCTCAAGATGCAAAGTGATAAATGAAATTCAAAAAGTTCTATTTATTTGTATTCTAACTACTGCAATAAATGCATTTACCGACAAAACCCTAAAACGCTTTAGCAAACTCTAAAGCATATTACCGGTAGCAAAAAATCAATGATATTTACCGGTTATGATCCAAAAACACATCAAAACATCAAAATGCATCATAATATACAGATTTAACTTATAGTACATCATCTAGGGGTTCAGCTCAAGATTCGACAATAAGCTCACCCCAAGTTGTAAAAACAACTTAGTTTGTCGGAGATGGATTCTCCACATTAGGTGAAGAATCTGATTCCTCATATGATTTGTCATCACTCTTCTTTATCCAGGTCTTATTCATCTCAGCTCTGGTTTCTTCAATATCAACCTTCTGCTTTCCTTTCCGGTCTATAGGATGATTCACCGGTTGGTTCTTTGATGTTCTGCAAAACTTGGCAACGTGTCCTAGTTTGTTGCAATGATAGCATGCCATTCCAGATGATCTCCAAGGTCTTGGGTTGCCTCTACCTATTCTTCTTCTGCAATTCATTGCCACATGTCCAAAATTGTTGCATATTAGACAAGTCACATTGACTCTCTTTTCCATCTCATAAGGACTAGACTGGTTAACATAGGGTCTTTGCCAATTTGTGTTCCTCCGGTCAGTGAAATTCCTCCTCCAATCACCAATAGGCCTTGGATTCATGTGAGGTGTAGGATTGTTTGCTCCATATCTACATTCAACTGATCTATGCCCATACATGTTGCATGTATAACAATATCCTTCAAATCTCCTAGGCACGTATATAGTGTTAGGTCTATAACCAATGTTAGCATCAGATCTGCTTCTACAAACATTAGGAGTATGTCTTGATTTATGATAGCTAAAGAAAATAGGTTTGTAAGCTTTCTTACCGGTAGGCTTCTAAGCCTTAGGAGTAGTTTTACCTTCATGCATGTTGCTCTTGGTACCGAAAGGTTCACCTTTCTCAGATGTATTGTATCCTAACCCAAATGTATCACCTTTCATCCTCTGATATTGGATTTGTTCATCTAGCATAGAGGAGATCTTATTGAATTTATCAATCTTCTCATTGGCCTCAACAAGTTCCTTTATAAGATCTTCATTTCTTTTCATGAGGGTCTCTCTAAGAGACATTGCCTTTTCAAGATCTGATTGTAATGCTTCTTTTTCTTCTTTCTCCTCATGTCAATGTTCATAAAAAGTTGCATTCTCTTACTTGATCTTAAAGATTTCATGCTCTTTATCTCGGATCTGATTCTCAGCCTTTCTTCTAGCTTCAAGTTCCTCACTCATCTGGATTGTAAGTGCTTCCAACTCTCTTCTTAGTTTTGACTTCTCGCCATTCAGATTCTCCACTTCTTCAACCAGTGCATCAATGTTCGCCTCATCTGAAGAATTGTTGTCAGAGATCTCCAATAATTGCTCAGTCAGTTCTTTCCTTTTAGCTGCCTCTTAGGATTTCTAGCTCATCCTTGGTTTCAACAAGTTCTCTAGCCATCTCTCTATAGCTCATTCCTTCACCCATATTTGCCTTAGGATTAGAGATCCCTTCCAAGCGGTTAAGCCTTAAGGAAGTTAGGCTCTGATACCAATTGATAAACGTATAAGGCACTGAGAGGGGGGGGTGAATCAATGATAGTAAAAACAATGCAAAACTGAATATCAATTTCACCAACTTAAAACTCAATAGACATGCAAGAAATAACACCAAGTATGCAATCACCACATAAATCATAAACCACATGACACAAGAGTTTATACGTGGAAAACCCAAATGGGAAAAATCACGATGGAAGTTAGTACCCACAAGATCCACTATTTGTAGTATATAAATCTGACCGGTTAAGGTCTACAACACCCAGTTAGGGGCACACCCCGTTAGAAGTATCTAAGCTCGATTGAGAGCTTTACAAAAAGGCATGTGAGGACCAGCCTTGTTAGGAGCTACCCAAGTTACTAGGATTTGCAAACACAAGTTAATGTGTCACTTGGTTAGAGGATTTAATGATCAGAGTTGTTAGGATTTGACTGCACTCTATTAGGAGTGACCTTGTAAGAGGATTTTCTTGTTGCAACTGTTAGGAATACAACAAGTACAAAATGATCTCAGTATAACACCTTCTGTGTCTGATAAGATCCGCTTCAGAACATTACAACATCACAAAGACTTCATCTCTCAACTCCTATGAACTTCGCACTATCAAAAATACAAAATTCGCTCATCACATATCACACTATCAAGCTCATGTATATATCCTTTCATACCTCATCGCATAATTAAAATCATCATAAGGTCGACTAGAAACTTGTTACAATTCCCTAGGTTCAATGCATCTAGACAATCTTGCATCATACGCTTTAGTTATGTTAGCCACCGACATAACAAATCCAATTCTGTGTCGTTTTACCGATATGAGTGATTTTCATCACTACCGGTTAAGTCTCCTTCCACCAATATTTTATGTCAAACAAATCTCGTTCACCATCACTTAGCATGTGCGGTCACTAACATATCTTCATCTGATAATCTTCAATGCTGTTGCAAAATCACATCATCTCAATCTTCATGATTTTCATATACTGATTGTCGGAATGTAACATTGTCAGTCATTTACCAGTTGAAGTCCTAATTACCAGTTTTGATAAAACTGTCTTTGCTTTACCGGTTAAGTCTAGCCGGTTGAATTGTAGGACTTAGATGACTTAAAGAAACACACTTGCCATCAATGACAATATACAAAATAGTCATCATACATAAATCTAATCTCTATGCACAACAGACATATACCGGTTGCATCAAGCAAACACACATAATTGGTTTACTACAAATAAGAAAATGCCAGCAGACTGCTTCTACACCATATACAAGGGAGTATGGAGTGGATCTAGTGGGAGTTCAGATACTGGTGCAATGTGCCCAAAGGGCGAGATTTAGATGGAGATTCCCATCACGACCAATTTCATTGACAACCTTTTTGAGGATACATAACAAATTTCTATTGGTTGCCTCAGCCTGGCCATTATCATGTGGGTAATATGGGGTGGACCAACGATGCTGGATATGAAATGTGGAACAAAGATCACAGATGTGTTGGTTTTTAAATGGAGTTTCATTATTAGTAATGATGGTAGAGGGAACTCCATAGTGGCAAAGGATGTGATATAGGATAAATTTGGATACTTGAACACCGGTAGTAAGAGTGAGGAGAATAACTTCCACCCACTTGGTAAAATACTCAGTACCTACAATGATAAAATTATGTCCATCTGAAGAAGGAGGATGAATTTTATCAACTGAATCAAGGCCCCATGTAGAAAAAGGCCATGGTGTTGTGATAGACTACAAATCTTGTGCTGGAACATTAATTAAGTAACAATGTTGTTGGCAGGGTAAGCATTTTGTTAACATATTCACAACAATCATGCTCCATCATGGGCCAATAATATCCCACTCTCAAAAGCAATTTGGCAAGAACATATCCACTCGTATGAGCGCCACAAGTTCTGGTATGCACATCTTTAATCACAAGATTAGCTTCGTTTAAATGTAAAGATCTAGCAAGGATGTCATGATAGCCCCAAAAATGTAGATTATCTCCTATAATTGTAAATTGGGCACATCCGTAGATAAGGTTATGATGATCATTTCGGGATATGTTGGGTGGAAGGATGATATCTATAAGGTAAACATTATTACATGGTACCAAGGGGATTGAGGATAAATAATGTTGCACACCATATTTGTGTATGATGTCTCAAAAGCTAGCTGGAGAAGTTGTTCGACCATAAACTTATATTTTGGATTGTCTGACCCCATTGTAACTAATGAACCAATAGTGGCCATTACATCAACTACTTTATTCTATGCTCTAGGGATTTGATCAAAGGTAATGTTTTTGAACTCTTCTTGAGATCATTAACCATTCCTTTGTATGGTAATAACTTATTATCCTTAGTTTGGTACTCATCATTCACTTGTTTGACAACCAATAGTGAATCCCCATAAACAAAGATATCTGCAATATTCCATTGTATAGTTGTTTTGAGACCAACAATAAGACCTTCATACTCAACAATGTTATTAGTGCACGGAAAAGACAACTTGAAATATTTAGGAGTAAGATCCCCTTGTGGTGTCAAAAATAAGAACATTGCCCTTGATCCATTTTGTGTATGCAAACCATCAAAATAAAGTTTCCAAGGAGGTTGTGTTATGATTGTGCAAACATGTTCATCTGGAAATTATACAACTAAAGGATGAGTATCTGTCTAGGGTGTTTTTGCTAGTTGGTTTGCAATTACATGTCCTTTAATAGCCTTTCTATCTACATATTGGATATTAAATTTATTGAGAAACATGACCCATTTAGCCATACGACCAGTAAGGGTTGTCTTGGATAATAGGTACTTTAAAGGATCAATCTTATAGATGAGCTTAACAGTATGACTTAGCATGTAGTGTTGAAGCTTTTGTGAACAAAAGAAAATAGCTAGACATGCTTTTTCCATAGGTGAGTAATGTTAGAATAACCAGTGGACAATTGAGGGGGGCAAGGGGGGGGGGGGGGGGATCAGTTGTCAACAGATTATATTAATCAAACCACTTTATAACCTTTGACCGAAGCACATAAACATTAAATACCGAAATAGCAAAAACAAATATCGGTAAGTGTATACGGTGAAAATGGATAAGAACAATGCTGAAAGACTAAATGAATTCAACCACAAAACCCTAGCCTAACAACAACAAAGATCCACCATAACATATGAAAATTACCTAAGACAATGCAAATCAAATGAAATCACAAAGATTATATCCAATAGGGTTTGAATCTCCATTCTTCATATCTCCATTGATCTTGTTTGATATATTTGCTCTCAGATTTTATATGTGCACAAGAGCTCAACAAAGAACGGAAATGTGGTTGCAAGTAGGATTGCATATGAAAGTGCAAAGCGTAGTGTAGTCAAGTGCGTAATTGAGTTAGCCAGTCAGGGTTTGATAATGAAGGAATAATCTCCTTATATAGAAGACACCATAAGAAATGGAGGGATAAGATTAAGAGGTGTAAAAGATAAATGGTCGGCTATGATTAGAGGGTAGGTAGAGAAAATAAGAAAATAATGAGAGGGTAGGTAGTGTATGAATTAAGAGATGAATGACATGTGTCATGGGTAGAAAAGGCTAATGAATTAATTAAATAAATAAAGATTTATTTAATTAATAGAAGAAGTAGGATAATTAAATAAATAAGATATTTATTTAATTTAGAAAAAGGATAATTTAAATAAATAAATAAATTTATTTAAATGAGAAATAAGGCTAGAAGAGGATAAATGAATTAATTAAATAAATAAAGATTTATTTAATTAATAGAAGAATTAGGCTAAAATAATTAGTTAAATAAATATATTTATATTTAATTATACATGACAATTTTAGGTGTCTATATTTTGCCCCTCTTTGAGACAATGCAGCTTGTCACGTTGTTTCAAAGAAGATAATATGAATTGATACAAAGTTGCCCCAAGATGGGAATGATATGCCCCCTCGAGAGATTGGATGGAAATGTCTAAAAAGATCGCAGACAATCTCTCGATAAGAAAGAAAGGCTAGAATGGACTGACCGGATAGGATAGAGTGACAGAGTCATGGGATAAAGAAGACTGACTCGGGAAATGAGGGGTAGGGATAGAGCAGGCGATAAGATAGACCACAAGGGGAAAACATCCTCATTTTCATCCACACATCCAAGAGATCAGAGTGCAAAGAGAGAATAGAGCAGTAGCAGTCAACAACGATGGCATTGGTGCATAGATTCGATCGCGTTCACCAATTTTAGAGGCCAGCAGATGCAAGAGAGCCGGTAAGTACCGCAAAACCTCCTTGTAGTTTGTCACAATAAATGTTGTCATTAATGCATGTTAGGTAGCGCATTTAATGCATGTTAGGTATGTCTAGAAAAATGTCAAGTGGGGTAAAAATGTCAAGGCGTGTCTGCGTCATGCATGCGTGTTTATGTCTGCAAGGTCGAATTGACAGTTTTGTGATAAACATATGTTGTTAATTGGATAAGCTGCTGAGAGGATACACTTAAGCAGGTCCTCTAAGGAAAACTAGGATAGCAGATAGGGCTAGGATTGACAATTCTATGATAGAACATACGTTGCCAATTAGGAAAATACTCAAGAGGATACACTCAAGTAGAGGCCCTAGGATAAGATAAATCAAGGCACTTTGTGATGAACAGGGAGTACCAAGACATAGTACTTTGTGATGAACAAGGAGTACTAATATGAGCAACACTTTGTGATGAATAGGGAGTGCAAAAACACGTAGTACTTTATGATGAACAGGGAGTACCACTAGGATAAATAGTAACACTTTGTGATGAACAGTGCATGTCACTAGAATAGAATCAACACTTTGTGATGAACAGTGAGTGTCACTTTGACTGACACAATTGATTTGCTTGACTGTAGGAGTACCTACCTATGCTGGAGTCATGATAGAGATTCCCGTCGACTCAGAGGTTATGACTAGAGCTGACATTTGAGGACCGAGCTGCCATTGAGGTTATGGGTTTGAGATTCATTTTGTGTGTGCCTGAGTTTCGGGCGAACATGGGATTGTTGATTGCATTAGCTGAGAGATGGCACTCAGAGACATGCACATTTCATTTGCTTATGGGTGAGATGATAGTCACCTTAGAGGATGTTTACAAGATTCTGAGGATACCGATCGATGGGGAGTTAGTACCTTATGATCAAGATGAAGACATCGAGGCATTGAGACGAGTGTTCTGGGATCCAGGACTGGAGATGAGGGTTGGACATGTGGCATGTGACATGATGACAGCGATAGGACTAGCACTACCAGCAGTGTTAGGAGGAGTGATCAGTGGGTTCCTATGTCTAGATAGGGTGACACGAGGGTTGGTTGTGGGCTAGGGGAGCACCTTGGAGACACTGGTTACACAACATACCAGATATGCCTGGGGATCGTGCGTGCTGGCACACTTATATTATGAGCTTCATCAGTTTGTTTATCATGGATCCGTAGGATTGGGCTGCGGAGTTACATTGTTGCAGGTGTGGACATATGAGCATCTGCCGGTTACCTGACCGATACATTTCAGGGGTAGGGGTCATGGACACAGCTTTGTGCATTTGTACGATATGATTACATCACAGCCACAGATTGGCAGGTTGGAGCATTGGCATCGAGTCCTGGATGAGATTGACACTGTGATATGGAGGTCGTACCGTGAGTGCGAGCAATGAGAGGATGACGCAGTGGATCTACCCTATACTTTATGGAGTAGATATCTGATTGGGCAGACTCCCTATGTATTGGAGAGATAGCTGGTTGACAGGGTATGCAGGCAGTCTAGCAGGATCCAGCGGATGCCACAGGGTTCTGGGATGTATGCGTGGATAGTGCGAGACCAGGCACACTTTGGGCCACTATTGTCGTATGATCAGGCCGTGATGCAGCTGGTAGAGATGGTGCCTATGCCATGGGATATGTGGTCAGAGATTGAGGATGTAGGCATGGATGCAGAGTACACTGCATATTGGGCTGAGCATCCCTTTCCATGACTGATAGACCCAGGGGAGCCGATAGATGGAGATGGCGGTGGGGATGGGGATGATGATGGAGATGGTGGGGGGAGAGGTCGACGGAGGAGGTGTGGTGCTGTTGGAGAGAGGAGAGTGGTTCCATAGAGAGAGGGTGGAGAGGAGAGATAGGCTCGGGTGGTGAGGGGTCACGGTGGATTGCCACTACAGGTGCCAGCAGCACAGGGTCCTAGACAGGTGCAGGGACAGGGACAAAGGCAGGTACAGGCAGAGGCAGAGGCACAGGCACAACCACCAGTATAGGGGGAGCCACAGGAAGACGCACAGGGGGCCGAGGAGGAGGAGGATGAGCTATTTGAGCTGAGGGAGATCTGCCAGGGACAGGTAGATGAGATCCAAGACCTAGAGAGGGAGACAGCTAGGCTCAGGAGACAGCTGAGGGATACAGAGTGAGAGCGGGATCAGGCTATCTAGCGCTATACTGAGGCTGAGACAACATTGAGGGCTGGGAGGCAGGCGGTAGAGGACACAGGGGCTGGATACACCTATGTTCAGTGGGTAGGGGAGGAGATAGGCTATTGACGAGACCTATACTATAGGGTAGTGCCACCAAAGCAATAGGCGAGGAGCTTCCATAGACCATCACGGACAACGACGACCATAGGAGGGAGTCAGAGGAGACATGCATCCAGTGGTGGGGTTATGGGTCCTCCACCACCACTAGATAGAGGGGGCAGGAGAGATGATCCTGGGGCGGGTCCTTCTAGGGCTCAGACTCCGTCGAGGCCAGGTGGCTCTGAGGAGGGAGTTCATCATAGCCATAGAGGGCTCCCTATGTATCAGTTTTGTACCATTTTTGTATGATGATGTAGACACCTTTGGGAGATTTTGTAGCCATATGATTTTGACATCATTGTATTGTGACACTTATGATTATATATATATGAGATGATTCATCTTTGTGGCAGCTATATGCATGTGTACCTATGTGATGAGATGTTTCATGATGTGTGTTTCTATGTGATGGTTATGTTATGGATGCAAATATGTACATGATGCAATGCAATATTTTTGATCTTTTATGTTTTTAATATGTTATGTATGATGCAAATGTGAATGTATGAAATGTAGATGAATATGATAATGCAAATGACTATTTACATGATAAAAATGTAAGATGTGCTAACAGGTGTTGTGTGCAGGATGCGATGCAATTGTGATATCTATATGTATGTATGAAATGCTTAATATGTGATAATGCAGGTGCAACTACATGAGATGCAAATATTTTTGGCATGTCATTATACTCAGTCATGTGATAGCAGGCTACACGGACTCAAGAAGGACGATGGAAGTCAATTAAGAAAGGGGGATGGAAGATAGAAGATATGAAAGTGAAAAGAGCTTCTTGTGCGTTATCATCATTGAGCTTTATTATGGCAAGTAGGTTATGACAATCGAGGCATATGTTCAACCCAGAAAGTCATTGTACCTATTTGCATGGAGTTAAGACAGTCTCAAACAAGGAATTCCCTAATTCACACTAGACTCTCAGTGTCCTCATATCCTTGGACAAGTCATAGCATTACTAAGAGACAATCCACACAGAGAAAAGAAAAATAGGTGACGATACCCCATCCTTGCCTTTCTAGTCAAAGACATCCTGGAGATAGAATCTCTAGTCAGAGACATCCTGGAAAAGCTAAAAGACATGTGCTCTCCATTTTTCCTATCTCCATTGATCTTGCTTGATATATTTGCTCTCAGATTTTATGTGTGCAGAAGAGCTCAACAAAGAATGGAAATATGGTTGCAAGTAGGATCGCATATGAAAGTGCAAAGCGTAGTGTAGTCGAGTGCGTAACTGAGTTAGCCAGTCAGGGTTTGATAATGAAGGAATAATCTCCTTATATAGAAGACACCATAAGAAATGGAGGGATAAGCTTAAGAGGTGTAAAAGATAAATGGTCGGCTATGATTAGAGGGTAGGTAGAGAAAATAAGAAAATAATGAGAGGGTAGGTAGTGTATGAATTAAGAGATGAATGACATGTGTCATGGGTAGAAAAGGCTAATGAATTAATTAAATAAATAAAGATTTATTTAATTAATAGAAGAAGTAGGATAATTAAATAAATAAGATATTTATTTAATTTAGAAAAAGGATAATTTAAATAAATAAATATATTTATTTAAATGAGAAATAAGGCTAGAAGAGGATAAATGAATTAATTAAATAAATAAAGATTTATTTAATTAATAGAAGAATTAGGCTAAAATAATTGAATAAATAAATATATTTATTTAATTATACATGACAATTTTAGGTGTCTACAGTAAGCAATAAAACTTAAGTATGAAACATAGAATCAACATAATGCAACCATACCACATAACACCATGATTTGTACGTGGAAAACCCAGTAAAGGGAAAAACCATGATGGGAAGCCTACCCATAGTCAGATAATACTTTTGCAGAAAGTATGTGATACAATAAGGGGCTTGCACATGCAGGAAGGCACACTGCCTAGAGCGTACTACTCATTACAAAGGAGTCTCACTGACTATAGAGAGGTTATAACCACCTCAATATAATTGGACAACAATCCAAAAGAATGAACTGCCAATAATGACATCCACCATGCCTGATTACAGTCCCGATTAAGCTTAATAGCGGAGGCCTTTTACCTCTTACATAAACCCAATCCGATCACCTATGATTGACCAAATCTCCTTCGTATATGATATTTTCATTATTCCCACATTTCATTCCATGACATTGACCACACTCTACAATGAGATCTTACATCAATTTATACAAACCCTAAGGCCTAAACCAATTAGGTCGGCCACATAAAAGATATTACAATAATATCATTACATACATCCACATTACGATGATATACCATGTCGGCTTTAGAACAAAATAACATTAACCAATCCAGAAATCATCCCAGTAACGTGTAGAGAACATGTTATATGATACCGGTCCATAACCTTGACCCAAATAGATTCACCACGCCAAAGCAATGTCACCAATCAGTTGAGGTACGAACAAAGTTCATCTTCTGCATCCCGAATTCCATCTAGAAGCCGCACCAGCACCAGTTATGCATCCTGTCAAAGATTCTTAGTAAAAGCTTTGCCGCTAAAACCTTAAACCCTTACTGGTCACTAGTTCTTGTATCGGTAACCAAAATTTGTCTGCCGATAACCAATCATAACAACTAGTGTTGACATCAATGATAAAACATCAATGCAACACATAATCAATTCCTTCATATTACCAACAATCTCCCCCTTTGGCATTGATGGCAACACTAGATGTGAAAAAGAAAACATCTAAGTGCCAAGAAATGCCAAAAATTTCTCATAGAAGATATAACAATAAAAAACTAAAAAATCCCAACAACTCCCCCTGAGGAGAGCAGTCCAATCTGAAACTGATCTAAATCTCTCTCCCATATGACATATTATGACATTATTTTTCACATTATGTATCTCTCCCCCTTTGACATCAATGCCAAAGGTATGACATAGATATCAGAATCCTATGAATCTCAAAGCCGACTACTCCCCCTGAGTAGTAGCACCACTACATCAATCCAGAGCAAAGGATAAAGCTGATGATGCATATCGGATTGATGCTCTACTCCATCAATTAAGTTTTTGCCGGAGGAGTAGATACCCCTAACCTGTTTCTCAAATATTCAAATGATTCCTTAGACAGCGGTTTAGTGAATATATCTGCAATTTGCTCTTTAGTGTTCACATAAACCAATTTGACTTCCTTTTCTTCCACCTTTTCTTTCAGAAAGTTACATTTTATTGATACATGCTTAGTCTTAGAGTGAAATACCAGATTCTTAGATATGTCAATGGCTGCAGAGTTATCACAGTAGATAACTACTAGTTCACTGCAATTTACTTTGATATCCTGCAACATTTGCTTCATCCACAAGACTTGAGTGCAATTAGTTGTTGCTTCAACATATTTAGCTTCTGCAGTAGATAAAGAAATGCATGACTATTTTTTTCTGATCCATGAAACCAATTTCTTTCCAAGAAATAAAGCTCCACCAGAAGTGCTCTTCTGGTCATCAGTATCTCTTGCCCAATCTGCACTTGTATATGCACATAAAGTGAAGTTATCATCTGTAGAGTACCATAAGCCACATTCTTTTATTCCTTGCAAATACCAGAATATCCTTTTTACTCCACATTCATGATTTTCTTTAGGATTACTTTGATATCTTGAAACAATACTTACTGCATTCATAATATTCGGTCCAGTCTGAGTTAGATATAACAAGCCACCAATCATAGACTTATACCTTGTCGAATTTACCAGTGTAGATGTGTCTTTGATATAAATTTCTCACTTGTCACCATAGGAGTACTTACCAGTTTGGAATTATCCATACCAAACTTATTCAACAATTCCCTTAGATACTTAGTTTGACAGATAAAAATGCCTTTGTCAGTTTGAGTAATCTGCAAACCTAAGAAAAATCTCATCTCACCAATCATAGACATTTCAAATTCATTTATCATATTATTAGAGAATTCCATGCACAATTTATCTTCACCTCCAAAAATGATATCATCAACAAATACTTCAATAATCAGAATATCATCATCAGTGACCTTGTAATATAAATTACTGTCAGCACTGCCCTTAGTAAAACCAAGCTTCAAAAGATATTTATCCAACCTTCCATACCAAGATCTAGGAGCTTGTTTCAATCCATATAATGCTTTCCTTAACCTGCAAACCATATCTTTATCATTTGTCAGTGAAAATCCATCAGGTTGCTCAATGTATACTTCTTCCTCAAGTTCACCATTCAAAAATGCACATTTAACATCCATTTGATAGACCTTATAGTTCTTGTATGCTGCATAGGCAAGAAATAGTCCAACAACTTCAATTCTAGCTACTGGTGCAAATATCTCACCACAATCAATACTTCCATTTGAGAATATCCTTTACAAACCAGTTTAGCCTTGTTTATTACAACTTGACCATCCTCATTTATTTTATTTCTAAAAACCCATTTAATTCCAATAATATTCTTATTTTTAGGCCGAGGAACTAAAGTCCAAGTCTTATTCTTCTCTATCTGATCCAATTCATCTTCCATATCTTTTAACCAATGTTTATCTTTACAAGCTTCAATAACATATGTCAATTCAATTTGAGAAACAAGACATACCTCTTCATTTGCCAGTCTTCTTCTTGTCATAACTCCCTTGTTCCTATCTCCAATGATTTGATCTTCAGAATGATTTAATCTTGCATACCTTGGTGTCTTCTGAACTTTAGGTTCTCTATTCTGATCATCAGTCACAGTTGAATTTTATGATTGTATTGGTGTAACTGTCTCAGTGTCTTGTACCGGTTGAGGCATTGCCGGATCAGTTATGATCACTTCCACTACCAATTCTCTGTCATATGATATAAATTGATCTTGGCATTTCTCATCCACTTTCACATTTGTGCTCTTGATAATTTTTTGCAATCTTTTGTTATAACATCTATATGCTTTGCTCTGAATTAAATATCCAAGAAATATCCCTTGATCACATCTAGGATCAAACTTCCCAATTGATTCATCCCTTTTGATATAACATTTACTTCCAAAAATTCTGAAATATTTAAGAGTAGGTGTATGTCCAAACCATAATTCATAAGGAGTCTTACTGGTTTCACCTTTGATATGTGAACTCTGTTGAATGTGTAGACTATTGTACTCACTACTTCTCTCTAGTAGATGTGAGGCAATTTATCTTCCATCACCATGGTTCTTGTTGCATCCAAAATGGTTCTATTCTTCCTTTCCACTACTCCATTCTGATGAGGATTCCGGGGTGCAAATAACTGTCTCCTAATTCCATTTATCTCACAATAACTGTTAAATTCATGAGATGTGAACTCATCGCTTTGATCTGATCTCAGACATTTGATTTTCAATCCAATTTTTTTTTCCACCATTGCTTTAAAGATCTTGAATTTCTCAAAAGCTTCAGACTTCTCCCTTAGAAAAGTCACCCACATCATTCTAGAATAATCATCAATTATTAGTATGAAGTACCTATCACCTTGAAAGCTTCTAGTCCTTGCTGGACCACATAAGTCAGTATGAATCAAATCAAGCACAACATTAGATTTATCATGTATGCTCTTAAAAGAAGTTCTAACTTGCTTTCCCAATTGACATTCCTTACATACTAGATTATGAGGCTTTATAATCTTAGGTATATCTCTAACTTCCTTTGTTGAACTGATCTTAACAATACAATCAAAATTAACATGACACAACCTCTTATGCCATAACCAACTCTCATCAATATGAGCAATCAATCATGTCTTATCAACGATGTTCAAGTGAAAGATATTACCTCTAGTGTGAGTACCGGTTGCAATCTCCAAACTAGTTTTGTTAAAGATTTTGTATTTTCTATCTTTGAACTGAAGTTGGAATCCCTTATCCACCAATTGACCAACACTTAAAAGATTATGCTTTAAACCTTCTACATAGTAGACATTATTAGTAATATGCTTACCATCTAGAGAAATAATACCTCTACCTTTGATCATACATGCTTTGTCATCCTCAAATATGACTTGACCACCATTGTATTTGTGAGATTTTGCCAAGATCTAGAGGCAATGGAAATCACAAATAAGAGAGAACAAAATTGATGATAGAAATAAACTATATTCTATCAAGATGCAAAATATGATCAACTGGATCATTACATGTTTTTCCATACAATGAATATGAGCCTGCATATATAGGCAAGGCAATATGGATATGTGAGCACACAAATATGACATGTGACTCAATAAGAAACAAGGGTAGGTAGGAAATAGGTGTGGTAGGTAGGAGAAACAATAAAATATTCCACAATGAGGTGGATCACCCACCGAAGGTGAAATTATCACTCCATAATAAGTGAATATGATAAAGTAGTAACAAGATCAACACCAAGTATGTAGTAACATATAGGAGTATTCTTTTCATCGCTGCCACTGCCGCTGCTATGTCGTCGGTTGCCCTAAGGCCAAATGCCGCTCCTATCTTGCCTCCTGCTGCTGCTGCTACTGCGGGGAGCTATGTGAAGGATGCTGTGGGAGCTGCGAAGGGGGGCAATGCAGAGGTCTTTGTTCGGGCCTTGGCGGGGGGTCCGAGGGTTTCTTCTGTGAGTTTTCATTCTTCCTTGTGAGCCTTGCTCTCTTCGAGGGTGGGTGTTGGGTCTGCTCTGACTCCTGGGGGCTCCCATGTTGGCATGTTGCTGAAGGAGGCTCTTGTGGCTGCTCCTTGCAAGCCCAAGATTGTTCCTCCTATTACTAATATGGAGGGTAGTGATACGGTGTATTCGACACCCTCTGATTCAGATCGGTCTACCTGTGGTTTGGGGCCTTTGACTGTTCCCGTTTGCAAACCATTGGCTTTCCGGGTGTATGATGATACTGATCAGGAGATCATCCACAACTCCTTTGTGTTTGAGTCTCATGGTTTGATTTGTAGGTTTCGGGGCTTTTGGCCAAGCCTTCCTCAGCTGCACACTTGGATTTCCCAAAACTGGGAACCGATTTTAAAAGGTTCAATTAACATTTTTCCTTCAGCCAAGGGCTTTTTCATTGCTAAATTTGAATATGAAGAGGATAGATCAAAATTTTTATGTACAAATCCTTTCAGCTGGAAGGACAAATTTGTTTTGATGGTTAAACCTTGGTTCTTGGGTTTTAATCCTTCTACTGATTCTTTTAATGAGATTTCTATCTCGGTTAGGCTCCCTAACCTCCCCCCTTCATCTATGGACATACTCTCTGCTAAAGGAAGTGGGGGAGGCTTTAGGTGAATTCCTAATGATTGATAAGGACTCTTACCAAAGTTACCATTCTACTTATGCTCGGATTTTGGTTAACATTGATGCTTCTAAAGGGCTTCCAGCTGAGATAGAAATTGAATCTTCTTTGGGATCTTGGGTCCAACCGCTTGACTTTGAGGGTATCCCCTTTAGATGTCGAAAGTGCTTCCAGATTGGACATGTTGTTGCACAGTGTGAATCAGATAAAAAGAAAAATAAATTTGATTCTTGGTGGAAAGGTGCCTCCTCTGAACACTACTTTATTAAAAAGAAAAGCTTTTCCCAAGTGGCTGCGCAGGATCCTCAGGCAGAGCCTCTGGTTGCTGCCTCTATTTCTGGTGCTCAGGAGTGTGGGGATGCTTGTGGTGGCATCCCAAATGATTGTCTGAAGAATTTTGGATCTTCTTCCTTGGTGGATGGCCTTCCCGCTTCCCAGACTGATGCTGGATCTTTGTCTGATCCTTTGATTTCTGCTATCCCGTCCTCTCCGGAAGCTGGCTCTGTTCCTCCTGGTGATGGGAGGTCCTCTATTCTGGATCCATCCTCTTGGCAAAAGGCTGCTGCTAGGGTTGAGGAGGGATGGATTACTGTTAAAAGTAAAAAATCTAAATCGTCTCAGTCCTCTTTTGATATGAGCCTTCGATCCCATAAGGGTAGGTCAAATTCTTGATCCATCCTGGTTGGGTTGGGGCTGCTGGTCTCTTGTAGCCCGCTGGTTCTTGTTGGGGGTCCTTTTTGTGTTGTACCCCATCCTTGGTTTGGCCATGTTGTGTCTCATTTGTGTTCTATTTCTTTGAGTGGACTTTCAATTTTATCTTTCGGTTCGGGTTGCAGGTCCTTCCAAAACATGCCTTGTAAAGGGTTTCATGTCCCTTAAAACTTATTTTTCCTTAATCAAAAAGAAGATCAACACCATAAAAGGTGGAAATTCTCCTACACATACTATCCCAATGTGGCACAAACACCCAAGTGTCTCATACCCAAACTACTATGAAATGCATTTCCTAAGTAAACTTAAGTATAGTGTAATAATATCCATGATGAATAATTATTTACACCAACACCTCCCCTTAAGTGCAACTAAGAAATGCAAGATGGGTCCCAAATACAAGACCATGTTAGGTACCCATGTACAAATGCAAATGCATGCAAACCAATGCAATGAAATCTCTCACAAAGCGGGGAAAGAGAGAAAAACCCAATGGGAAAAAACCCTCCCCCAAAAGAGAGATGAAAACTAGTTACAAATAATTCTCATAGAATTATGTGAGGAACAAAACCCCATGTGAGGAAAAAGTCCCCCCATATGAGAGAAGAAGAGAAGCTAGGAAGCCCCCCCTCAATGTGGAATCTGCACCAATGATAGAAGCTCGATGATGTTTAAAGAAACTGCTCCATGAACATCGAACAACATTCCTCCCCTTTGGAAGAAACAAAACCAAAGGTGTATCCATGAAGTCTCCCCAATCATGAAGGGAAGATGTATGAAAAAAATCATGATGAATGAAGTCTCTGAAAACTGCTCAAGTGTCCTCATGGCGATGTTGAAATATACCCCCTCTAAAGGTGGTAAACTGCTCCACACTGCTGAAAAAGGCACTCCAAGATCTAGTGGAGATGGATGTAGGACATGTCCCAAAGACTCACATGTCTCCTCTAAACATAAAGAGACCTCCTCCAAACATAAAGAGACCTCCTCCAACTATTGTACATAAGTATCCACAATCATGTCAACCTCGAAAGAATGATCATGTAGAGAATAAACAAGAGGGTCAGAGTGTTTCATCATAACAATCGAAGAAGGGACCATCTTCATCAAAGAGAAGATGAATATCATCAATGATGTCTCCCAAATGTGCAATGCAGGATTCCACAAACAAACCTATAGTGTCTGTCAAGTAATCATCCCATGGAACTGAAGCTGGAAGACAATGTATATCCTGCTGCACTGAATCACATGAAGGCAAAATTGGCGCACTATTTGCATCATTAGGTGCAATAGGAGGAGATGAAACACAACACTCAAGAACAAGATCACATGTGAGAATCCCCAATTTCAAGTACCCAAAGTTCTCCTCAAAATCTAAATCATCACAAGAAGTGTGATCATCATGTGTAGAATCATCATATGTGAAATCATCATCATCAACAAAATCTGAAAAAGAGTATAACCGGGATGCATGATCAACCACCCCAGTTGCAATGATATCTCTAGTCTCCAAGTCTCTAATGAAAATTGACTCAGGTGTGAACTCCACAATTCTCTTAGTTTCCTCATGTGTGATTTGATAGATGGAAAGGAGATTGTTTGTCAAATGGGGTACACACAACACATCATTGAAGGAGTTATCCCCAACGACAATAGTTCCTTTCCTAATCACATCCATGTATGTATGATTTCCCATCAAAATCTGTGGCATGGTGCAAGGCTCAAATGAAGAGAACATAGACTACGAAGATGCCATATGATGAGAAGCCCCTGAATCTAGAAGCCATCTCCCTGAATCATGACTTGTAGTAGCACAAAGAGATTTTCCTTTTCTTGTCCCAAAAGAGTGAGTCTTCCCACTTGTAGAAGCCATGGATGCTTTCCCTTTTCCTTTTGATTGTGAGGAAGTGGAATTTGATGAATCATCCTTCTTGTAGACATTAGGCAAATCAATGTTATGCTTTTTGAGGATATGTGTGAGCTCATCAATCTTCTTAGAATGGCAATGATGCTCCTCATGACCCAAATTTTTACAATAGGCACAAGTAGGTCTCTCCCTCGTTGGTGAATTGTCCCTCTTGGAAGAGGATGGATCTCCTTGTTGTGGAGAAGGTGATGCTTTGTCCTTAGGCTTTGATTGCCATTTCTTCTTGTTTGAGTTGTCCTTTCCTTGATTTCCTTTGTTCTCTTGATTTGATACTAATGCTTGAGACTTAGAAGCCTTAAGAATTCCCATGCTTATCAACTTAGTTTGTTCCATCATTAACATTTCAGCGAAAGCATCAAATGTAGGCATTGTGTAGCTTGAACCCATTGTCATCCTATGGGTTTGGAAACTAGAAACAAATGCTGCATATTCTTGTGGAAGCTTTCCCATCAAATTGAAGATCAATTGAGTATCCTTCTTATCAATTCCACAATCCTTGAGTTGTGCCCTCAATTATTTTGCCTTAGTGACATAATCTTGTATAGTATCAAAGTTCTTGGGATCCAACATGGTGAGATCACTATCAATCTGATATCCCCTAATCTCATCAACTTGACCATACAAGTCTTGAAACTTTTTCCAAGCATCCTTGATTAGAGTACATTTCTCAATATGAAAAATGAGATCATTTGATACATACTTTCTTAAGGTACCAATTGCCATGATATTTTTAGTGAGCTAATCCAAGTGACCAACAAGATCAGCCTTAGGATCGATGGGAGCAACAATAGTTCCATCAATATAATAAGTTAGTTCTTTTTCCATAAGTTTACTCCATGCATCAATTTTCCAAGTAGCATAATTATGAGGAGTTAAGAGAGGAAACTTAGGCAAACCCATAGCAACAAAAATGAAAAAACACAAGACAAAGATAGGCACAATCACACAAGACACCCCCCCAAATTACTCAATCAAGAACCCCCCCCCCAAAAAAATGATGATTTTGGCACTTTATACTTAGTTCGTGTACAATGGGCCACTTGCAAAACAAGGCAAGGTGGACTTCTGATTTAAATTTTACAACTTCTCAAAATGAGATATAAGAGACTTCAACAAATACTGCTAGTGATCTAAACTGAGATCCAAACAAAATACAAGTACCAAATAGGTCAAAAAATGACCAAATACTGAAAGTACAATTTCTACTCAAAATTACTGCAAACAAATGGTAGATTATGAAAGTAGACAAAAATTTATGCACTTTAAAAAAAAACGGCACCTGAAAAGGAGTCCATATGAGCCCCAATGAAGCCTCCAAAGTTGTAAAAATCAGGATTTCACGATTTTAGAAAAACCTGTAACCGAAAATCTGAAAACTCCTGCACCACTATACAACTAATGAAATTATACCCCCCCAAAAAAAATTGCTTGAAAAAAGGGGTCTGGATGAGTGAGATATCACTATTTGAAAATTGCCTACAAAATTATAATTTTTGGAAAATTTTCGTCATAACTTCAAACTTCAAATGCCTCTAGATTTGGCCTCCGAAGTCCGATTTGGATGAAACAAAAGGCAAAAAAGACTTTCTTGGACCTCCTCAATCCAATGGTAACCTCAGATTTGACCCATCAAGCTTCAATAATAACCTGCAATAGAAAGCTCCAAAATACACAACCCCAAATAGCATCAAATTTATCTCAATTGACAAACTAATGACACTCTAATGGCTTTGATACCATGTGAGATTTTGCCAAGATCTAGAGGCAATGGAAAGCAAAAATACAAGAGAACAAAATAGATGATAGAAATAAACTGTATTCTATCAAGATACAAAATGTGATCAACTGGATCATTACATGTTGTTCCATACAATGAATATGAGCCTGCATATATAAGAAAGGCAATATGGATATGTGAGTACACAAACATGACATGTGGATCAATGAGAAACAAGGGTAGGTAGGAAATAGGTGTGGTAGGTAGGAGAAACAATAAAATATTCCACATGAGGTGGATCACCCACTGAAGGTGGAATTATCACTCCACAATAAGTGGATATGATAAAGTAGTAACAAGATCAACACCATAAAAGGTGGAAATTCTCCTACATATACTATCCCAATGTGGCACAAACACCCAACTGACTCATACCCAAACTGCTATGAAATGCATTTCCTAAGTAAAATTAAGTATAGTGTAATAATATCCATAATGAATAATTATTTACACCAACAGTATTCTTGCAGGGACAAAATTTTTCTTTTATCTCCAGTCATATGATGTGAGCATCCACTATCAATTACCCATTCATCCTTGTCTACAACTTTTGCTGCCATGGCCTTTTCTTCATTCTTGATAACCAATTCCAGTTCATCTTCCTTTATAGCATAGAACACCCATTCCTTTCCATTGTCGGATCCACTAGCAGAGTCTCTTGTCGGTTCATCATCTGAGTCATCACTTACTCCTTCCTCATCCGCTATGTAGCATAGTTTGTTTTTCTTGAATCTATATTTGTTCTGATTAGGCTTAAATGATTTCTTAACTCTTTCTTCAAATCTTGCATTCCTTTTAGGACATCTAGATGCAAAATGACCAATCTTATTATATGCAAAACATTTAAAAGGTGCTTTTTCTTCATACTTACTTCCTGCCGGTCCTTTAGGTACTCTTCTAGAAAATAAGGCTTCAAGTTGCTCAAATTCTTCATCCTCTTTCCTCATATCTTCTAATTCTTTTGCATATAGGACTTTCCAATCACTTTTGTTGGTAGATGATGATGCATGAAAAGCAGGTTCAGATTTTGCAGCTCCAGAGGGTCCAAATTCTTCAAGCTCAAAAGCAGATAATTTCCCAATCAGAATGTCTCTATTAAATGAAGTGTTTGCCATTGTTCTCAATTCATTAATTGCAGTAGCCTTCATCTTGTAAGCCGGTGGTAGGGCTCTCAAAACTGTAGAATCTATTTCATCTTCACTTAGATATCCTCCACAACATTGAATTCCCATGACAATCTCATTTACTCTTTCCATAAATGTAGCAATTCTTTCATTATCTTGCATCTTGAAGTTCTCATATCTTACCTGGTAACCATCAAGTTTAGCAATTTTGACAGTAGTGTCACCTTCATTCAGAGTTTTTAATTTATCCCACATAACCTTTGTAGATGATTTATCAGTCAATCCCATGATTTGTTGATCAGTGAGTGCACACATGAGGGCTTCTCTAGCTCTGCAATAATTTTCAATATTTTTGTCCAAGTTTGCTGGAGCAGGATTTCCAGATGCTGGATCATAAGGTGTATATCCTTTCTCAGTGATCTCCCAAATATCTTTGCTAAGACATCTAAGATGAGTCTCCATTCGGATTTTCCATATCCCATAGTTTGTTCCATCAAGCTTAGGGATTTCTCTTCTGAAAATAGTTGCCAATGGATTTGAATTATTAGTTGCCATAGGATCTACCTCAAGCGGTTAAGCTTCTACAAAAGAGGACCAAAGCTCTAATACCAATTGTTAGAATAACCGGTGGATAACTAAGAGGGGGGGGGGGGTGGTGAATCAGTTGTCAACAGATTATATTAAACAAACCACTTTATAACCATTAACCATAGCACATAAACATTAAATACCGGAATAGCAGAAACAAATACTGGTAAGCAATAAAACTTAAGTATGAAACATAGAATCAACGTAATGCAACCATACCACATAACACCATTATTTGTATATGGAAAACCTGGTAAAGGGAAAAACCACGGTGGGAAGCCTACCCACAGTCAGATAATACTTATGCAGAAAGTATATGATACAATAAGGGGCCGACACATGCAGGAAGGCACACTGCCTAGAGCATACTGCTCATTACAAAGGAGTCTCACTGACTACAGAGAGGTTATAGTCTTGGACAACAATCCACAAGAATGAACTACCAATGATGACATCTACCATGCCTGATTATAGTCTTGGTTAAGCTTAATACCAAAGGCCTTTGACCTCTTACATAAACTAAATCCGATCACCTATGATTGACCAAATTTCCTTCGCATATGGTCTTTTCATTATTCACACATTTAATTCCATGACATTGACCACACTCTATAATGAGATCTTACATCAATTTATACAAACCCTAAGGCCTAAACCAATTAGGTCGGCCACCTAAAAGATATTACAATAAGATCATTACATACATCCACATTACGATGATATACCATGTCAGCTTTAGACCAAAACAACATTAACCAATCCATAAATCATTCCAGTAACATGTAGAGAACACGTTACATGATACCAGTCCATAACCTGGACCTAAATAGATTCACCACATCAAAGCCATGTCACCAATTAGTCAAGGCACGAATAAGGATCACCTTCTGCATCCTGAATTCCATCTAGAAGCCACACCAACACCACTTATGCATCCTATCAAAGATTCTCAGTAAAAGCTCTACCGGTAAAACCCTAAACCCTTACCAGTATAGGCTTACTAGAATTTATGATAGCATCCGATCATCAAGTCAATGCCAACTGACCAAAACATACTCCAGAAACATGCAACACATTAAACCAAACATATTCCATTGATCCAAACATGTCAGTAGTATCCAACTAATAGTCCCTTCTGTCGGTAACACTAGTTCTTCTACTGGTAACCAAAATCTATCTGTCGGTAACCAATAATAACAGCTAGTGTTGACATCAATGACAAAACATCAATGCAACACATAATCAATTCCTTCATATTACCAACAAAGTAATTGAGCTCATATCCTACCAGGGTTTGACTAATGTAGTAAATGGCATTTTCTTTCCCTTGATCATCATATTGGGCAAGGAGTGCTCCCACTACAACTGGAGTAACTGAGATATACAAGAGGAATGGTCTTCCTGAAAATGGTGGTATTAATACTGGAGAATGAGCCAGATATTATTTTATTTTGTCAAATGATCGCTAACATTGAGCATCCCACTTAAATACTATACCTTTTTTTAAGAAGATGTGTAAATGGCTGACATTTATGTGCGAGTTGAGCAATGAAGCACCTAACAGATTGTAGCATTCATTGGAAACTACGTAGATTCTTCAATTTTTAGGAGGAGGCATTTCTAAGATTTCCTTGAATTTCTTAGGATCAACTTCTATACCACACTTGGAAACTATGAAACCTAGGAGTTTACTTGATGTGACTATGAACACACACTTTTTAGGATTGAGGCACAACTTGTACTTAGCCAAACATTCAAAAATGTGTTCAAGGATAGCTGGATGTTCTGCACTGGTTTTTGACTTTCCTAGTATGTCATCTGCATAATCCTTCAAAATCTTATGCATGAGGTCATGGAATATTATTGTCATGACACACTCATATGTGGCGGCTGCATTCTTGACACCAAAGGGCTTGATGTGATAACAAAAGGTGCCCCAGGGAGTGGTAAACATTATTTTATGTTGATCATGTTCTAAAATTTTTATTTGGTTGTAACTAGAAAAACCATATATAAGGGAAAGTATTTCATGTTCCATTGTTAAATCAACTAGGAAATCAATGTTAGGGAGTGGAAAATCATCTTTGGGACATGCTTTGTTGAGATCTATGAAATTTGTACAAACTCGGATAACTCCATTGGGTTTAGAAACAAGTATAATGTTGGAAATATTGGCCATTTGGTGGAATTGATTATGTGTTGCATTGATGTTTTGTCATTGATGTCAATGCTAGTTGTTTGGATGCTTTATTGACACCCTTCTGGTCCCGATAGGATGAGTGGTTTCTGATTTAGTTGGATCTGGCATGATCCGACAGGCTCCAGTATAGTCTAGTGATGGAATTGGCTTGTTCATGATAATTAAACTCATATTTGATCATTTGGTTTTGGTCTGGAGATTGGATGCTATCCTGCTTGCTTAGAAGATTGGTTTCTGGTTTTGGCGAGGGTTTCACTAGAAGAGATTTTGGTGGAGATCTTTGATGAATTGTAGAGGTGGTGTTGGTGCAGCTTTTGATGGAGTTTCAGGATGATATTGGTGATCATGTTCGAGACTTGGTGGTTGGAGATCATTGCTGAAGTGTGTGGACCTATACTTGGTCTCGGTTGATCTAGGTTATGGATCGACTTTAATGTAATGTATAGGACCTATAGATGTATTTTCGAGATGTCTTATGTGTTGATATTACTTGTTTGGTCTAAGGCCGACATGGTTTGTAATTGTGTAATTAGTTTATTGTCTAGTGGCCGACCTGATTGTTTATGGTCGAGGGTTTGTATAAATAGATGTAAGATCTCATTGTAGATCATCATGGTTAATGTAAGAGGTCATGGTCAAGGAATGTAATGTATGAATAATTTAATATCATTCAAGTAGAGGAGTTGGTTGATCATTGGAGATTGAATTGGGTTTATGTAAGAGGATTTAGTCCTCTGGTATTGAGCTTAATAGGAACTGTACTCAGGCATAGGAGATGCTATCTTTTACAGTTCAAAACTTCTCCGGATTGTTGTCTGGATTTATATGTAGTCAGTGAGACTACTTTTGTGATGAGCAGTGTGCTCTAGGTTGTTGGCCTTCCTGAAGGTGCAAACCCCTTCATTGTAATTCACATACTTACTGTAGAAGTATTATCTGATTGTGGGTAGGCTTCCCACTGTAGATTTTCCCTTTACCGATTTTTCCGCATACAAATCTTGGTGTTGTGTGGATGGCTTTTATTTTATGATTATTGTTTATGCTTAATTGAATTAACTGCTATTGCGGTATTAATGTTTTGGGTTTGGGTATCAAAGTTTTAATTGTTGAATGTTCCTATAATCTTTGACAACTGATTCACCCCCCCTCTTAGTTGTCTTACCTGAACCATCTAACACTTGGTATCAGAGCTTTGGTCCTCTCTGCAAAAATCTTAACCACTTGAGGAAGATCCTATGGCGACTAACAATTCAAGTTCATCTAGTTCTTTTGGAGCTATCTTTCGAAGGGATATTTCGAGGCTTGATGGAACAAATTACACAGTATGGAAGATTCAAATGGAGACTCATCTAAGATGTCTTGGCAAGGAGATTTGGGATATCATACATAATGGTGTCACACCCTATAATTTAGGATCTAGCAATCCTCCTTCGACAAACCTCGAGAAGGAGCTTGAGAATGATTGTAGAGCAAGAGAATCCCTCTTGTGTGCACTTCCTGATCAACAAATAATGGGATTAACAGACAAATCATCTAGAAAGGCTATATGGGATAAGTTGGAGACTCTTAATGAAGGTGACCCTACAATGAAGATTGCTAAACTTGATGGCTATCGGGTGATATATGAAAACCTGAAGATGGAAGAAGATGAAAGGATCACTGCATTCATGGAAAGGGTAAATGAGATTGTTATGGGAATTCAATGTTGTGGTGGAACTCTAAGTGAAGATAAAATTGTTTCTAAAGTTTTGAGAGCCCTACCACCAACTTACAAAATGAAGGCTACTGCTATTAATGAGTTGAGAACAATGGCTAATACATCTATCAACAGAGATACTTTGGTTGGGAAAATATCTGCTTTTGAGCTTGAGGAATTTGGACCTTCTGGAGCTATGAAGACTGGACCTGCTTTTCATAGATCTACACCTGCAACTAGTTTGCAAGACTGGAAAGATTTATATGCAAAATAATTAGAAGATATGAAGAGAGAAGATGACAAGTTTGAGCAACTTGAAGCACTATTTGTTAGAAGAGTACCAAAATGATCGGTAGGAACTAAGTATAAAGGAAAAACACCTTTTAAATGTTTTGCATGTAATAAGATTGGTCATTTTGCATCTAGATGTCCTAAAAGAAATTCAAGTTTTTGAAGAAAGAGTTAAAAGATCATTTAAGTCTAACCCTGGATATCAAAACAAATATAGATTCAAGAAAAATAGAGACAAATCATGCTACATAGAGGATGAGGAAGGCATTACTGATTCAAATGATGAACCGATAGAAGACTCTGCTAGTGGATCCGACAATGAGAAAGAATGGGAATTCTTGGCTATCAAGGAATATGATCCGACATTGGAAGAGAATGTACCTGAGGAGAAGGCACTTGCTGCTAAAATTGAGGACAATGATGAATGGGTAACTGACAATGGTTGTTCACATCATATGACTGGAGATAAAAGGGAAGTTTCTGTCTTTGCAAAAATTTGATGGTGGACTAGTTAGATTTGGAGATGAAAAGGCATGTACAATTAAAGGAAAAGGAACTATATCATTGGGTGGTAAGAATAATACTGACAATGTTTATTATGTTGAAGGTTTGAAGCATAATATTTTGAGTGTAGGATAATTGGTAGATAAGGGATTTCAATTATAGTTCAAGAAAGGAAAATGCAAAATCATTAACAGATCTCGCTTGGAAATTGCAACTGGTACACAGACAAAAGGTAATATATTTCATTTGAACTTTGGTGAGAAGACATGTTTGATTACACAGATTGATGAAAGTTGGCGATGGCATAAAAAACCATGTCATGTGAATTTTTATTACTTTGCGAAGATCAATTCAACTAAGGCTGCTAGAGATATACCTAAGAATACGAAGCCCTATAATCCGATATGTAAAGAATGTCAAATGGGTAAACAAGTCAGAACCTCTTTTAGGAGTATACAAGATAAATCAAATGATGTTCTTGATCTTGTTCATATTGATTTGTGTGGCACTTCTAGAGTTAAAATTTTTCATGGTGATAGATACTTCATGCTAAACATTGATGATTATTCTAGAATGATGTGGGTTAATTTTTTGAGAGAAAAATCTGAAGCATTTGAAAAGTTTAAAATCTTTAAAGCTAAAGTGGAAACTGAGACATGATTGAAGATTAAATGTTTGAGATTAGATCATGGTGGAGAATTCACATACGGTGAGTTTAATAACTCTTGTGATAAGCATGGTATAAGAAGACAATTTTTTGCTCCTCGGACACCTCGACAGAATGGAGTTGTGGAAAGGAAAAAAAAAACTATCTTGGATGCTACAAGAACAATGATGAAGGAAGCTAATCTACCTCATATCTACTGGATAGAAGCAGCGAGTACAACGGTTTATACATTCAACCAAGTAAATATAAAAGGAGAAACCGGTAAGACACCTTATGAATTATGGTTTGGCAATATACCTATAGTTAAGTATTTCAGAATTTTTGGTAGTAAATGCTATATTAGGAGAGATGATACTATTTGGAAATTTGATCCTAGATGTGATGAAGACATGTTTCTTGGTTATTCTAATGAAATCAAAGCATATAGATGTTATAACAAGAGATTGCAAAGAATTGTGGAGAGTGCTAATGTCAAAGTAGATGAGTTGATCAGAAGTCAAATCAGACTTTATGAGAACGAATCAGCAATGGAAATGATTATATCTGAACCGGTAGCACCTTTACTAGAACTGAGAGTTGAACTAGTTACTCTGGAAACATCAGAGAATTCTACAGTAACTGAAGAACAGGGAAGAGGAACAGAGAGTCAGAAGACTCCTAGGTATGTAAGATTGAATCATTCTGAAGATCAAATGATTGGGGATAAGAACAATGGAGTGATGACAAGAAGAAGACTGGCAACTAATGAGGTATGATTAATTTCATAAGTTGAACCAGTATCAGTAATTGAGGCATGTAAAGATGAACATTGGTTAAAATCTACGAAAGAAGAATTAGATCAGATTGAGAAAAATAACACATGGACTTTGGTTCGCTGGCCTAAAAATAAAAATGTTATTGGAACTAAATGGGTTTTTAGGAATAAATTGAATGAGGATGGTCAATTTATAAGGAATAAGGCTAGATTGGTTTGTAAAGGATATTCTCAGAAGGAAGGAATTGATTATGGAGAGACTTTTGCACTGGTAGCTAGGATTGAAGCTGTAAGATTATTTTTTGCCTATGCTGCTTATAAAAAATACAAGGTTTATCAAATGGATGTTAAATGTACATTTTTGAATGGGGATCTTGATGAGGAAGTTTATATTGAGCAACCTGCTAGTTTTTCACTATGAGATGATACAAATATGGTTTCCAGGTTAAGGAAAGCTTTATATGGATTGAAACAAGCACGTAGAGCTTGGTATGCAAGGTTGGATAAATATCTTTTGAAGCTTGGATTTACTAAGGGCAATGCTGACATTAATTTATATTATAAAATCACTGATGATGATATACTGATTGTTGAAGTATTTGTTGATGACATTATTTTTCGAGGTGAAGATAAATTGTGCATAGAATTTTCTAAGAATATGGAGAAAGAATTTGAGATGTCTATGATTGGTGAGCTGAAATTTTTCTTAGGTTTGCAGATTACTCAGACTGACAAAGGTATTTTTATCTGTCAAACTAAATATGCTAGAGAATTATTGAAGAAATTTGGTATGGGAGATTCTAAACCGGTAAGTACACCTATGGTTACAAGTGAGAAATCGACAAGAAAAGATGCTTCTACACCAGTAAATCCTACAAGATACAAATCTATGATTGGAGGTCTCTTTATCTGACTCACACTAGGTTTGACATTATGAATGCCTTTTGTATTGTTTTAAGATTTTAGAGTGATCCTAGAGAAAATCATTAGATGGTGGTGAAAAGGATTTTTAGATACTTGCAATGTACATTAGAATATAGCTTGTGGTACCATAAGGATGATAACTTTACTTTATGTGCATATACAAATGTTGATTGGCCTGGAGATGTTGATGACCAGAAAAGAACTTCCGGAGGAGCTTTCTTTCTTGGAAAGAAGTTGGTTTCATGGATCAGCAAGAAACAGTCATGTACTTCTTTATCTACTGCTGAAGCTGCGTATATTGTTGCTGCTACTAACTGTAGACAAGTTTTATGGATGAAGCAAATGTTAAAGGATATAAAGGTGCAATGTGATGCACCGATAGTTATTCACTGTGATAACTCCACTGCTATTGATATATCAAAGAATCCAGTATTTCATTCTAGGACAAAGCACATATCTATCAAGTATAACTTTTTGAAGGAGAAGGTGGAAGCAAATTAAGTTAGACTGGTTTATGTGAACACTAAAGAGCAGATTGTAGATATTTTCACTAAACCGTTATCCAAGGAATCATTTGAGTATCTGAGAGATAGATTGGGGGTTTCTGCCCCTCCAGTAGAGACTTGATTGATGCGGTTTTGCATCAGTCCGACATGCACTATCTGAGATACTATTCATTCTGGCACTGATGTGGGATGCTACTGCTCAGGGGGAGTAGTCAGCTTTGATATTCAGAGGCTTATGTTTTTGCTTTGATATTTTTGTCAGATTTCTGAAATTGATGTCAAAGGGGGAGTGATATTGATGTGAAAAAGACAAAGGAAGAAAATGATAAATGTCAAAGGGGGAGAAATATGAAAGGCGAGAGATATTGATATTTAGAGCTATATGTAGGTGTTGGTTGTCTTCCACAGGGGTAGACTTGTTTGACATTTCTTGGTACTTAGATATTTTTCACATCTAGTGTTTCCATGAATGCCAAAGGGGGAGATTGTTGGCCATTTGGTTAAAATTGATTATGTGTTGCATTGATATTTTGTCATTGATGTCAACAATAGCTAATTAAAATCTTTATCGGCACCCTTCTGGTCCTGGTAGGATGAGTGGTTTTTGATTAGCTTGGATTCGGTATGATCCGACAGGCTTCGATATAGTCTGGTGATGGAATTGGCTAGTTCACGATATTTATACTCATATTTGGTCAGTTGGTTTTGGTTTGGAGATTGGATGCTATCCTTCTTTCTTAGAAGATTGGTTTCTGGTTCCGACGAGGGTTTCAATAGAAGATATTTTGGTGGAGATCTTTGATAAATTGCATAAGTGGTGTTGGTGCAGCTTCTGATGGAGTTTAAGGATGTTTTTGGTGATCATGTTTGAGACTTGGCGGTTGGAGATCATTGTTGAAGCATGTGGACCTATACTTGGTCCCGGTTGATCTAGGTTATGGACCGACTTTAATGTAACGTATGGATAAGACCTATTGATGTATTTCTGGGATGTCTTATGTGTTGATATTACTTATTTGGTCTAAGGCCAACATGGTTTGTAAGTATGTAATTAGTTTATTGTCTAGTGGTCGATCTAATTATTTATGGTCGAAGGTTTGTATAAATAGATGTAAGATCTCATTGTAGAACATCATGGTTAATGTAAGAGGTCATGTTCAAGGAATATAATTTGCGAATAATGTAATATTATTCAGGCAAAGGAGTTGCTCGATCATTGGAGATCGAATTGGGTTTATGTAAGAGGATTTAGTCCTCTGGTATTGAGCTTAACCAGAACTATATTCAGGCATAGGATATGCTATCTTTTGGAGTTCAATACTTCTTCATATTGTTGTCTGGATTTATATGTAGTCAGTGATGATGAGCAGTGTGCTCCAGGCTGTTGGCCTTCCTGCAAGTGCAGGCTCCTGCATTGTAATTCACATACTTACTGCAGAAGTATTATCTGACTGTGGGTAGGCTTCCCACCGTGGTTTTTCCCTTTACTGGGTTTTCCACATACAAATCTTGGTGTTGTGTGGATGGCTTTTATTCTATGATTATTGTTTATGCTTAATTGGATTAACTGCCATTTCGGTATTAATGTTTTAGGTTCCGGTATAAAAGTTTTAAATGTTGAATGTTCTTGTAATCTGTAACAACTAATTCACCCCCTCCCCTCTCAGTTGTCTTTCGGTTATCTGAACTATCTAACAATTGGTATTAGAGCTTTGGTTCTCTCTGCAGAAAGCTTAATCGCTTGAGGAAGATCCTATGGCGACTAACAATTCAAGTTCATCTAGTTCTTCTAGAGCTATCTTTCGAAGGGATATTCTGAGGCTTGATGGAACAAATTACACAGTATGGAAGATTCAGATGGAGACTCATCTTAGATGTCTTGGCAAGGAGATTTGGGAGATCACATAGAATGGTGTCACACCCTATAATTCATGATTTGGCAATCCTCCTCCGACAAACCTGGACAAGGAGGTTGAGAATGATTGTAGAGAAAGAGAAGCCCTCTTGTGTGCACTTTCTGATCAACAAATAATGAGATTAACAGACAAATCATCTGGAAATGCTATATGGGATAAGTTGGAGACTCTTAATGAAGGTGAACCTATAGTGAAGATTGCTAAACTTGATGGTTACCGGGTGAGATATGAAAACCTGAAGATGGAAGAAGATGAAAGGATCACTGCATTCATGGAAAGGGTAAATGAGATTGTTATGGGAATTCAATGTTGTGGTGGAACTCTGAGTGAAGATGAAATTGTTTCTAAAGTTTTGAGAGCCTTATTGCTAACTTGCAAAATGAAGGCTACTACTATTAATGAGTTGAGAACAATGGCTAATACATCTGTCAACAAATATACTTTGGTTGGGAAACTCTCTGCTTTTGAGCTTGAGGAATTTGGACCTTCTAGAGCTGTGAAGACTGAACCCGCTTTTCATGTATCTACATTTGCAACTAATTTTCAAGATTGGAAAGCTTAATATGCAAAAGAATTAGAAGATATGAAGAGAGAAGATGACGAGTTTGAGCAACATGGAGCACTATTTGCTAGACGAGTACCGAAAGGATCAGTAGGAAGTAAGTATGAAGGAAAAACACCTTTTAAATGTTTTGCATGTAATAAGATTGGTCATTTTGCATCTATATGTCCTAAAAGAAATTCAAGATTTGAAGAAAGAGTTAAAAGATCATTTAAGCCTTACCTTACATATCGAAAAAAAAAAATAGATTCAAGAAAAATAGAGACAAATGAAGCTACACAACGGAAGAGGAAGGCATTACTAGTTCAGATGATGAACCGAGAGAAGACTCTGCTAGTGGATCCAACAATGAGAAATAATGGGTATTCTTGGTTATCAAGGAAGATGACCTGACATTGGAAGAGAATGTACCTAAGGAGAAGACACTTGCTGCTAAGATTGAGGACAAGGATGAATGGGTAATTGACACTAGTTGTTCACATCATATGACTGGAGATAAAAGGGAAGTTTCTGTCTTTGCAAGAATTTGATGGTGGACTAGTTAGATTTGGAGATGACAAGGCATATGTGATTAAAGGAAAAGGAACTATATCATTGGATGGTAAGAACAATACTGACAATGTTTATTATGTTGAAGGTTTGAAGCATAATCTTTTGAGTGTAGGATGATTGGTAGATATGGGATTTCAATTATAGCTCAAGGATGGAAAATGCAAAATCATTAACAGATCTGGCTTTGAGATTGCAACCGGTACACAGACAAAAGGTAATATATTTCATTTGAACTACGGTGAGAAGACATGTTTGACTACACAGATTGATGAAAGTTGGCTATGGCATAAAAGGTTGTGTCATGTGAATTTTGATTGCATTGCGAAAATCAGTTCAACTAAGGCTGTTAGAGATATACCTAAGATTATGAAGCCCTATAATCCGGTATGTAAAGAGTGTCAAATGGGTAAACATGTTAGAACCTCTTTTAGGAGTATACAAGATAAATCAAATGATGTTCTTGATCTTATTCATACTGATTTGTGTGGCCCTGCTAGAGTTCAAAATTTGCATGGTGATAGATATTTAATGCTAACCATTGATGATTATTCTAGAATGATGTGGGTTAATTTTTTGAGAGAAAAATCTGAAGCATTTGAAAAGTTGAAAATATTTAAAGCTAAAGTGGAAACTAAGACAAGATTGAAGATTAAATGTTTGAGATTAGATCATGGTGGAGAATTCACATTCGGTGAGTTTAATAACTTTTGTGATAAGCATGGTATAAGAAGACAATTTTCTGCTCCCCAGACACCTCAGCAGAATGGAGTTGTGGAAAGGAAAAAAAGAACTATCTTGGATGCTGCTAGAACAATTACGAAGGAAGATAATCTACCTCATATCTGTATACACCTAAAAATGGTCTGATGATAATTAATTAAATAAGCAATTACTTTAATTAACCCCCCTTCCTAATTTAATTGATATCATTAGGCAATTTGATTAAATTCTCCCTTTCATCTACATATTAATAAATCTAAGGATTTATTTAATAGGTTCATTTCAATAGTCCCCTTTGATTAATTAATTAAAATTAATTAATCCTCCACCCATTTCAATCAATTCTTCTAATCTCCCAATTAATTAAAACAAATCAATTTATGAGTTGTTGAGAGTTAATTAGTCTTTTCCTATTATTTAAATTTTTAAATTCAAATTTCCCACATGCCTCCTAATTTCTAACCACCTAACCTAACCATCCCTCTAACCTAACCCATTCCACCTAACCTTTGGTTTAGCCAACCCTATCCTATCTTGCACATCCTAACCTCCTTATCCTAACCTCCTATGGTGTGGATATTCCCTCCTTGAGACACATGGCACTTTGGCCACGTCTCCTCTCTTGGACACTTGCCCTTTTATGAACAAAGCTCCTTGACACTTGTCATCACAGAGTTGACAAGTGTCCCTTCCTCCAACCTCTTCTCCAACCTCTTCTCCAACTTCCTCCAATTTGACCCTTGATATTTTCATACTCAGTCTCAACCGTTGATTCCTGCCACCTCACCCCTGGCCTTGGAAATCCTATAAATATCCCCCATTTTGGAGCACAAGGGATCCCATCTCATTATCAATTTAGGCATTGTTACTATAGGCATATCATTTGAGCTTTATTGTTATAGGTAATTACATTAGCTTAATTTGATCATTTTCTAGCATAATTGTTGAATCATGTAGCTTAATCAATCTATTTTCTAACTTAATTGCATCATCATCATAGCTTAATCATACATATCATTAGCTTAATTAGTCTCTTAGATCAATCTAGCATAATAAATCTCATCTTTACATATCATTATCATTTCAAATCCTCTATCTAGGTGTAGTCAAGTCACTGGGATTGCTTATCCAGATCTGAGAGCAAATCTATACTCGCATCTCTTAGGAGGCGATAGATCGCTTTGTCATGGTTCATCTTTATTTGCTTATTGTTTTCTAACCATGCTTGTAATGATCTATTGAGTGTTTGTGTTGTAGCTATAGGTATCACACTTCATAGGCACGACATTTTGGCGCCCACCGTGGGGCCGAAAATCTCATTTTTGGCCTCTTAGCATCAACAAATTTCCAATTTAGCAAGTTTCTGGCCGGATCTGATTTAGAATTTTGTACGAGTTACCTTTTTGCCTCGTACAAGTAGGTGAGAATTGTCGTACGATTAGGTAAGAATTGTACGAAATTCTGTTTTTATCTTTTCAAAATAGATTGCATTTTAGGGTTTTCATTCTTCAATTTGATTATTACTAATGCTAACCCTGGTCTGTTTGTGAGTTTTTCAGTAGCCTAATTGGTTTTTGTAGGATGATTTTCGAGGATTACGCTTGTCAAAGCTTCATTTCATCCAAACATCATGACTACTAATGTATCTATTTTGCAGGTTGCCTAAGAGGACTCAACCAAACTTTATGTCTTCTTTAAATTTTCTAGGCACACTTGTTTTTGCTAAAGGAAATGAACAAACATGTATTATATGTTTTGATGATAGGCGAGTATGCTCTCACCTTTCTTAAGTGATAAAAAATCTAGACTCATCCTTTGCTTTCAATAATGCATATCTTTAGTGGGCCTGCCCTCACGAGGAGCCTATAAGGCCAAAGCCATTAAGGTCTGTGAGAGGGGAACAACCCAAAAGGGAATGACCAATGCCAAGTACTCCAACCCACTATAAAATAAATGTGATTTGATGAAAATCAAGTCAACAACAGTGCTCGGGAATAGCTCTCCTCTGTACCTTCGGGTATATCAAACCTTGGTTCTCAAGGCTGGGAGACCTCTTAATTGAGTTTATACCCCCGACGCGTCAAACAAATCCCTTACTAGTTCCAATTAAATTAGAAGCTACTCGATTCACCTCCGAAAGGGGGATAATATTTGTGCAAGAGAGATAGCAACTCTCCCAAGACACTTGCCATATCATGCCCCCATTAGCATTTGGAGTCGGATAATATGGTGTTGAGAATCCATTGTGTGAGACTCAGTGTCCGTATTCTGATTAGCTATTGGGTGCGTACCTAAGTTTACAAGGAAAGGGTTTCTCTCTCAGCCAACTTCCTTAGGTAGTGTATTGTGCTTGAGGTCACTTATCATATCACGTGTTTGTTGTGTCTTCGTCCCTAAAACAAAAAATAAGACATCTAAGAAACTGGAAAACAAAAGCAAAACATCAAACTTCATTAATCAAAAATCTGTCCGTCATACGAGTTTGTTAGTTTGTTGTACGAGGCATCTAGTTTATCATCTGGTCTAGTGAGAATTGTTGTACGAGCCAGTTTAGCAGAAAATTTTATGTCATCTTTCATCGTCTAGCCCAGTGAGAATTGTCGTAGGAGTCATCTTAGCAAAGATTTTTGTGTCATCTTTCGTTGTCTGGTTCTGTGAGAAAGCTCGTATGAGTTTATGTCTTTTGTCGTGCGAGATTTTTGGTTTGTCGTATAAGCCTGTCTAAATTGTTGTTCGAGGCTGTATAATCTATCGTACGAATTTATGTCTCTGATTGCCTAGAACTGTCTTCTTGCATGTCTTTTTAAAATCTGTCATATTTGCTTGGTCAGTTTACAGTGAGTCTAAGCATGTGTTATATGTCATTCGGTTCTTATATTGTCTTCTTGGTTCACTTGGTCAAGTTATCATCTGTCAAATCGGACTCTAGAAATAGACACCTCAAGATTTTCAAGTATTCACCTTCAACAAGTTCGAGATCTAAACATCTCAAAGTGCATCATCACCCTCTTTGATAAACTGATCACTCAAAAACATAGTTTCTCATCAGGATCTATCATCCTCTATCATGAAACTACAACGTTTGGTTAGGATAACCTTGTCCCACATCGTAGGATATATCGTTCCTATTGGACTTGGTTTTTATCAAAATCATCATCATTGCACTTGAAAACTGAAGATCGAAAAACTTGCAAAGTTTTGAACACTTGAATCATCTTTTTGAGTCATATCACTTTATCACATTTACATTGACAGTTGATCACTTATCAAAACAACTTTTGGACAATCGAATCATATCACAATATCTAACACATGTGTATGCCCGTTTTAACCAGGCTTAGAGATGAAAGATCGCAGAGACGAAAAATAAAACATTGGAAGTAATTGAAGATCATAGAACCATGGAACATGAAGATGAAATACAAGTTGAAGAAGAAATAATAGAACAACATGTCAGAGACATCAAAAAAGATCCTCAATTCGATAAATTTATGGAGAAAATATTGGAGGGACCAAAGAAAAATATTTCCTAATGTTAGCAAGAATTGGTGCTACACTCCCCCAAGATTTTGATGTGAACAAATTGACACAAAAGAGAAGTGACCCCCGCCTTAATAATGAACAATATGAAGATATTTTTGGTCTCAAAATTAATGACAAGTTAGTTCCTAGTAACACCACAACTAATGAGGAAACTTACATTCCCAGAAGAGATGACGTAGAAATTCTAAATAACGTTCAATCCAATGAGGATACAAGAAGGGGAAGAGATGATACAAGGAGAGACGAAGATCCTCTTAGAATACAAAATCATGGTTATGAAAGAACAAACCATGTTGATAATCCTATCACAACTCTCACACAACAAATACAAACACTGCAAACACAAATTCAAGATATGTAGAGAAGAAATGTTAGAAGATACTCACTTCAAGAAATCTGTCCTTATCCATTTGACAAAAATATAAACATGATACCATTTCCTATAGGTTGTGAAACTCCTAGATACGAAAAAATATGATGGAAGCACTGACCCTCAAGATCATATATGAAAATTTTGCACAATGAGTATGGAGTTTGCACATGAGGATACCTACTTGATGAGATTATTTCCGAAAAGCCTAACTGGACTAGCTATGGAATGGTTCTCCAAACTTCCACCTGGAATCAAATCATTCTCAGAATTGGTGGATAAGTTTGTTTCACAATACTCTTACAACATAAAACATGAAGTAACAATGCTAGACCTATGTAATGCCAAACAAAAGAGTGGAGAACCTTTCATGACATTTTTGCAGAGATGGAGACGGTTAGCTTCACGATATCCTCATACAGTGCCAGATTATGAAAAAATGGACATATTCATTGACAACCTAAATGATCAAATGAGTTATCATTAAAAAATGCAAGGACATCAAAGTTTTTGAAAGATGATTGATAATGGAATCAAAATGGAGGAAGCCATGATTAAGTAAGGTGAGTTGAAAATATACAAAGAAGGATTTCACCCTCCTAACAACACTAATAACAACAACCACAATGATAAGCCAAGGTTTTGGAATAGAAATCATAATGCCATCAATGATGGAATAGTGGATAACAACAATGTGAAACCAAAGCAACCAGTTTTTAATTTATCCAATCACTCAGCAACAACTCAACAAAACAACACTCACCAAAAAGAAACTATCAAAAATTTCTTTTGAAGGCAATTTATAAATATTGGTGAACCCCTTGGGTCAGCACTAAAGATACTTCTTGCAAATAAATTGATTACTTTTCTAGAAGAAAGGAACTATGAACCTCAAGTAAAACCCCCTTGGTGGAATGATAACCATTATTGTGATTTCTATCGAAACAAGGGACATCACACAGATAATTCTCAACGGTTGAAACATGTCATCCAAGATTTGATTGATAATGGAGTAATAACTATGGATGGACATTCAACAAATGAATCTCATACAACTTTTAAAACTCTGCTTCCAAACTTTGAGAAGGGTGAATCATCAACAACAAATAATGGTAAGGGTAAAGCGAAGGTAAAACGCTCATACATATGATAATGTGGTAAATGTGATTGTAGTTAAAGAAAAACAAACTCAAGAACCTGCTCATGCTATCACAAGAAGCAAAGCTAAAGTTGTTTTGCTTGGTCCTACAACAAACACGTCATCTACTGCAAAACAATATAATCTAGTGGAGCAATTGTAGAAAACGCTCGCGCAAATATCCATCTTATAACTTTTAAAGCTTTCACCTGCACACAAAGAAATTCTTGAATGAGCATTAGTAGATATAACAGTGTCTAAAGATCTGGATATAGATCAATTCCAAACCATGGTGGGACACCGCACAACCCCTCACTGCTTATCATTCACCGAAGAAGATGACATGTCCTTGCAACATCCCCATAATACTCCCTTGCATATCGAAGTCATCATTCATAAGACATGAGTTAAATGTGTCCTAATAGATGGTGGAGTTGGCTTAAATATTTGCTCTTTGAGTCTAGTCCATGCTCTAGGTTATTCAAAAGATGCAGTTGTTGGCATTTTTGATGTTTATGTTGTGATTGTCATTGATGGACACACACTTGCATTGAGATCCTCTTTATATGTATGAGTTAAAGCACAACTGGTATTTGTTCCAACCGGTATGTTGTATTATAGTCTTTAGACTATTGATGTTTTGCAGAATGTGTTTCCTGGTCTGAAGCAGCATGCTAACCTCAAGCGGTACGAGGGATTGAAGCGGCATAACACATTTCTACCAGTCTTCATTTTTGTCAAACCGGCAACCGGCATTTCGTATGAACCGGTAATACTTTGTGATGAGTTACCACCCACCGATTGTTTGATGGTGCCGATACTATAGTGATGCTTTTTGTGATGTATTACCTAGTATGTCCAGGTTCATTGAAACTAGGAAATTGTGATGTAATCCTATTGGACCGACATGAAATCAGTTTCCTTTATAAGGACATCATGTCTAGGGTTTTAGGTTGTTGTTGTTATTGTTGTTGCGATAGTTGATATTACGGCTAGGGTTTAAGGTGGTTGATGAGTTGGAGAGATTATGAATGTGTAGAAGACTGAAGTAATGCAATAGTGCATGAAGAACGAGCTATCAAGGATCTAACCGAGCAGTCAGTGCTATTAGCTAGATCAAACACTTGTTGATTACTCACATCTTTGACAAGTCTGTAGCCCTTAATCGGGTAGGCCCAAAAGCCTCTTGTAAATCCTCTAACAAGGTGGTTCACATATGTGGATCTAAAATCGTCTAGCAAGGTAGTCTTTAATAGGACTTGTCTCCTAACAGAGATTGAGATTCCTAATAGGATCTGTTCTGGTAAAGAACACTGTAAGACCTTAACTGGTCTGACCTTAACCGGTCTGGTTCCTATTCTACAGATAGTGACTTGTGAGTTCCATCTCACCGTGGTTTTTCCCATTTGGGTTTCCATGTCAAAATATCTTATGTTATGGTGTTTGTGCTTCTATGGGTAAATGCATTATTAGCTATTTGGTTTGCATGTTTGTTAACTGGTTTGTCTGTTAAACTGTTTTACCGGTTTACTACTAGTGTTGCAAAGTGTTTAAGTGTGAAGGTTTTTGGCATACTAATTCACCCCCCCTCTTAGTATTCATTAGCAGTTGATCCACGAAAAAAGATCACCATTAAAGCCTATGATGAAGAAGAGTGTTCCTCTAAAGGAATTGTGATGTTACCCATGAGAGTGGGACCTTTACAGAAAGACACAATATGCCAAGTTCTAGACTTGGACTTATCATACAACATACTCTTAAAAAGACCCTGGATACATGACATACAAGTTGTTCCATCAACATATCATCAATGCCTAAAGCTTCCCTACAATGGGTAGGAAATAACGATCTCAACAGATTCAAATCCATTTCAGTATTGTAGTAATCTCAAACCAGCTCAAGAAGTCATTGTTCCTCATAATAGGGAGGCATCATCTTCAAACACACAATCTAAAGAAAAATCATTTGCCTCAATTTTGTCAAGTATAGAAAAACAAATGCAGCTAAGAGATTGAGGGAATGGAGAATATTCAATATCACAATTACCACTTTCTCCTAAATCATTTGGAAAACCATCAAACTCTAAACAACAACCAATTGTAAAACATCTTCTGATATTTGATGGAGCATTTGTTAGTGCTGGGACCTTATCAGAGGAAACATAAGACAAAGATGTACTACGGTGGCTATACAAGGATGGATAATTTCAACAAAAGATCAACAATGTCCGTATACCTAAAGAAAAGTATGGAAAAGGATTCAACATTCTTAGAAAAATGGGATACACTAGAATAGGTCCTATAGGGAAAAGAAAAGAAGGTATATCAGAACCTATCCAACCTTACACTCAGGAGGCTACAGGCAAAGCAGGCTTAGGGTATGGACAAGTTACTATACCAGAAGACACATCTTTTAGCCAACAACAAGAGGAATATGAAAACAAACAAGAACAACTAGCAATCGAAAGAGAAGAAACATCAGCTAAACAACAAGCACAAGCAAACATGAAATGGGAAAAGAAGCAAGCTTTAAATAAATAGGAAAAACAAACTAAAAACACCTCCCAAACAACCTTAAATCTTAATCAAAACAAGCATGAACCTGGTATTAATCAAGGAGATCTCATAGCAAGGTTGACAGAAGAACTCAATCTCAGTCCAGAAGAGGTTGAATATGAAAGAAGAAAAGGTATAGCAAGAAAAGCTGAAGAAACAATTCAAATACTATATGAACAAATCTGTAGATTTCAAGTGGCAAGTGAGATAGATTCTAACGAATGGGAATGGGATTCCTATCACTCTGAAGAATCAGCTGAAGAAAATTGCTTTGAAGAAGATGTAGGAGTCGATGTAGTTCACACGTATTCAGGGCAAACGTTAGGAATTAGTTCACTTGAATTAGAATCACATTTGACTGACTTGGACTTAATCGAAGATGATCAAGAGTTCCCTGTGCGAGGTCATTCTGATGAGAGTACCGCTCTAGACATCGACTTACATATCAAAAACTTTGATACATCCATCATGACCCTTGATACTCTCGAAACATCTCAACCTGATGACCCCTTACCTCTAATCCACCCCGAACTTATTGATTGGGAAAATGAAGGACATATTGCCATTGATACCTTTCCGAATGACCACGCCGTATCAATATATCTTAATGCAATCAAACCCAAAACAACTCTCACCAGGAATTTCAGCAACGCAAGTGGGTGCCAAATCTCCTAGTTGCAAAAAGGAAAATAAAGAAAACAATATCAGGTCTAATGCTGAAAACCATTTCTTGGCAACATTAGATCAGGAAAAAGTAAAAAGAAAGGATGCATCTAATAGTGAAAACCTCCTCGAGGTGCCAAAAGATGGGAGATTTGACACTTTACCTACACACTATCAAGAAAGGTCATCCATTTTGATTGAATCAACAGAGGCAATTAACATTGGGACAACAGAGAAACCAAAGATCCTACATCCAGCAACTTCTCTGTCAGAAGAAGAAATGCAACAATATATGGAATTCTTCAAACGATGACAAATCAATTTTGCCTGGTCATATGCAAACATGCTGGGGTTAGATCCAGAGCTTATTATGCATCACTTAAATGTCAGTCCAGGAGCCAAACCAGTTAAGCAAAAATGAAGGAAAAATGCATCCGCATATTGCTCTTCTAGTCAAAGCAGAATTAAAGAAATATTGGATGTCGGATTCATCAGACCTGTAGCTTATCCTTAATGGGTATCCAACATCGTTCCTATTTCCAAACTAGATAAAAGTATCAGAATATGCACAGACTTCAGAGATCTTAATAATGCATGTCCAAAGGATGACTTTCCTTTGCCTAACATTGACATCATTGTAGATTTAACTATTGGACACTCCATGTTTTCTCTAATGGATGGTTTCTCCAGATACAATCAGATTAAAATAGCACCTGAGGATCAAGAAAAGATAGCTTTCACATGTCTATGGGGTACTTTATGCTGGAACGTCATGCCTTTTGGACTAAAGAATGCAGGTGCTACATATCAGAGAGCTATGACAACGATATTCCATGACATGAGGAAAACATTCATGGAAGATTATGTGGATTACATCTTGGCCAAATCATACAACAGAGAAGACCATATAGAAATACTAGAAAATATATTTGACAGGTTAGAACAGTATAAGCTATGACTTAATCCTAAGAAATGTACCTTTGGTGTCACTTCAGGAAATCTATTGGGATACATTGTTTCAGCTAGAGGTATCGAAGTAGATCCAACTAAGGTCAAAGCAATCATGGAGATGGAATCTCCCAAGAATATAAGTCAACTAAGATCACTCCAAGGAAGACTCCATTTAATCAGAATATTTGTTGCTCAACTGGCAGATAAATGTTAACCATTTACTCATCTATTGCATAAAAATGTTCATTTCAAATGGGACCATCAGTGTGAGGACACATTCAACAAGATCAAGGCATATCTCATGCAACCACCTGTCCTAATGTCACCAATTCCATGAAAGCCATTGTTACTTTATGTATCAACCACTGAAGTATCATTAGGAGTTTTGCTTGCACAACAGGATAATGAAGAAAAAGAACGAGCCATCTACTACATCAATAAAACATTAGTGGGATACGCGATCAACTATTCACCAACAGAAAAAGCATGCGTAGCGGTAGTTTTTGCTTCTAAAAAATTAAGACACTATCTACTATCTCACTCCATCAAGTTGATAGCTAAAATCGATCCATTGAAGTATTTACTCAACAAGGCAACATTAACAGGAAGATTAGCAAAATGAATCACGAGTCTAAGTGAGTTTGATATTGAGTATGTTGACAGAAAAGCTATCAAGGGACAAGTCATTGTAGACCAACTAGCCGAGGCACCACTTCAGGATAATCGTCCTTTGCAGATTGAATTTCCCGATGTTGATATCCTAACAATCACAACAAAAACATGGCAATTATACTTTGATGGTTCATATACACAACATGGATTAGGAGCAGATATTCTATTCATCACACCACAAGGTCATACAATTCCAAAAGCATATAAATTAAGCTTTCCATGCACCAACAATACAATAGAATATGAAGCTTTGGTTACAAGTATCAAAATGGCTATAGAATGGAACATTACACAAATTCAAGTCTTTGGAGACTCTCAATTCGTCATCAATCAAATCAATGACGACTATAAAAAAAAGGATGAAAAATTTGATTCCCAAACTATCTGTCACCTTGTTGGGCATGATTCCTCCCGCTATGGCCAAACTTACACATACCTAAAAGATAATACCCTACCTCTTGACTTATCAAAAAATCAAAAGAGAAACTTTATTCACCAATCCTCCCATTATACTCTTGTCGCGGATACCCTGTTCAAATGAGGTCTAGACGGTACTCTTTTAAGATATATCGAACAAGAAGAATATGAGAAGGCCTTACATGAAGTCCATAACAACATTTGTGGTACTCATTCAAGTGGTCTTACCCTTTCGAAAAAACTCATACGCTTGGGCTATTATTGGCCAACTATGGAACGAGATTCTTTTTATATAGCTATAACATACAAACAATGTCAGATCCATGGGAATTTGATTCATGCACCAGTGCAAGAACTTCATGCTCTGGCAACATCTTGGCCTTTTTGTCAATGGGGTCTTGATCTACTAGGAAAGATAAATCCTTCTTCATCTAATGGTCACAAATTCATCCTTGTCGCTACAAAATATTTCACAAAATGGATTGAGGCAATACCTCTCACAAATATCACAGGAAAACAAATTGCTGCATTTATCTTGAACTACATCATCTGTCGCTATGGAATACCCATGACCATTATCACTTATAATGGGTGACCATTCAAGAATCAGGATGTACAAGAGCTATGTGAGAAATTAAAGACCAAACATAGATTTTTCACACCCTATTAGCCACAAGGGAATGGGCAAGCAGAAGCATCAAACAAAACCATTCTAAAAATCCTCAAAAAGATAGTGAATGATGCTAGAAGAGATTGACATATTCAATTGAACCCTGCTCTATGGGCCTATTGTACTAGTATCCACTTACCAACAGGTGCCACACCTTTCTCTCTTGTTTATGGATTAGAAGCCATACTGCCAATAGAAGTAGAGATACCTTCTCTACGAGTATCACTAAAAGGTCTTATCCAAGATGAAGAACAATGAGTATCTAGATTGCAAGAGTTAGAATTGATCCATGAACGAAGAGAAATGCCTTTGATCATTTAAAGGTATATCAACAAAGAATGTGCCAAATTTATAATCATAGGGTCAAACCACAAGTCTTTTAGGTTGGGGAACTAGTACTCAAAGAAAATCCACACAACCAGGCAGATCGAGAAAAGAAAGGAAAGTTTGAACCAAACTGGTTAGGTCCGTTTGTGGTCACAACAATATTTGGGTAAGGAGCATATCAGCTATCAACACAAGATGTGGATCAACTTGAGTAACCCATCAATAACATGCATCTGAAGTAGTTTTATGTCTGAAAAAAGCAGAAAAATCCAGAAATAGTGAAAAAGCAGAAAAATCCAAAAACAGGGAAAAACAGAAAATCCAAAAAAAAAAATCAAATATGAGAAAAAGTGCAATAAAAATAGATGGTGAAAACCTGGCAAAATAGGCGCTATCTATCAGCTAGCTCTTCCATCTATTAGTTCATGCTTCCTTCCACTTGCATTCTTTTCCATCAACGCTGTTCATATCCATAATAAAGTCTTTGTACATACGCAGGCATCCCGAGTGGCTTCTCGCCATGGTTTGGATCACTGGGTATATCATACTGAATTTGTTTCTAGGCTTGGGGCAAAATCCTGCACCTAGTTGGGGGCAAAAATTTTGATCATTTTGAGCTTAATAAAATAGGAAGAACAACAATTAGACAACCCTTATCAAACAAAAACTGAGACACATCCAACATTGAACACGAGATCAAATTGTCAACCATCAAACTATCACATGTCAGTCTAAGCACATCACAAACTTTTCAATGGATGGTATCTTTTGGATAATGATTTTAGCATGATTGTTCAACTTTTCTATCTTGATTTTCGCTATCATGATTTCTGGGTGACTCCAGGATGTCTCTGACTAGAGGAATAATGAAGGAACATGATATTTTTCTTGTCTGTTGTCTATAAATTAATCATTAATATGTGCAAATTTGTCTCAGGACATGATCATCAGAATATCATCGAAGACATTGCCAATTTGCGTATTGAAATGGTTAATATTGCCTATTTTATGCAAGCAACACTTAGGTCATCTTGGTTCAATTATACTTCGATGCTTGTGCTAACTTGCAATATAAAAATCCAAGAAAGTTGTGCTCAGGTCATCATGGTTTAATTATACCATTGATGTTTTCACTCACTTCCCACATTTAAAAAAGATCAATGATGACAAAACACATTAACCCAGGGACTGGTCCGATCATAGCTTTGCATTTGATTTGCATTTTAGCTTGCATTTCATTCTTGCATGGGATCCCGCATGCTCATTTTATCCAAGGTTAAATCTATCACAAGAATCATCAAGGTATCATCATGAGTGTATATGCAATCAGAATGATGACTCATCTCTCTCCAGATATTGTTGACCCAATGAAAATCTTATATTCCCCCCTCAACAGAACCAACATCAGCATATCTGAATCTTCCTGCAACTTGATATCAACAAATCTGTCAGTTCTTTGCTGAATCAACATTATCAATTCTATCAACCGATCGCATCTACATCTATCCTATCATGTCTTATATGGGATGTATCTTTCCTGGAACCAGACGTTATGATCATGTCTTATACATGATATATCATTCCTGAAACCAGACGCTTTGATCATCTTTGTCTTATACAGGAGGTGCTATTCCTGAAACCAGACTGAATCTCAATCTTATCAATCTAATCAATCAAACTTTATCAATAATCAAGAACCACATCACTGTGATCGTAGAATTCGCACTTTCATCAACCACAGTTGTATACATCGAATCATTTCTAATCGGGATATCAATTTTGCAAAGATCCAAAAACTCCAAAGGTCAATTATCTCAGTTGATCTACCGAGGGGGCATCATCATACCACAATTTATCAATCAATGTCTAGGGCATCCTATCAAACCAATATCATCATCAAAATGAGATTATTCTTTGAATCAATGCATCATCACACCTCGCTTCAAAGAGGGGCAAAATGTATACACCTAAAAATGGTCTGAAGATAATTAATTAAATAAGCAATTATTTAATTAATCCCCCTTCCCAATTTAATTGAATTCATTAGGAAATTTGATTAAATTCTCCCTTTCATCTACTTATTAATAAATCTAAGGATTTATTTAACAGGTTCATTTCAATAGTCCCCTTTGATTAATTTATTTAAATTAATTAATCCTCCCCCCATTTCAATCAATTCTTCTAATCTCCCAATTAATTAAAACAAATCAATTTATGAGTTGTTGAGAAGTAATTAGTCTTTTCCTATTATTTGAATTTTTAAATTCAAATTACCCACATTCCTCCTAACTTCTAACCACGTAACCTAACCATCCCTCTAACCTAACTCATCCCACCTAAGCTTGGGTTTAACCAACCCTGTCCTATCTTGCACATCCTAACCTCCTTATCCTAACCTCATATGGTGTGGATATTCTCTCCTTGAGACACATGGCACTTTGGCCACATGTCTCCTCTCTTGGACACTTTCCCTTTTATGAGAAACACTCCTTGACACTTGTCATCAAAGAGATGACAAGTGTCCCTTCCTCCAACCTCTTCTCCAAATTCCTCCAATTTCACCCTTGATATCTTCAGACTCAATCTTGACTGTTGATTCCTGCCACCTCACCCTTGGCCTTGGAAATCCTATAAATATCCCCCATTTTGGAGCACAAAGGATCCCATCTGATTATCAATTTAGGCATTGTTACTATAGGCATATCATTTGAGAATTATTGTTATAGGCAATTGCATTAGCTTAATTTGACCATTTTCTAGCATAATTTTTGAATCATGTAGCTTAATCAATCTCTTTTCTAGCTTAATTGCATCATCATCATAGCTTAATCATGCATATAATTAGCTTTATTAGTCTCTTGGATCAATCTAGCATAATCCATCTCATCTTTGCATATCATTATCATTTAAAATCCTCCATCTAGGTGTAGTCAAGTCACTGGGATTGATTATCCAGATTTGAGAGAAAATCCATAATCACATCTCTTAGGAGGCGATAGGTCGCTTTGTCATGGTTCATCTTTATTTTTTTATTATTTGCTAACCATGCTTGTAATGATCTATTGAGTGTTTGTGTTGCCGTTGCAGGTATCACACTTCACAGGCATGACAATATCTACTAGAGAGAAGCAGTGAGTACAACGGTTTATACATTCAACCAAGTACATATCAAAGGAGAAACTGGTAAGATAGCTTATGAATTATGGTTTGGAAATACACCTACAGTTAAGTATTTTAGAATTTTTGGTAGTAAATGTTATATCAAGAGATATGATACTATTGGGAAATTTGATCCTAGATGTGATGAAGGTATATTTCTTGGTTATTCTAATGAAAGCAAAGCATATAGATGTTATAACAAGAGATTGCAGAGAATTGTGGAGAGTGCTAATGTCAAAGTAGATGAGCTGATCAGAAGTCAAATCAGAGTTTATAAGAAGGAACCGGTAGTGGAAATGATTATATCTGAACTGGTAGCACCTTTACCAAAATAGAGAGTTGAACCAGTTACTCTAGCAACATCAGAGAATTCTACAGTAATTGAAGAACAGGGAAGAGGAACAAAGAGATAGAAGACTCCTAGGTATGTGAGATTGAATCATTCTGAAGAACAAATCATTGGGGATAAGAGCAATGGAGTGATGGCAAGAAGAAGACTGACAACTAATGAGGTATGTTTAATTTTACAAGTTGAACCAGTATCAGTAATTGAGGCATGTAAAGATGAACATTGGTTAAAAGATATGGAAGAAGAATTAGATCAGATTGAGAAAAATAACACATGAACTTTGGTTCCTCGGCCTAAAAATAATTTTTTTATTGGAACTAAATGGGTTTAGGAATAAATTGAATGAGGATGGTATATTTTTAAGGAATAAAGATAGATTGGTTTGTAAAGGATATTCTTAGAAGGAAGGAATTGATTATGGAGAGACTTTTGCACCGGTAGCTAGGATTGAAGCTATAAGATTATTTCTTGCCTATGCGGCTTATAAAAACTACAAGGTTTATCAAATGGATGTTAAATGTGCATTTTTGAATGGGGATCTTGATGAGGAAGTTTATATTAAGCAACCTGATGGTTTTTCACTATCAGATGATACAGATATGGTTTGTAGGTTAAGGAAAGCTTTATATAGATTGAAACAAGCACCTAGAGCTTGGCATGCAAGGTTGGATAAATATCTTTTGAAGCTTGGATTTACTAAGGGCAGTGCTGATAGTAATTTATATTATAAAATCACTGATGATGATATACTGATTGTTGAAGTATTTTTTGATGACATTATTTTTCGAGGTGAAGATAAATTGTGCATAGAATTTTCTAAGAATATGGAGAAAGAATTTGAGATGTCTATGATTGGTGAGATGAAATTTTTCTTAGGTTTGCATATTACTCAGACTGACAAAGGTATTTTTATCTCTCAAACTAAATATGCTAAAGAATTATTGAAGAAATCTGGTATGGGAGATTTTAAACCGACAATAACACCTATGGTTACAAGTGAGAAATTGACAAGAAAAGATGTTTCTACATCGGTAAATCCTATAAGATACAAATTTATGATTGGAGGTCTACTTTATCTGACTCAGACTAGGTTTGACATTATGAATGCTTTTATTATCGTTTCAAGATTTCAGAGTGATCCTAGAGAAAATCATGAGATAGTAGTGAAAAGGATTTTTAGATACTTGCAATGTACACCAAAATATGGCTTGTGGTACCCTAAGGATGATAAATTTACTTTATGTGCATGTATAGATACTGATTGGGTTGGAGATGTTGATGACCAAAAAATTACTTCTAGAGGAGATTTCTTTCTTGGAAAGAAGTTGGTTTCATGGATTAGCAAGAAACAGTCATGCACTTCTTTATCTACTGCTGAAGTTGAGTATATTGATGCTTCTACTAACTGTACACAAGTTTTATGGATGAAGCAAATGTTGAAGGATATAAAGGTGGATTGTGATGGACTGGTAGTTATTCACTGTGATAACTCTACTGCTATTGATATATCAAAGACTGCGGTATTTCATTCTAAGACAAAACACATATCTATCAGTATAAATTTTTGAAGGAGAAGGTGGAAGCAAATGAAGTTAGACTGGTTTATGTGAAGACTAAAGAGCAGATTGCAGATATTTTCACTAAACTGTTATCCAAGGAATCATTTGAGTACCTGAGAGACAGATTGGGGGGGTTTTGCCCCTCCAGTTGAGACTTGATTGATGCAGTTTTGCATCAGTCCGACATGCACTATCTGAGATACTATTCATTCTGGCACTGATGTGGGATGCTACTGCTCAGGGGGAGTAGTTAGCTTTGAGATTCAGAGGCTTATGTTTTTGCTTTGATATTTCTGTCAGATTTTTGGCATTGATGTCAAAGGGGGAGTGATATTGATGTGAAAAAGACAAAGGAATAAAATGATAAATGTCAAAAGGGGAGAAATATGAAAGGGGAGAGATATTGATATTCAGAGCTATATGCAGATGATTGTTGGCTATCTTCCACAGGGGAAGACTTGTTTGGCATTTCTTGGTACTTAGATATTTTTCACATCTAGTGTTGCCTTCAATGCCAAATAGGGAGATTGTTGGCTATTTGGTGGAATTGATTATGTGTTGCATTGATGTTTTGTTATTGATGTCAACACTAGCTGTTTGGATGCTTTACCAACACCCTTCTGGTCCTGGTAGGATGAGTGGTTTTTGATTAACTTGGATTAGATATGATCTGACAGGCTTCGGTATAGTCTGGTGATGGAATTGGCTTGTTCATGATACTTATACTCATATTTGGTCAGTTGGTTTTGGTATGGAGATTGGATGCTATCCTGCTTGCTTAGAAGATTAGTTTTTGGTTTCGATGAGGGTTTCATTGGAAGATATTTTGGTGGAGATCTTTGATGAATTGCATAAGTGGTGTTGGTGCAGCTTCTGATGGAATTTTAGGATGTTGTTGGTGATCATGTTCAAGACTTGGCGGTTGGAGATCATTACTGAAGCGTGTGGACCTATACTTGGTCCTGATTTATCTAGGTTATGGACCGAATTTAATGTAATGTATGGATAGGACCTATTGATGTATTTCTGGGATGTCTTATGTGTTGATATTACTTGGTTGGTCTAAGGCTGACATGGTTTGTAATTATGTAATTGTTTTATTGTCTGGTGGCCAACCTAATTGTTTATGGTTGAGGGTTTGTATAAATATATGTAAGATCTCATTGTAGATCATCATGGTTAATGTAAGAGTTCATGGTCAAGGAATGCAATGTGCAAATAATGTAATATCATTCATGCAGAGGAGTTGGTCGATCATTGGAGATCGAATTGGGTTTATGTAAGAGGATTTAGTCCTCCGGTATTGAGCTTAATTAGAACTGTACTCAGGCATAGGAGATGTTATCTTTTGTAGTTCAACACTAATCCTTTTGTAGTCAGTGAGACTCCTTTTGTGATGAGCAGTGTGCTCTAGGCTGTTGGCCTTCCTGCAAGTGCAGGCCCCTTCATTGTAATTCACATACTTACTACATAAGTATTATCTGACTGTGGGTAGGCTTCCCACCTTGGTTTTTCCCTTTACCGGGTTTTCCACATACAAATCTTGGTGTTGTGTGGATGGCTTTTATTCTGTGATTATTGTTTATGCTTAATTGGATTAACTACTATTCCGATATTAATGTTTTGGGTTCCGGTATCAAATTTTTAATTGCTGAATGTTGCTATAATATGTGACAGCTGATTCACCCCCCCTTTCAATTGTCTTCTGGTTATCTGAATTGTCTAACAGGAAATCCATTTTGAATAATTAATTAGTTGGATAAACTTGACCTCTAACAATTTCTCCAATTCTGCTTTGACTAATAATTCAATTCGAGGATGCATTTTTTGAAGCTTTTGTTTAAAAGGTTTAACATTTGGATCAACAAATAGGAGATTCACAATCAGTTCGAGATCAAGTCAAGGCATGTTTGCATAAGACCATACAAAGTGTTATCCCAATTGAAGCTTGTATCATAATTTCACTCATGGATTACTTGGTCTTATTTCATTTTCAAGTTGTTTTGTTGGTGAAGTGGTCAAATTTTAGTCCTTGTCCAGAGGTTAGGTTTAAAGAGTGTTTTTCAGGTCAATTAAAGTTTGAAGTCTGAATTGTTCATATAAGTGTAGGTTCAATCTTTCTTTTGATGAACATTTTTGTTTGTTCCTTTGAACTTTGTGTTTTTTTTTTGCACTCATGTTTAATAAGAAATATGTTTGGAGGGAGTTTTTGTCAAAACTTTACTCACATATACTCTAACCAAGTTGTTCAAACTCAGGTTTGAACTCATTATCAATGAGAAAAGCTTGAGTGATACAAGGAACGAACTTCAGTCGTCATTAATGAAGCCTTGGTTTTATGCCTCACATAGCAATAGCCTCCAAGGAGAAAGTTTTTTCAGTTTTGACAACAGATTTGTTAATGATAACAACAGATTGAGGCTACATTCTAGTCACTAAGGGACATATATCAATGATTTTTTGAAAAGGTTTCTTTTGTTAGAGAAGAGGCAGTTATATTCTTGAAAAGTGGGGATATCCAAATATCTTTGGTAGAAAGCCCATTGGGCAGTGATAGGTCACCATGAGCAGAATAAGAGGCACATGCTTAATGGTGATATTTACGGTTAGAAAAGAGTCTCATACAAGAAGAGATCTTAGTCCTCTCAGAGATGTCCATATAGCAGACCAAGATCCCTTGAAAATAGTCCATTGATGAACTAGAGGATATTAACAATCAATTGAGGATAGTCATTACAAAGATCAGGGGCGAATTTGCATAAAGGGAAAAGTATAGAGAAAGCACTCAAATCACATTATAGTTATAAAGAGTAATGAAATTAATCCTAAGGATTGAGAAGAAAGATGGTAGTGAATCAAAGCTTGAACATAATTTGAGTGTTCAGTGGAAAATCTCATAGTCAGGAATTTCGGTATGATATTTGAGATCGGCAAGACACTCCGAGTAGCTAGCACAAGTCACATCTTTCTTCGATGAGTTACCGTTTCAATGAGAATTTAGTGGGGTCTTAACAAAGTTAGGGTTTCAATATAACCTTAGTGTTCGGTGAGACACTTCAAGCAGTTAGCAGAAAACATGTCCTTCACCAACAAGTCCTATTTAGGTGTTGTATTGGTGAGTCTTGATGACAAATGAATTTTGGTATGACATATGAGATCGGCAAGACACTCTGAGTAGTTTGTAGAAGTCATACTTCCTACCTATATTGTCAAAACAGTTGCTGGGTCTTGGCGAAGTCAGGAATTTTGGTGTGAGACTCGGTTTTGGTAAGATGTTTCTAGCAGCTAGCCGAAGTTGTGTGCTTTTGTTGATAAAGACAATATGAAAACATTACACTCATAATAGTCTTTTGTGAATAACGTTGAAGAGAAGAGTTGATATTGACTACTAGATAATAAAAGATAGGGGAGTGTTGTTGATCGAAGAAGAGTTAGCCAGTGAGGGTTGTATCAAAAAGGTTGCACACAGTCCCAAGCTTCAAAAAGATACAAAACAAGGGTAAGTGTACAAAGAGAAATGATAGTCATAACAATCACAACAATTCATGGATAATGCCCTCAATGTGGGTTAATGGATAGAGATATGGTAAGCCTCGTAACTTTCAAGCTTAAGGATAAAACACAGATAGCAGATACTGGATTATGCAGCCATTGATAGATAGTGGTTGAGGAGGATAGTTTTTCCAAGCCATAGTAGAGTCTCAGACTTCATAACCATATTTAGTCTTTACGGAGCAATAAGATAGTCAAAGGGAAGATAGTGAAGTATATCAAACATCAAAATGCAGTCACATGAAGTGGAGTTTATCATTATTTCTATGAATGAAGATCTAAGTATCAAAATGTTACATGAATAGTGCCAAATTAAAGAAGTGAACCATAGATAAAAGGAAGTTGTAGTGACTATCTAAGATGAAAGACCATTAATGCAGTCATAGCATTAGGTCATTAGCAGTATCAAATTCATGCCAAGAACTAGGATAGACCCTAGTAGTAGGGGTATTGGGAGTTATAGAGCAACATTCGAAAGAGCCCTCTCACAACCCTAGGTCTACTACACAGTTAGAGCACGACAAATATAGTCACATTATCATCATAGTCAATGAATGAAAAGTCTTCAAAGGATGATAATAAGCAACTTATGATGAAACTGGGCATTGCCACTATTCTTAAATACTCCTATACCAGCATAAGCAATAAGGGTGAAATGACAATGAACAATGTATTATGATAGGAAAGAAAGCAACCCCTTGAGGTTAGCATATTAGAAGGTTTGATACCTAGTCACAATGTAGTCATAAGTTTGCATTTGAACAGATAATCATTAGCTTTGTCAAGATATTTGAACCATCACTTAATCAACATTCACCCAAGTTGAGTATTAGTTCAAGGAGTAGTCATAAAGGCAAAAGGTGAGATTTTCTTCATCATGCAGTTTGAGCCTTGAAAAGAGGAGGTTTGAGGAAGCTTTCAAGAATTTATGGGCTCTTTAAGACTTCACATGGGTCAAGCATCAGTTGGAGTGAGTTTTGAGTCTGTCAACAACTAGTTAGGGTCAATTTTGACTCCATTTTTCAAGGTTTTCACCTCAAATTCGACCAAAGGAAGATATTTCATACAATTGGGGATAAAATCAATGAAGAAAGACTTTAGTTGAAGCTGAGATTGAAGAGGCATAGTCAGTCATTTTTTAGTTCCAGATCTATTTGTCTATAAAGTTGTTCCATACTTAGTCACAATTTGCTATTGGTTGTCACTATACCCTCTACTCGCTATCATGAATGTTAAAGACAATCATTCCAAATGGTTGAAAACTTATTTGTTGCATCTCATAATATTTTATGTACAAACACTTTCTATTGGGGTTACTACCACTGTTAACTTCATTAAAAATTTGAAAGTGTTTTTTATGATGACATGATGCAGTGGAACCTTATCACTATCAAGTCTTAGCTTTCTATTTCACTATCCATTATGTTAGGCACACTCTTTCATTTCACTATTGATAATATAATATTGCATGAAGTTTTTGCAACATTTCTCAATAGCTTTCATGTAAATGCTTCAACGTCTTTCTATAGCACTCATGGAGTTGTTGCAATGCCTTTTGTTTCAACTATAAAATCATTCCAATTATTTTAAAAAATTTCCTTTTGCAATTATTTTAACACACACATGCAAGTACTATTTAAGTAAGTAATGGTTGTTTTATTATGTAAAAAAGGGTAATCATTACCTATGTAAAATAACATTTTTTCTTTTCTTTTGTTTTTTGTAGAAATGTATTGATAAACTCAAAGAAGGGGATAAAGTTAGGGTGTTGGATCTATTTGATAGTGTTGCTGTGGTCATTGGGTGGATTCACTCCTTATCTATTGTACATGGAGTCAACTTGAAAGGAACAAGAGATAAAAATGTAAACATTTTAAAGGTCACAAGTAACATACCCCTTGCCAATGAAGATAAAATAGATGGAGCTGTCTATCTGAAAGAGAAAGAGGAAACCTTCACACAATGACCATTAAAATATTTACAAAAAAGGACATAATTGATCAGGAAAAGAAAATTGCTTGAGTCTCATTTATCATGTACTAGTTGTTAGACGTCTTTGTCACTGTTTTATGCAGTATTTTGAATGTGTTGTTCAGAGGTCTTAATTATCATGGTGTATTTGAAAGAATTGGAAACTCTTAGACAACTTTGCCATATATATATATATATATATTTACATTATATTTTTTTATTTCAGATTACCTTTATATATCTTGATGTTGAATCAATATTTTAGTCCTAGTGTGTTGTAGCTTGTTCGTATATGTAATATTTTTATTTGCTTTTATGTTTTAGTTCAAGTTTAATATTATGTTATTTTTGCATTATAAAATTTATGGTATTTAATAAATTAATCATATCATGACTATATTTACTACCAATTAAAGGAAACCAGTAAATAAAAATGACTAAATATACTACAAATGGACAAAAATAAGTGAATAAAAATGACTAAATATGCTACCAATTGATGGCAATTAATGATTACAATGACTAAATAAATGACCACTTAACAACAATCAATGACTAAATATATGACTAAAGTAATGACTAAATATATGAAATGACTACCATGACTAAATAAATGACCAGTTAACAATAATCAATGACTAAATAAATCACTACCATGACTAAATAAATGACCAATTAACAACAATCAATGATTAAGTTAATAACTAAATCAATGACTTAATTAATGACTAAATCAATGACCAAATTGATCAATCAAAACAACCAATTAATGACTAAAATAGTTTATTCATAAATTTGGTAGCGTTATAAATGACTTACAATAAACTACTAATGGATTAATCATTTATATGCGATTTTTAGTAGTTTTTTGTCATATATTGTTGTTTTTGTACTAGTGCATGATGGGAAAATTCCAATGTCAAACCCTTGGAGTCTGGATGTAGCTAAGTTAATTGTGCCAATGTTTTCATTGATGTTGAATTAATTCAAGTACTGGCTAAAAACTATCACCCCGTGACTCGGATGGTGAGAATGCCTAGTGAGAATCCATTGTTGGTAATCACAAAGTCAACCATTATTGTCTGTTTCATGCTAAACAAATAGGCCTTGACTAGGGTTGATTTAGAAAAAGTTGAGAAAAACTACAATAGGCTAAGAAAAACTTTTAGGAGAGATGGGTTCCCATTCTACCAAAAAAGGGGTATAAATAATTGGCCAATGGATATTGTGAGCAATGAGCCTTTCCTAGTTGATGAATTTCTTGTTTATTTCCAAAGAACATAATTTGCCTTGTGTCAGATACTAGGAGAAGATGCTAGGGTAAAGATGCCAGTTTCTTTGATGTACATGGCCATGAGGATTCAAAACTCTAAGTTGAATGTTGAACTTGATTTTGCCCTAGAGATAGAGAAAAAAATTCATACACAACTTGTAGCTTGGAAGGAGAAGAAAGGATGTGACTTTCGTCACCATTCTCTATTGTGCTATTTGATTTTGTACCAAAATAGATAAGAGTTTTGTCAGCCAATAAAGTTGGGAATGGTGGACAACACAAGAAACAAAGTGCATGCACAATTATGGTGTTACATATGGGACAAAAGATGCATATATAATAGCTACAAGGTTTTTCATGGCACATTTATTGTTTCACTCTTCCATTCTTTGAATCACCAAGTCAACAAGTTATCCTCACAAATGATAAAGGTAATAAGGCCATTGGCCATGAATCCTGAGGTAAGACACACACAAAATTTTCATGATTGGTTTTATATGGGGGATTATACTCTGGTTAGATTATATGGATGCCCTCAAGCTCCCCATTTGTTACCTATATTTGTATCAGATATAATTGAATTTTTGGAATTCATGTGGTAGATGATGTGGTTTGCGAAGGAGATCATGGAGAAAAGAAAGAAGGGGATATTTTTGCCCCATGTAACCAAATGTGTGGGGTTATTCATTAGATCTAATGTCCTTGAAAACTTGCAAGGATATTTTAAAATAAATTATTCTTTGAAGCATGGTCAAGAGAGAATGTGTGATCTAGAGAGTCACATCAACCAAATTAATTGGCCTGTAACTCATGAAGTGCTCTTAGATGAATATTTGCTCAAGAACTATGTAATGTATCATGAAATTGTTCAAAGAAAAAAGAAATGGAATATTTTAATTCAATTAGAGGAAGGTAAAAGAAAAAAGGATCCAGACTTTCCTAGATTTTTTGTGGAAGAGTCAGATGTCCTGAAAAGAATTGATTTGTACATAAATAATTTTGAGAAATTGTATGGAAAATCAGTAGGCCATGGCTCCTCACCCCAAAAAGACAAATTTCCAATAAAGAAACCCTAAGGCGTAATAATTCATGACGCACCGGATGCTATGTTGGTACATAAATATTCACCTAGCCCTCCCCCATCAAAGAAGAAAAAGAGGGATGACCCTATGCCATTGGTATCATATGATGAAACAAAAGGAGAAGGTGACACTGATGAGGCTGTTAGTGCACTAAAATCCTTGAAAGGTAATGAAGGGGTGGAGCAGCCACACATGTCTCCAATGATATATGAAGAAGTACATGGTTATGATGCCCAAGTTCAAGAAGATGTAGAGCCAATAAATCATGTAGATGAGAGGGTGGCACTTTCATTAACATTCATAGAAGACGATGAATTCATCAACACTACCGAGTTCAAATATTTTTCGATCAAAATGAAAATGAAAGAATTTGAGGAGAAGAAATAGATTAACTTAATGGGTGTTGATGAGTCATAGCATGTTGAGGTGGTAGCAAGGACTTGAAAAAAATCAAGGTTTGATGAAATAACCATTACCCCAGCTGAGGCAAGAGAGATGGCGCTAAAAATTAATATGTTAATTGTTCTCAGAATAACAATAAAACAAATGTTTCTATTGGACCAAGTCAGGCACCAATAAGACCCAATTCTTGTGGCGGAATTTGATTTTGAAGAGGGGGTAAGTGGTATTAGATATGATCCAAAAGAAGAGACCTTGGTAGCTTGGATAAGTTTCAAAAGCACTAATAAGCCCAAATTAGTAGACATAGACAAAGAGACTAAGGGCACAACTATATTAAAAACCTTGAAAGATACCTCCCCATTGGAGGTGGCCACCATTACTATGTATTCAACAATGTTCACCTAAGATGTAGTAAAGAATATGCAACAAAAATTGATTGAGTATGAAAAGGTACAAATTGAAATGAAAGAATAAATAAATAGATTGTATGTTGAGAATGTCATGTTGGAAGAGAAGACAAAAGGGAAATTAGTTAATCAAAATAAAGATATTGTTCTTCATAAAAATTATGCAACCCAACCAATTGAGGGCACCAGAGAAAATCAAAGATGGCTTGAAGAAAAACAAAAATATGAAAAGGAAGTCAGTGAGTTAAAAAAATCCAATGAAGAGATCGATTGAAAGGTACCTCATCAGGTTCTTAGCACTTTTTAACAAATACTAATAAATAGGGTGAAGTATATCATTGATAAGTTGGATGATGTCTATAAGGGTTACAAATCCTTACTAAAATTGTTAGATGCATTCAAAGAAAATAGACCTATATTAGAAGCATTATCAAAAACATGGGTAATAGTTCATCACACTCTCATCACTTTGTGTAAAGTTATACATAGGGATCCAACCGCCCCTCCTACTATAAAAGGAACAAAGAAAATGGTGAACATGATTATTGAAGAGCTCAGGTATATTTCTAGTGAGGAGCCCAAGGTAAGGGCCAAAATAGACGCTTTTCATACATTCAATCTTTGGACCATACCCCAGATCATTGACAAAGATAAACATGTTAGAGACTTCAGTGATTGGAGAAGCTACTTTTACCAAATAGTGTCTAAGATCACGTCACATATGAAGGAGGAAAGGAATATTAGTATTCAAAGTTTCAATTTGTTCTTAGATAGAATTGTGACACTAGATGTTTGATACATCGGTTTTATTACAGAGGTAAGAACCATAACAGATAAGAGGTAGAGAGACCACTTGACAAATGTGCCTACCATTCAGAAGCATAAGTGGCCAAGTGATTATGATATCTATTAATGGGAGAACCAATACCTAAAGCCCTCAAAATATTGATGCAACAAAGTTTCAGCCGGTATGCATAAAATTTTCCCTTACTTAAAGTAGAACCTTGTGAGACCTATTTGGTCATGGGTTGCTACTTGAAAAATGAAGACAAGGAACTTGCCTATGACCATCGACCATTTCCATGTTTTATTTTCTTGTTTCGAAGGCTTTGTTATTTCACAAACTCTTAATCTTTTGATTAGGTGTGTCCCTCCATTTTGAATAGTTATTTTGTAATGGTCTTAAGCTTATTGCTTCTCCCATTTTATATAAGGGAGAAACCAAGACCGAAAATGGAGATATAGACATATAATAGAAAATAGTAGTGGCAGAAGAGACTATTGTACTTTCCTTGTAGTGGCGGTTATATAATACAAAAAGTTTCAATTTCTGCTCTCAATTATTTGTTTAGTTGTGAATGACATATGTTATATGGTTGTTTCCAGTTTAGTATTTTCTTATTTGTTTAATTAAAATTATCAAGGATATTTATGATTTATCAATGAAGTTTTTTCACTCTATGTAATTTGGTTAATTGGTTTCTATAAGGAAAAATTAAAACTCTTATAATAAAGTTACAAGAAATTGGAAGGAATTAACTGGATTAAAAATAAGAACCTGTTAACATCACATCAGTGCATGTTTATATAAGATAAAAACAAATTTGAGTGCCAAACAATTTGGATATTGATAAGAAATATGATATGTACAGTGGACTCCGTAGCCCTGCAGGAAGGCACTAGTCTTAATCACGTTCAAGATAGTTTCCATTAAGATTTAATTTTTCTCTTTTTATTTCAAGAAGTATTAGAAGTAGAAGTGGTAAGGAGTAATTTATCTATTTCAAACATTCATTCCATTTTGAAGTAGATTTAAATAAGGGTTTCATCATAATTAACATAAGAAATTGAGAATCTACTTAAATTATCAGAAGGTACACCCACCAAGGTTTAGCAGAGCCTAAAGAGAATTCACAAATCTGTAATCCCAGAGGGAAAGTCACAACTCAAGCACCTCGCTCATCCTGCTTGTACACTAGTCATAAGCTTGTCGCTTTACCACCACTCACTTGGTTGATTTGTTTTCTCTATGTCAACACATCACTTACTAGTTGACATACTCTTCTTACCGGTGACAAACTATACTGATAATCTGTCCATATCATCCACACAAGTCAAACACTAACTTGTGTATCAGTGACTCTAGTGGTCATTCCTCTAAATGACATTCTCTTCTTTGTCGGTGACCTGCAACACTAGTTGACATCAATAACTGCATGTCAACAATACTCCCATATCGGTTGTCCTTCTATACCGGTTGACATCAATGACAACACAATACCAAAAATATCCCCATTTGGCACTAATGTCAACACATGTAGTATCCGACATAAAAAATGATCTCTCTCCTCCTTTGTGTGATCCAAATCTTCCCCTTTGTATAGTCCATGGATTCTCACACCTATAGTATGCGATATACTACAAAATATTTCTCCCCCTTTGACAACAATGGCAAAGGGCACCATCAGGGTCCCTCTCTTCCTTGTATATACCAGATACTGACATAAATCTTTCTCTCCCTTTTCTTTACCAGATGTATCTCCTCCTTGAACTATCATTTGTTGCATCTCCTCAAGTCATAGTACTTGAGATGGAGGGCACAACCATCATCTGACACCAATTTCCCAACAACCAAGTGTTTATACAGACCGGAGATATATGCATATACAATGCTGAAACCAATTGAAGACCCATGTGTCAGTGAATACACCATACCTGCCAGTCAACCTGCATCATCTCCCCTTGATGTGCAGAAGCAACTCTGACCCCATCTTAGCACATATTTTTACAAAATATTTTTTTCTATATGGAGGCCTTTTTCTTTGAGCATTTATTGCTGGTTTGTATGTGCAGGAGCTTTATCAGCATAGGTAAAGGTTCTCTAAAAGGATTAGCTATTTCAGAAGTATCAAGGTATCACTTGGGCACACTAAGGGCATGCACTAAGTATAGACTGCACAAGGAATCCATTATGGAAATGTTTGTCAGCATAGAAGTCATTATGACATGAACTAGAATTTCCTTCTGGTATATATCAGGCCCTATGGGAAAAATTGGGATCACCAATGTTCAGGATGGATGGCTCATTTGTGTTGGATTACAAAATTTCAATTATTAGCATAAGTAATCCCAATGAAATAGCATTGGCAAGCAAAAGAAGGATTATTGACATATCTTGTTTCGATGAAACAGAAGGCAGATGCATTAGAGAGCTTAAAAGATACTCAGCACGATGCATGCTTTTGAAAAGGTCATACCATCGAGATAGCTTGTTTCGATGAAGCAGAAGGCAGTGGTTTTCTATCGACATGTATCAACTTATTGACAAGAAGTAGAAATTGTTATACCGATAGCCTATGAAGTCATCGGTATGACTTGTGACGATAAGAAAATGTGGATCATGGACCTATAGTATCAGGAGATCAGAAGTAATGAGAAAAGTCTATCCCAATACCTGATGACTAAGGGGAACCGAAGGCAGGCCCATCGGAGAAAAAGACCATATCGGGATAAGCCAAAAATAGTTAGACCAACCCCCGATGACATGGAGGATCGGAAGGCGGAACCATCGGCATTACCTATACTGATAAAACAGACTGGGAAGCATAAAGCATAAAGGTTCATTGGAGACTCATTGGGACTTCAGGAGGAATAGAAAAAGGCTATTACGACCCTCGATGAAGATACAAGTGCCTGCGGGGATATCGGTGTAAGCTATACCGATAAAGTAAGCATTAAGTAAGGACTCATCGGGACATTGGAAAAAGAAATTTAATGCTATGCCGAGTCTCGATAGGATTGTTAAGGCAGATGGTGAGGTGCTAGGAGTTCTTTGGGGTAAGTTATGCCGATAGCGTGGAGGACTTAGTCAGGATGCGGATTGATATATTGAGATCATCAGGGTATCAGAGGGACATGAACTAAATTATGCTGACACCCGATGGGTTAAGTAAAAGTAAACCGAAGGCGAAGGCATCAGAGAAAGTTATGCCGATGGAGTATTAAAACAAAAGGCATAGCCAAAGCTGAAGGAGTGTTCATTGGGATAAAGTGAACCATTGGGATAGAAAGAAAATTGTTATCTCGAGATCCGATAAGTTGGTTGGGATAACTTGTGCCGATTAGAAGGTGAAAAGCGGTAAAGTCATAACAAATGACACCAAGCAATTGGATCATCAGGAAAAGTCTCGCCGATTAGCCATTGGAGGTCTTGATGCAAAAAACTAACATAATGGCTTCAATTAAATGCATCTATTGAGTAGGTCCATTGCCACATGAAACAAATCCTTCAAATATTGTGGTAATTGTGTACAAGATTGGACTTTTTGAAATATATAACTAGTGTTGCATAACAGTATTTCACACAGAGGTATTGCAAAAGATATCAGGTGTTTATTGAGAAAATATACTGAGCTACTGAGCATAGAGTAAGGAAATTTACAGAGATGGAGGGGTCAAGCTCAAAAGGGAAGCGAAAGGTTGTTGAAGTATCTAGTATCACGACAAAAAAATCAAAGGGTGAAGATGGTGAAGCTCTTAGAAAAATTAAACCAAGATATGATGGATCAGATGGGCTCTCCAGGAGCTAGGTCATGCAGAGCTAATATGAATTTGCCTATTCACGACCAGTTGGAGGACAAATACAGAGAGATTGAAGATATACTCACAACAGTGCATGGGCACAAGTTGTTTCTTTTTTATTACCTACACAGAGATGAGCCTATGCCAATTTCAAACCCATGGAACACCAATTTAGGTAAACTCATGGTACCTAATGTCTTTTTAAATATTGAATTATTGAAGCTCCTGGTAAGACATTATGATGCAAACAAACGATGCATTTTGTTGCTCGATGGGACTACTTTTGTTCATTTTTCTCTAGCCACAATTCAAGAAGTTTTTGCAGTAGATCTGGAGGCAAAAATTCCCTTATCATTTGTGGATTTGGAAGAGGAATATAGGAAAATGGATACAACATATTAGGGTTGGAACCTCGCTATCCACAAAGTGGAAAAGGGGAGGCTAACAGAGGAAGATGGTCCTCCTTATGAAATGACTATTTTTAAGAAGTACCTACAGTATACATATATGGCTTGTGGCCAGGTTGGAGGAGTTGAAGCTCCTGATGTGGCAAACATACGACCATTGGTTTTAGCAGCAGAAATCCAAAGACATGAGCCTAAAGCTTTTGATTTTGCCTCATACTTGGTGGATAGACTACATGAAGGCTTCATGAACTTGAAAGATAATCCAGACAAGCATTTCAAGCATTATTCACTATTAATGCATATTATTTTATTTTATGGGAGATTCAGGGGATTGTGGCCAGAAGGTTTGAATGTAAACACAGTAGGGAGGAATGGTCAGGATCAACCAGTGCAGTTGTGAATTTCCCTCTGGGATTACAGATTTGTGAATTCTCAGTACCTCAAATTTGAGGAATTCTTTGTTAAACCAAATTTCTTGCTCTTTGGTGAACCTCTACAGGGATTATTTTTAGAGGATATTAAGAAATTTCTTATTTCAATCACAATTGGGGTGATTGGTATTTATGCCAAAACTTCACTTTTGTTCGATGCTATGGATTTGAGGCTTATCCCTATGTGTTACCAAAGCCTACACCAGACAAGATTGCTTTAATGGAAATTGTGAGGCAATTAAGTATCTCTAATGCTAAGAATTTTGGAGGTGCACACAGGCAAGCCTTCTTCCTTGGTACACTTCACTTCCACGATTTTAAATTTGTGTCTGCCAAAGCATATGAAGTTATTGAAAGGAAGCTGGTGGATGAATACAACCTATTCTAGCACATATCTAGAACGCACTATGATCCTGAGGGTTAAATCCATACAAGCAGGAAGAGGCAAGAGTTGGGAGATTATTTTCATCAGGAGGATTAATTTGAGGACATGTGTAGAAATAAGGAGGTGGAAGAGCTGGCGGATGTAATGGAGACCTTGAAGAAAAAACTAGAGGAGAGAAGGCAGAGATTAGAAAACATGAAGGAAGAACCAACCCAAAGTTACTTAGGGGAGAACAAAGTTGTTTCCAGGCTTCGGTCACCTGACAAAGAAAAGGATCCAGAAGCATAGGATAGGCTCATCATTGCACTGAATGCAGAGATGAATGAAAGGATGATAGAGCATGTTGCTTTTGTGTCAGATGATCAATTTATAAAGTCTAAAGAGTTAAAATAATTCTTGTGCCATTTCAAGGGTAAGAAACTAAGGGAAGCAGTGCCAAATATTACCCCTGAGAATGATGTAGAACTGAAGAAGAGGTTGAAGGAAGATATCGATGCAAAATTTGAGACTATGACCCCACAAAAGGGGAGGCAACTACTAGTAGAGGCTGGAATAATTGTGTTTCCAGGTTGGGACCTGAGTGCCTCGTTTATCTTTGATTCTTTGCTGAACTCAGACAATAAGGATATGAAATTGAATCCAAGGAGTAAAAGACATCTTTATTGGATCAAGGTACGATCCAAATGAGGAAGAAATGTTGTTGTGGGCCTTATAACCTCCCAATAAAAGACCAAAAATCATAGACGTAGATAAAGCTTTTGGTCACATGATGAACCTGAAAGTTGGAGAGGTAGACCCTATGATCACGAACGACATAGGTATTAATATTTCAAAATTTAACAAGGCCTAGATGAAACATTAGATAGCAGAGAAGAATAAATATAATGCCTTATATGAAGAAACCCTCAAGAGGAGTGGGCATCTGATCCCTCAAATTACTGATTTAGGAGGTCAATGGAAGAAGAAATTTGAGAAATTAGCTTATGAGCATACTAAGTTGAAGAGGGAGATGAAGAGCATCAGGGTTGACACTGCCCATGTTTTGCTGAATAAGAGATATGACAATATGGAGAAGGCATTGGATGAGTTCTGGGGTGTTTATCAGATGAACATGGACAACATGGTTTCATACACCAGAATTCATGATAGACTCAACCTGTTGTTACATGATGCATCGACTAAAGAAAAGGTAAAGAAGAAGGTTCAGGGTCTGCTTGCCATGCATGAGGAGGTTACAAAGGAATTGAAATCTGAATTTGACGAGTGCTAGCAGATTGTTCAACGTGGGGTTCCCAGTTTGGTAGATGATGCAGGAGTAATTAAAGATAAGACCATCTGGGATTTTGAGTGTAGGTCTTTACTTAGTGCAGCCCAAACCATTGTCAAAATAGATATCCTTGATATGAATGATACGACTGACCAGTTCAAGGACTTTTACATGATCGAGAATGCAACCAGGGATGCGATCTTCAATGCAACAACCCACAAAGAGCTAGACTATTTGCGGCACATTCAAAAGTGTGGACATTGATTGGATCGAAAGCATTAAGTCATTGCTTGGTTTTGTGTTTGTAATGTAATTGATAATTTAGTTAGGCTGTTTAGTTACTGTTCAGTTAGTTGTTTAGGATAATGAAAGGGTGTGTCCTTTCATTCGTATCTCTTAGCATATATATTTATAATGAGTCATTTTGTATGTGAGAAGGATTGGGCATTAATAAATTTACACTGCTTGGCAAGACTGTAAGTTATATGTATTAGGGAAGTCTATAGAAAAAGAGGTGTATTTTTATGCAAACAGACTGTAATGCAGTATTTTCAAGTGAAGCTTATGTATACAACCATCTCTCAAGGAATATAAGAAGGTTAATTCTTTCTTTTCCTAAGTATTGTGCATACTTCTATGTTGATGAGTTATTTTGTCCTCTTAATAAATCTATCATATGATTTGGTATGATGTGCCATCACATGTTGTTACATTAATTGTGATATTGGGTTCTTCATTGTTATTTAACACATACTGAAACCTTCATAGTTGATATTTAATATTGGCTCAGAAGTTGATAGGATTTTCTATCCATAAAGTGACATAGATACCCTTGGATAGAGGCACTGGTTTGCTATTTATCTTTTAAGGTTTTGGTTGGTCATGCATTGAATGTCCTTGATTAAGAAACATTCTCCGTGAATTTTATATCGACTGATCTTTACATATTTCTTTTAAGTCCTGAAAGCATACTTATTCCCAATATATCTGAAGAAACTGAAGAAATGATTGGAGTATTGAAAGAAAAGAACAAAGCACTGGCTGATCAACTAAAAGCAATGAAAAGAGAGCATGAACATTTCAGCACACAGATGACTGAAAATCTAGATGCATTAAGGACAGCTGAGGATAAAGCAAGAGATCTAGAAAGAGAGAAACAACAACTTGAAGTCTTAGTATCTGATAAAAATGATGAAATCATAAGGTTGACTGGGATTCAACAAAATATGACAGATCAACTAGGTTATGCACATCATGAAGCAATTTTGAAGAATGATGAAAATCAAGCATTGAAACTTGAAGTATCAAGGTTGACCAATGAACTTGAAACAGAGAAGAAATCCAAAGAAACACTGAAGAAGAGTTATGAAGCATCAAAGAAGCTGGATGAGCAACTGAATACAAGAAGACCCAACAGAGATGCAAGACTCAGTTATAAAGGAAAAGACTCTACCGAGAAAGGAATTCATACTATCAAGAGAGGAGAATCATCAAAGCAAGATGAAAAAAGGAATGACATCAAAAGAAAGAAGCCTATTTGCTACTACTGTGGAAATCAAGGTCACACTGCCAACATATGTCAAATCAGAAAAGGTAAGCAACCAAATATCACTAAGTCCAATGGTTATTGTTATAATTGCAATAAATATGGTCACACATATAATCAATGTAGGACAAAGTCTGTTAACAACTATCAGAAGGTAAAATTCAAAGGGTTTTGTAAAAACTGCAATAGATATGGACATAGTACCGAGAAGTGCTAGATTAAGCAAAAGAACTATATGTGGTATGCACACTGAGCAAATGCTAGAGGTTACCGAACTCACATAGATCCTTACTGACAATATGCAGTAGTACCATGGGATTACAACACAAGGATATGGTGTGAATGTTGTGGAAGATATGGACATATTAGTGCCAACTATTTTATAAGGTTTGGAATGAACAACCAAAGATCATGGAGAAATCCTGGTATGGCATGTTTTCATTGTCACAAAGTTGGACATTTAGCTAGAGATTGCAGAGATCAACCTAGAGGAGACACTGAGGAAATAAAAGAAAAATTAAAGATGATTTGGAAAAAGAAGGAAGTTGTGTCAAATGAAGAAAGCACCTTACCTACCGAGTTAGGTGCACCTATTCCAAATTAATCGATAAAGGTATGAAGGGACTGCATTCTCTGAAGGTTAAAATCATAACAGTTCCTATTCTATTATGTACTAAATTCAAAATCTACATAGTCAAGATGCATCAGTAAGTTTGAAATTCTATCAAAATCACTTTACAAGAAACCTGTCAAGTCGGTGAATACAGGAAACCTGTCAAGTCGGTAAATGAAGGAAATTTTGTTACTCGGTTAAAATGAAAAAAGAGAGTAAATTGGTTAAAGGTGAACCGAGTGCATTTAATGTTTTTGACCTAACCGACACAGAACCTGATAAGGTATTTTGTCTACTTAAAGGCATTTTTGTGGTCATTTACACTTACCAAGTTTTTGAAAGAGGAGAGCAGAGTGAATCAAGGCAATAAAACCTCCTACCAAGTGAATTCAAGGTATTTACATCAAATCTCATCGTACTATTAAGATAGTTTACCGATCTTATCAAATTGTTATTATCTGCTGAGTGTGAAGTGTCTGCCGTTTGTAAACCGTCAAACCCTAAGGATAGTTTGCTAAGTTTTACCTGAAATCTACAATGGCGCCCAAGATCCAAGATCCCATAGTTGTCAAGAATGTAGAGAAGCCCTCATTGAAATACACTTTGACTTCTAAAGTCACCTCCGAATCGGATGACAAAACCGCCTTTTCACTCATCCTGGATCGAGTCTTGTTAGTTGAAGATGTGAGATTCTTCACCGAATGCCGTGTTGAAGAACTCGGTCATGTTGAGATAAGAGACACCTATGATGAATTATGTACCGATGGTGTATTAAACAACAAGTATGAACACATCAGAATCAAAGGATTGATTGAAGCCCTAACCTACCCTCATGTGTTCAAGCCCCAATGGGTCAAGTTTGTTCTGAGCAGAGTTCATGATGATTTCATGTGGCTAGAAGAGAAACCATTTAAAATCAACAAGGAAATCATTCATGTGATCACTGGTTATCCTATCTATGATCATGCCCGAGCACAGAAGATGATATCATAGAAGGAATTAATCAGTTTAACAGGAGTAGAATCTGATTATAGAGGACTGAAATTGAACAATGTCACTGATGCAGAACTTAAGTTTTCTATTAGAGTAATTGGTTACTGTTTCTTCCAATCAGCAAGGGAAAATAGTGTACCCTATGCAACAGTTGACATAGCTTATAAAATTGTGAAAAAGGGAATGAAAGTTGACTTATGTGAAGTATCATTGAAGAACCTGTTTGAGAATCTAAACACAATAAGGAAGCTGAAGAATAACACCTCGGCAAATACTCTAAAGTTTGGTTCACTTCTTGTATGCATGTTTTTCTACTTTGAAAAATTCTTTCCATCAGTTGGTAAAGTAGTTTGGGAGCTACACCGACCAATCACCCATTAGATTAATGACTTTATCAAGAAACTAGGTGATAATTTCAATGACATAATGGATGATTATTTCAATAAATTTCAAGAGAAGATGCACAACAGGTACTAAATTCCACCCCAGCTAGTGGAGAAATATAAAGATGACATATGCTTTGAGGTAGACACTGATTACTATTATGTGAATGCTATGGAACCAAGGACTCAATTTTTGCCACCTATGGGTTACGAGATTGACTTTGACATCACACAACAACAAATTGATGGATATATTACATTACCAAGGCATACTACCAAGCTGAGGTATGGTACTTATGAAGAAATGAAGGAAAAGGTAAAAATGAGCATTGTAGTACCCAAAGCTACAAGAAAAGCAACAAAGATGATTAAGGCATTGTCGGAGAAATTCAGAGAAGATTCTTCCTTCACACCTGTCAAAGGCACTCTTGCCATCACCGAAGAGGAATCTGAATCTCAAGAGGCAGCCATAACACTGAGCACCAAATTACCTAAGGGCAAAGTGTTAAAAAGAAAGAAACAGGACACTTCAAAGGCCCTACCGACTCCTCCAACAAAGAGACCTAACACAAGAGCATCAACTGCATCACCGAGTAAGAAACAAAAGAGTGTTACTGCTCCCAAGGTAACCAAGACCTACAAGAAATCTACTCGGAGACTCATTTTGGCAAAAGAGTCTAGTGATACAGAATCTGAGGATGCCAACAAATTCCTGATTGTCAAGAGCAAGAAGGTAAATATACATAGTGTTGAAAACTTCTATGCCAATCTGAAAGAATATGGCATATTTGGTTCTTTTAGATATGTCAAGTATGAAACTAGAAATAATGATGAGAAGAGACAAATTGAAGAAGCTATCATTTGCACACTTCTAAAGTTTAGACTAGCTCCATTGGAACTAGTAAAGTCACTTCCAAATGAACTATACTTGCATATTGATAATAGGTGGAAGTATGTAATGGACTCAGAGAAACAAATTAGAGAAAGAAGTCTAGTCCATCTCTTTCCTGATATGTCTATAGCAGAAATAAAGGAACATTTGACAACCTACAATTCAAAATTTCTTGTCAAACAGAGAGCCTTAAAACTGATGAATGGGCTATATATTGACGTAGAGAAGGAGACAAAAGCAAAATGCAGGAAATCTTCAAAATCAAAGATGCCAGTGAACAATCTACAGTTGAAATCATTGATGTCACCGAGCACGATCTTGATGTCACTGAGCAAGGTCCTGATGCTACCGAACAAGACCCTGCTAACACTATCCAAAAAGATGAAGATGTCATGGATACAGAAGCACCGGAGCTAGAAATGATAGAAGGCACTACATATGCAAAACTTGTATCTAGTGAATCTGTTTTAGAACAAGTTCAACCTTATCCACCGGTCAAGCAACCTATCTCTACCGAAGCTCCTCAGGATACAACACAAGGTACCGAAGGTCACAAGTCTATAGCAGGAGAAGATACTACTCTAGAACAGACCTCTCAAGCACCTTCGAGCACTGAAAATGTAGCAGCTGGGACACCCAGTACTGAGACACTGAAAGACACCACAACAGCTACAGGAACTGACCAAAGTGTTGCCTCTACTGAGCAACCTACCAAGGGTCAACAAACCTCTCAAGCTATTATCTTGGTCCAACCGACCAAAGGTAAAGAGAAGAAGGTGAAAAAGCATAGTTTCAAAGTTGATTTATCTAAACCAATAGTGTTGCCCAATGTGGATATATCAAAATTAAAGGGGCAAGCACTCATTGATTTTGGTGAACTATGCAAAGCAAAGGCCGAACAAGAAAAACAGATGGCCATACAAAAGAAGAATAAAGTACTTCAGAAGGTGAAGACACTGCTATCGGATATGCTACCTACAACTACAGTGTCAACCGATGCAGCCATCCACATTCAACTGGATGAACTCCTCAATCAAATAGAAACATCCGGAGTTGATGCATCTGAGTACTTGAGCAAGCTAAAAGACAAGGAGCTTACTACAAAAATGATAGAAGAGGTACAAAAAGCTCTAGCTATTGGCAAAGTCAAACTTGTCAAATTCATTGCTGAGTTGTGCCCTCAACTCAAGCATATTCTTTATTTATTTCAGAAACTTTGTACATTTTCTATATTCATTAAAGATATCAAGAATAAAACTGATGCAATTGAGAAAGAGATCACCGATCTCTCAAATAAGTTGACCCCAGAGCCCAATTCCGTTCATAATTTTTATACCAAGCTTCAACAGCTCATGGCTCAACAATTGGAACTAAGAAATGAAGAACATAAGATCAGGATGAATATAATGACACTCTAGACATTATTCCTTCCTCATCTTTCATCAATTCAAGAACAGATTAACCGAGCCACACGCCTATCTACTACACAAGAGGGAAGCACTCTTGATGGCTTAATATCACTATTGGCTGATATTCAAGCACAAAATTCTTTAATAGAAAGTGTTAAAGATGCACTCTTTGTCGCACTCACCTATGCTCGGAAAAGTATAAATCCATTTTTGATCAGTTACCACCCCCAGATGGAAATTAAGTTTTTGATGTTTGTCAAAAAGGGGGAGTGATACTATATATTTGGGGAGTGATACAGTTTTGATATAGTATTCAGAGTAATGTATACAGGGGGAGTATACCAAGTAGAGTATGCAGAGTATCCAAGGATAGTAAGCAGAGCACACAAGCACAAAACTGAGCATGCAAAAGCAGATTTATGTACAATATAATGATAAGGGGAGTATATCTGAATATACTATTTTATTGACTCTTGTATATACTGCCAAGTATAGTCATTTTGCAAAGTATATATATTTTTGAGTTATAACTTTGAAAGTAGTTTTTGTCAAACATCTCAAGTAATGTCAAAAGGGATGATTGTTACTACTTATCAAGTTGCCATTAGTTTTTATATTCAAAGTTATACTATATACTCTAGTCGGTTAACACTATTGAATCATGCAGTCGGTATACACAGAGAAGTCGGTATGCACAGTCTAGTCGGTTACAGAAGAAAGCAGTCACAGAACACAGTATACACCGAGTTATCTACCGAGTATCTTCTTATGTCTACCAAGTAGCAAAGACGACACACCGAGTTGATATACACCGAGTGAAACGTGTTACCAGATACATTGAACCTGGACATGCATATGAAAATGTGTTACAAGATCGAGGCACATCTAACCGTTATTATATTGGAAATTGCACCAGAAGATTATGTATGATTTTGAGATCAATATAACCAATGAAATATTTTGTATAGTTATTCATTCGATAAATCATGTTTGTAAGATCGAAGCAATGAATTGGATCACCATCTTAAGAGATCTATTTATACAACATGAGTTAAGGGTGTATGTATGTGTGTAAGAAGACTGTTATAGAGACACAGAGGTCACCGAGAAGGTTTTTAGAGAACAGTCGAAGAACAGAGTAAACAAAAGGGTTTACCGAGTTACTATATGGGTTACCAAGGTATGCTATAAGCAAGGTAATCTTATTCTAAGCACATAAAATCTGCTATAACATTTCAGATGTAAAGTTGCAGATATTTGTAATGATTTTATTGTAATATTGTGAAGTTGAAAGAGAAACCTTTAACAGGGTAAAAGACTCTAATCAAGTCTATAAATTGTAAAGCCTCTAACCAGGTGCAACATTCAGATTAAATGTTGTAAAATCCTTTAGTAAGGTAGATCTAACAGATCTTGTTACTCCTAACAGTGTAAGCTATCAGAAATAGCTAAAATGTAGCTCTAACCGAGCACTCTTTATTATTGCAGTAGTGAAGTTGTGGGTGCCATCTCCATCATAGTTTTTCTCTCTAACCAAGAGTTTCTGCATAACCAAAATATATGTGTTATGGAGTGAATCATGTATGATTGTTATCTATTTGTTTTAACTTTATTTTATGTTACTGCACTATTCTGTTTATGCATAACAGTAAAGTTATTAATCAAGAAAAGTTTTGGAGTACTAATTCACCCCTCCCCTCTCAGTACATTAGCTTTCCATATTGGGCCTAACACTTTCCCACCAAGAGAAACATTCAAACTTGGCACCTTAGGGTTTCTTCCACTGATCATGAGCCACATCGAATCCAATCATATCTCCTTCCAAATATCGGCCACCTGCAACTGATCAATCAAACATCGTCAATATCGCAACTTCCAATACATGTTTGCTATGTTTAGCAAACATGACCCTGTCCCTCAACCTACTTTTATCAATCACATTTAGTGATCTTGCAGTTGCCTTTACCAAATTTGATCTATAGTGGAATGTCTTTCATCAATTATGGCATCACCTAGATCTTCTATCTGCATTGATCCGCAAGCCCTCTGCAACTCCTCCATGATTGTCTCAGTTAATATTTAATGTCGACCAACTACCAACTACCTCATCAATATGACACATCACCAACCTTCGTGAGCTTGCCACTTCAACTCCACGTGGCATCCTTGTCGATATCCACCTCAACAAGGATCTCTGTGTCATCTAGACTCAGTCACCGAAAATCAATACACAACCGGTCCTTCTTTTCTCCCGGTTCTCTAACCCTGCCGGTATCTCATACTTTATCGGTTGACCATCATATCTGCACTTTGCTGATCTGCAAGTGGAACACCTTAACTGGTCGCCAGACAGGCCTATCCATAGCATGCATATTCTCATCAGGTAGGAGCACATCACTGAGACTCTTTTCTTTCTTACCGGTTCTCATACTTATCGATAGGCACCTTGATGACACTGTCACCAACCTTCAGCTGTTTCCATTTGAGGCATCTCCATGCCGATTGCGCTCTCTATCTGCAGTTGCTCCACTTTGCCTTCTTCATCATCAGACCGAACATCATCTCAACCGGTTTGTCAAGGTGACAAACCCATCACTTCTTTACTTTTCCTTTACTTACTCGGTGGCACAATATGCCAACCCTTTCTGATCTGGTGCACATCGCTGATTACATGCACTTGAGGCATCTGGTGGGAGTGGGTCCTTTTCATTTGCATTCTACAATGCACTCATGTGGCTTCCTATTTGTGCAACATATCTTCAAATAGGCATATGTGATCTGGTGTGGACATAGTCATTGTCAGTCATCTGTTCACATTATGACTGCATCTTTATCCAATGGGAGTCTTGTTGTTTTGCATCCACACAGCATACTGGTGACCTGTACATTCTTCTCCTCCTGTGTTGATGTGATGTAGGTAACATTCCGCCTCTTCATCACAAAGAACAACTCAAGCACCTCGCTCATCCTGCTTGTACACTAGTCATAAGCTTGTCGGTTTACCACCACTCACTTGGTTGATTTGTTTTCTCTATGTCAACACATCACTTACTAGTTGACATACTCTCCTTACCGATGACAAACTATACTAGTAATCTGTCCATATCATCCACACAAGTCAGACACTAACTTGTGTATCAGTGACTCTAGTGGTCATTCCTCTAAATGACATTCTCTTCTTTGTCGGTGACCTACAACACTAGTTGACATCAATAACTGCATGTCAACAATACTCCCATACCGGTTGTCCTTCTATACCGGTTGACATCAATGACAACACAATACCAACAATCTCCCCCTTTGGCATTGATGTCAACACATATAGTATCTGACATAAAACATGATCTCTCTCCTCCTTTGTGTGATCCAAATCTTCCCCTTTGTATAGTCCATGGATTCTCAAACCTGTAGTATGCGGTATACTACAAAATCTTTCTCCCCCTTTGACAACAATGGCAAAGGGCACTGTTAGGGTTCCTCTCCTCCTTGTATATACCAGATACTGACATAAATATTTCTCTCCCTTTTCTTTACCAGATGCATCTCCTCCTTGAACTATCATTTGTTGCATCTCCTCAAGTCATAGTACTTGAGATGGAGGGCACAACCACCATCTGACACCAATTACCCAACAACCAAGTGTTTATACAGACCGGAGATATATGCATATACAATGCTGAAACCAATTGAAGACCCATGTGTCAGTGAATACACCATACCTACCAGTCAAACTACATCATCTCCCCTTGATGTGCAGAAGCTACTCTGACCCCATGTTAGCACATATTTTTACAAAATATTTTTTTCTATATGGAGGCCTTTTTCTTTGAGCATTTATTGCTGGTTTGTATGTGCAGGAGCTTTATTAGCATAGGTAAAGGTTCTCTAAAAGGATTAGCTATTTTAGGAGTATCAAGGTATCACTTGGGCACACTAAGGGCATGCACTAAGTATAGACTACACAAGGAATCCATTATGGAAATGTTTGTTAGCATAGAAGTCATTATGGCATGATCTAGAATTGCCTTCTGGTATATATCAGGCCCTATGGGAAAAATTAGGATCACCAATGTTCAGGATGGATGGCTCATTTGTGTTGGATTACAAAATTTCAATTATTAGCATAAGTAATCCCAATGAAATAGCATTGGCAAGCAAAAGAAGGATTATCGACATATCTTGTTTCGAGGAAACAAAAGGCGGATGCATTAGAGCGCTTAAAAGATACTCAGCACGGTGCACAATTTTGAAAAGGTCATACCATCAGGATAGCTTGTTCTGATGAAGCAGAAGGTGGTGGTTTTCTATCGACATGTATCATCTTATCGACAAAAAGTAGAAATTGTTATACCGATAGCCTATGAAGTCATCGGTATGACTTGTGACGATAAGAAAATGCGGATCATGGACCTATAGTATCGGGAGATCGGAAGTAATGAGAAAAGTCTATCCCAATACCTGATGACTAAAGGGAACTGAAGGCGGGCCCATCAGAGAAAAAGACCATATCGGGATAAGGCAAAAATAGTTAGACCAACCCCCGATGACATGGAGGATCAGAAGGCGGAACCATCGGCATTACCTATACCGATAAAACAGACTAGGAAGCATAAAGCATAAAGGTTCATCGGAGACTCATCAGGACTTCGAGAGGAATAGAAAAAGGCTATTCCGACCCTCGATGAAGATACAAGCACCTGCGGGGATATCGGTGTAAGCTATACCGATAAAGTAAGCATTAAGTAAGGACTCATTGGGACATTGGAAAAAGAAATTTTATGCTATGCCGAGTCTTGATAGGATTGTTAAGGCAGATGGTGAGGTGCTAGGAGTTCTTTGGGGTAAGTTATTCCAATAGCGTGGAGGACTTAGTCAAGATGCGGATTGATATATTAAGATCATCAGGGTATCAAAGGGACATGAAATAAATAATGCCGACACCCGATGGGTTAAGTAAAAGTAAATCGAAGGCGAAGGCATCAGAGAAAGTTATGCCGATGGAGTATTAAAACAAAAGGCATAGCCAAAGCTAAAGGAGTGTTCGTTGGGATAAAGTGAACCATTGGGATAGAAAGAAAACTTTTATCCTGAGACCCGATAAGTTGGTTGGGATAACTTGTGCCGATCAGAAGGTGAAAAGCGGTAAAGTCATAACAAATGACACCAAGCAATTGGATCATCGGGAAAAGTCTTGCCGATTAGCCATTGGAGGTCTTGATGTAAAAAACTAACATAATGGCTTCAATTAAATGCATCTATTGAGTAGGTCCATTGCCACATGAAACAAATCCTTCAAATATTATGGTAATTGAGTACAAGATTGGACTTCTTGAAATATATAACCAGTGTTGTATAACAGTATTTCACACAGAGCTATTGCAAAAGATATCAGGTGTTTATTGAGAAAATATTCTGAGCTACTGAGCATAGAGTAAGGAAATTTATAGAGATGGAGGGGTCAAGCTCAAAAGGGAAGCGAAAGGTTGTTGAAGTATCTAGTACCACGACAAAAAAATTGAAGGGTGAAGTCAGTGAAGCTCTTAGAATAATTAAACCAAGATATGATAGATCAGATGGGATCTCCTGGAGCTAGGTCATGCAGAGCTAAGGTGAATTTGCCTATTCACAACTATTTGGAGGGTAGATACAGAGAGATTGGAGATAAACTCACAATGGTGCATGGGCATGAGTTGTTTCTTTTTTATTACCTCCGCAGGGATGAGCCTATGCCAATTTCAAACCCATGGAACACCAATTTAGGTAAACTCATGGTACCTAATGTCTTTTTAAATATTGAATTATTGAAGCTCCTAGTAAGACATTATGGTACAAACAAACGATGCATTTTGTTGCCCGATGGGACTTCTTTTGTTAATTTTGCTGCAGCCATAATTCAGCAAGTTTTTGCAGTAAATCTGGAGACAAAAATGCCCTTATCATTTGTGGATTTGGAAGAGGAATATAGGAAAATGGATACAAAATATTAGCGTTGGAACCTCGCTATCCACAAAGTGGAAAAGAGGAGGCTAACAGAGGAAGATGGTCCTCCTTATGAAATGACTATTTTAAAGAAGTACCTACAGTATACATATATGGCTTGTGGCCAGGTTGGAGGAGTTGAAGCTCCTGATGTGGCAAACATAGGACCATTGGTTTTAGCAGCAGAAATCTAGAGACATGAGCCTAGAGCTTTTGATTTTGCCTCATACCTGGTGGACAGACTGCATGAAGGCTTCATGAACTTGAAAGATAATCCAGACAAGCATTTCAAGCATTATTCACTATTAATGCATATTATTTTATTTTGTGGGAGATTCAGGGGATTGTGGCCAGAAGGTTTGAATGTAAACACAGTAGGGAAGAATGGTCAGGATCAACCAGTGCAGTTGTGACTTTCCCTCTGGGATTATAGATTTGTGAATTCTCACTACCTCAAATTTAAGGAATTCTTTGTTAAACCAAATTTCTTTCTCTTTGGTGAACCTTTGTAGGGATTATTTTTAGAGGATGTTAAGAAATTTCTTATTTCAATCACAATTGGGGTGATTGGTATTCATGCCAAAACTTCACTTTTGTTCGATGCTATGGATTTGAGGCTTATCCCTATGTGTTACCAAAGCCTGCACCAGACAAGATTGCTTTTATGGAAATTGTGAGGCAATTAAGTATCTCTAATGCTAAGCATTTTGGAGGTGCACACAAGCAAGCCTTCCTCCCTTCCACGATTTTAAATTTGTGTCTACCAAAGCATATGAAGTTATTGAAAGGAAGCTGGTGGATGAATACAACCTCTTCTAGCACATATCTAGAATGCACTATGATCCTGAGGGTTAAATCCATACAAGCAGGAAGAGGCAAGAGTTGGGAGATTATTTTCATCAGGAGGATTAATTTGAGGACATGTGTAGAAATAAGGAGGTGGAAGAGCTGGCGGATGTAATGGAGACCTTGAAGAAAAAACTAGAGGAGAGAAGGCAGAGATTAGAAAACATGAAGGAAGAACCAACCCAAAGTTACTTAGGGGAGAACAAAGTTGTTTCCAGGCTTCGGTCACTTGAGAAAGAAAAGGATCCAGAAGCATAGGATAGGCTCATCATTGCACTGAATGCAGAGATGAATGAAAGGATGATAGAGCATGTTGCTTTTGTGTCAGATGATCAATTTATAAAGTCTAAAGAGTTAAAATAATTCTTGTGCCATTTCAAGGGTAAGAAACTAAGGGAAGCAGTGCCAAATATTACCCCTGAGAATGATGTAGAACTGAAGAAGAGGTTGAAGGAAGATATCGATGCAAAATTTGAGACTATGACCCCACAAAAGGGGAGGCAACTACTAGTAGAGGCTGGAATAATTGTGTTTCCAGGTTGGGACCTGAGTGCCTCATTTATCTTTGATTCTTTGCTGAACTCAGACAATAAGGATATGAAATTGAATCCAAGGAGTAAAAGACATCTTTATTGGATCAAGGTACGATCCAAATGAGGAAGAAATGTTGTTGTGGGCCTTATAACCTCCCAATAAAAGGCCAAAAATCATAGACATAGATAAAGCTTTTGGTCACATGATGAACTTGAAAGTTGGAGAGGTAGACCCTATGATCACGACCAACATAGGTATTAATATTTCAAAATTTAACAAGGCCCAGATGAAACATGAGATAGCAGAGAAGAATAAATATAAGGCCTTATATGAAGAAACCCTCAAGAGGAGTGGGCATCCGATCCCTCAAATTACTGATTTAGGAGGTCAATGGAAGAAGAAATTTGAGAAATTAGCTTATGAGCATACTAAGTTGAAGAGGGAGATGAAGAGCATCAGGGTTGATAGTGCCCATGTTTTGCTGAATAAGAGATATGACAATATGGAGAAGGCATTGGATGAGTTCTGGGGTGTTTATCAGATGAACATGGACACCATGGTTTCACACACCAGAATTCATGATAGACTCAACCTATTGTTACATGATGCATCAACTAAAGAAAAGGTAAAGAAGAAGGTTCAGGGTCTGCTTGCCATGCATGAGGAGGTTACAAAGGAATTGAAGTCTAAATTTGATGAGTGCTAGCAGATTGTTCAACGTGGGTTTCCCAGTTTGGTAGATGATGCAGGAGTAATTAAAGATAAGACCATCTGGGTTTTTGAGTGTAGGTCTTTACTTAGTGCAGCCCAAACCATTGTCAAAATAGATATCCTTGATATGAATGACACGACTGACCAGTTCAAGAAATTTTACATGATCGAGAACGCAGCCAGTGGTGCGATCTTCAACACAACAACCTACAAAGACCTAGACTATTTGCGGCACATTCAAAAGTGCGGACACTGGCTAGATCAAAAGCATTATGTCATTGCTTGGTTTTGTGTTTGTAATGTAATTGATAATTTAGTTAGGTTGTTTAGTTACTGTTCAGTTAGTTGTTTAGGATAATGAAAGGGTGTGTCCTTTCATTCGTATCTCTTAGCATATATATTTATAATGTGTCATTTTGTATGTGAGAAGGATTGGGCATTAATAAATTTACACTGCCTGGCAAGACTGTAAGTTATATGTATTAGGGAAGTCTATAGAAGAAAGAGGTGTATTTTTATGCAAGCAGACTGTAATGGAGTATTTTCAAGTGAAGCTTATGTATACAACCATCTCTCAAGGATTAATATATGAAGGTTCATTGTTTCTTTTCCTAAGTATTGTGCATACTTCTATGTTGATGAGTTATTTTGTCCTCTTAATAAATCTGTCATATGATTTGGTATGATGTGCCATCACATGTTGTTACATTAATTGTGATATTAGGTTATTCATTGTTATGTATCACATATTGAAACCTTCATAGTTGATATTTAATATTGTCTCAGAAGGTGATAGGATTTTCTATCCATAAAGTTACATAGATACCCTTGGATAGAGGCACTGGTCTGCTATTTATCTTTTAAGGTTTTGGTTGCTCATGCATTAAACGTCCTTGATTAAGAAACATTCTCTCTGAATTTAATATCAACTGATCTTTACATATTTCTTTTAAGTCTTGAAAGCATACTTATTCCCAATATACAATTATAATCATTTTCATTTCTTTTCAAAGGCATTTACTTAAAAGCATATAATAAGGCATAAATTACAGAACAACATTTGCCAGTTTTTGCAATTTGCTAAAAGGTTTAAATCCACTTTAAATAATCTCTTTTGTGCTTGAGAGGAAGAGGTATACCCACCTAGGTTCAGTGGAGCCTTAAGTGTAGAGGGATTTGGTCTTCGACTATCCCTGTTTGTTGGCCAAGGCTGGTTGGATTAGTTGAGGATTTGGCAAACCCTTAAGTTTTCCAATCTGTGGTTTTGGGAACCAACACCCCAAAATGCTGATATCAAGTGTTGAGGCTAACACTGATACTAATTATATCTCTTTCAATACCAAATGCATGTTCTCTTATGCAGGTGAATTTCTCTCTTTGCAAGAAACACTCCCGGTGATCCAGTTGTGAATTCAATTGAATAGGCATTAAAATATACCACAGTGTTAGATACCTCCAAAAACACAAACATATCGGTATAGCCATAGACACTTGTGCACCCTCAGTGTCTAGAAAGTCTGATATTAGTCAGAAAACATGGCTATCAACTCCCCTTGAGTCATGCATCTCAGGTCCTCATTGCCTGCCAGGTTCAAAACCAGAGCTCCAATCTTTACCATATACCAGTTGAGTTGTGCATATGTTATCAATATAATGATCTATCAACTCCATTTTATTTACCACAACCTATGACATGATCCTGGATGTACACAATTCTATACAATGTCATCATCATGCCAAGAGTTAAACCAGTTAGCCCAAAAACATACATGCCTGCATGATCAACAACCGAGCCAACATATGTCATTCAGGTCTTCATCAACACCACCCGAGACATAAATTCCCCATTCCACATTACTGGGGCTAATGCAAAGATCTCCAACCTCATTGTCTTGCATAACCTGCAAGTACCTGTTAGCTTCATATCGGTAACATCCTGCACAAACCAGTTTCCTGTATCAGTCCATCATTACTACTAGAGAACCTTCTTGTGACTCCTGACATTTTGTGTCACTATACATCTGATTTCAATTTTTAATCTCCATCCATTGACACAGTAGTAGCAATCAATCTTTCATCTGTAGGTGTGTAGCCAAGGCAACCTCTACACACACTTATCTTCTCATATCCATCCTTTGTAACAACAACAACTTGTTCTTCCATGTGTCCTTCTTCACTGAGGGGGTGAATGATCTAATCGATATGTTACTCCCCCCGAGATCCTGTATCTCCTTTAGGCCTTAGGAGATATCACCTGTTCATTGAATTTATAGTGCTAGTCCATGGTTGCATCTTGTTGCTTCTTCCTCCAAACCTGCTTGTTCTCATTCTTCTTGCCATTTTCAGTCTTGGGAGTAGGTCTTATCTTCTTCTGCTGATGGGTCCTTGCATTTCTGGACTCTTTTGTATAACTGAAAGTAGTGCTATAGTATCACACAACATCCATCCCAACTTCATGATTAGGGAACCTTCTATCATGTTCTTTTGACCATCTTCTTCTAGTCCTACTATTATAACTAGCTACCGAAATCGGTGGACTTCTTGATCCTGCATGGACATTTCTCCTTTGGTTCCTTGTAGGTATTTGTCTTCCATATGCTCCATATCCATTTCTTTGTTGAGCATAGCTGCTATACCACCTTCCTTCCTGCATTCGTAACTTCTATGGCCAATTCTATTACAATTCTAACAAACAATCTTTGCATAACCGAGAGAGGGGATATGCATGTATCTACTCCTGGATACATTTTTCTCATATGCATGATATCTATGAGATTCTAGATTATTCCTTCTAGATCCCTTTCTACATTCTTTTGCCCTATGGCCATGACCATTACATGCAAATCAATAACTGGTAAAGGATGGCATATGACTTACAAATTTATTCTGCCATGCACGAGGAGATCTTACTAGTCCAGCATCTCCATTTCTCCTTATCTGAGGATGGATCTTGGGTTGTCCATTCTTTGCAGTTCTTCCACCTGATCTCTTATTTTCCCACACCTGCTTTGTCTTATGAGTGGTAGCATTCCTTTGTCCTCTACCAATAGGAGGTCTTCTTTGTCATCTTCTCATGTTCCTGCTTCTGGTGAAGCTATCTTCTCCCATCTTCCCTTTTCCTTTGGGATCTACATTGTTTCTCCTTCTAGCAGCACTGGTCTTCATCCTTATCTTCATGTCTTCATTGGTTGTGGTTAGATCTACTTTCTTTTGGGGAGTATTCCAGACAGTGAAGGTCTGTCCTTTGTTTTCTTCATTTGAAGAGACAAACAAAATGTCATTGTGGGGGACATTCTTGTTGGTGGAGCATTCACTGACACCACTTCCTAATCCTTCAGTATCCTTGGAATGTTTTTGCTTCTTCAACATCTTTTCCAAGGCATCACTGCTGCCATCAAACAAGATTCTTACCTTGAGCTCATCTTGACATTTCTCAAGGTCATTTCAGAGAATCTCCATTTCTTCAACCAACTGTTGATATTCTTTGTCTTTTACTTCTAGCTCAGAGGCTAGATCACTGCACCAACACTCCTTGGTGTCTCCTTGTTGAGGCTTCAACTCTAAGATAGATTTCTCAGACTCTTCAAGGCATTTGATCAACCAGTTTTGCTCCATAATAGCAACATTCTTGAATAGCTTGTATTCATTTCTCACTCTTTTGAGTTCTTCAAGTGTATTTACAAGCTCTCCTTCAAGGTCACCTTCTGCTTCCTCTTCTTCTTCACGTTCACTATCACTTCCAAGCACATCTTGCTGGTAGGAGTGATCTACATGATCATTCTCAGATGCGTGCCTCTCATATTCTGATTCTTGAGCCATGAAGAGGTAGGTTCCTTCTTCATCAAAGCTATGACTGCTAGCTAATCTGCCTTCATCATCTGCAAATACATGAGATGAATTTCTCATCCTATCATCATAAGCCAGTTCTACAGTAGTGGGCTGATTTCCATAGAGCTTCTTCAATCTATCCCATAAGCTTTTTGCAGATCTGCATCTGTCCACCTATGAGGAGACATCACTGGATAGCCCACCGAGTATGACCTTCATTGCGGCATCATTACACTAGTTTCTTCTATTTGCATCAGAGTTGGTGGGAGGTCTAACTTTACTAGGGCAGCCATTTATAATAGACATCTAGACATCATATCCTAGAGAGGATAAGTGAACTTCCATTCTACAACTCCAAATGGAATAGTTAGACCCATTAAATACTGGAGCTGGGATTGACACTAAACAAACCATCATGTCCTTAAGCCAGAATATACCCAAACTAGAGAAAGCTTGTCTAATAGGGAATCTAGGCTCTGATACCAATTGTTAGACACAATGTGCCACTGAGAGGGGGGTGAATCAGTGGTTTAAAAACTTTTTCCTTTATCTTCCCTATGTATGAATATTGATTATCATCCTAATACCTAGTGGGTCTATTGGTAAAATAAATCAAGACAATGAAATGCAAGCATACACAAGGGTACATCCCATAACACCAATATATATGAGGAAAACCCAAGATGGGAAAAACCTCGGTGAGAAATGCTGCTGGAGACTACTGTTCCAATCTAGCTTCACAATGAAAACCTTCAATTACAACATTTAAGGAACCAACCCAAGGAGTACCACTCCTTCTTTAGGGCACCAACTCATTAAGCACCAACCCTTGATTTAGGGCACCAACCCAAGGAGCACCAACCCCTGCACTGAGCTCCAACTCAATGATTACAATATCAAATTTCAAATATAAAAGTTAATACCCAGTTACAAATGTGTTATGTAGCCTCTGCAATCTTTCCTATGGTTCTACTCTTCTCAACATGTCTTCCTCTACTTTGCTCTTTGATGATTCTCTTCTCACTCAGATCCTCCTCTCCTTCACTCTTTGCTGCAACCTTACTGGTTCAACCTCCACCTCTTCACTATTGTTACTCTTTTCTGTCAGATGCACTATTGCTTGCTACCACCGATACTCTTCAATATGATCTCTGCTGGTATTCTCCTTACCGGTCAAGCTCTGCTTGGATCTTGCCTTGTTGGATCTTCATTGACACTCCACTACACTTCAACACCTTCTCTTCTTTTCTGCAAGTTCTAGCACCACCGATTTACCCCACTGCAACTCTCTTTGCAGTTTACCAATCACTCTGACCTTGCCGGTTTAGCCTCTTCTAAACCCTCTCACCGGTTGCACCTCTAACTCTCAGTCTCTAGGATCTTCGATCAAGTCTTTGACTGATTGGCTCTCTGTTGCTTTTTCATAGTGCACTCTTCAACATTTGACACCTAATCTTATGGTAGCATCACATCTCTCTTTCTTTGATATGCATATTTATTATAGAGCTTTCCCACCAAGAGAAACATTCAAACTTGGTGCCTTAGGGTTTCTTCCACTGATCATGAGGCACATCGAATCCAATCAAATTTCCTTCTAGAGATCGACCACCTGCAACGGATCAATCAAACACTGTCAATCTCACGACTTCCAATACACGTTTGCTATGTTTAGAAAACATGGCCCTATCCCTCGACCTACTTTTGTCAATCACATTTAGTGATCTCTCAATTGCCTTTACCAAATTCGATCTACAGTGGAATCTATTTCATCAATCATGGCATCACCCAAATCTTTTGTCTGCATCGAGCCGTAAACCTTCTGCAACTCCTCCATGATTGTCGTAGTCAACATTTAATATCGTCCAACTGCTAGCTACCTCATTGACACGACACATCACTGACCTTCATGAAATTTCCACTTCGACTCCACATGGCATCCTTATCAATATCCACCTCAACAAGTATCTCTGTGTCGGCTAGACTCGGTCACTGACAATCACCACACAACTGGTCCTTTTCTACTGGTTCTCTAACCCTACCGGTATCTCATACTTTACCAATTGACCATCATGTCTACACTTTGTTGATCTGCCGGTGGAACACCTTAACCGGTTGCTAGACATGCCTATCCATAGCATGCACATTCTCATCAGGTAGGAGCACATCACTTAGCCTCTTTGATTTCTTACCAGTTCTCATACTTATCGGTAGGCACCTCGATGACACCATGTCATCAATCTTCAGTTGTTTCCATCTAAGGCATCTGCATGCCGGTTACGCTCTCTATTTGTAGCTACTCCACTTTGCCTTCTTCATCATCAGACTAGACATCATCTCAACCAGTTTGTCAAGGTGACAAACCCATGACTTCTTTACTCTTCCTTTTATGTCCCGATGGCACAATATGCCAACCCTTTTTGATCCGGTGCACATCTCTGATTACATGCACCTGAGGCATCTGGTGGGAGTAGGTCCTTGTCATCTGCATTCTATAATGCACTCATGTGGCTTCCCTATTTGTGCAACATATCTTCAAACAAACACATGTGATCCGGTGTGGACATATTCATTGTCAGTCATCTCTTCACATGGTGACTGCATCTTTGTCCGGTGGGAGTCCTCCTGTTTTGCATCCACACAGCATACCGGTGACCTATACATTCTTCTCCTCTTGTGTTGATGTGATGTAGGTAACATTCCGCCTCTTCATCACAAACAACAACTCAAGCACCTCGCTCATCCTACTTGTACACTGGTCATAATCTTCCTAGTTGACCACCACTCACTTGGTTCATTTGTCTTCTCCATGTCAACACATCACTTACCAGTTGACACACTCTCCTTACCAGTGACAAACTATACTAGTATCCTATCCATATCATCCACACAAGTCAAACACTATCTTGTGTACTAGTGACTCCAGTGGTCATTCCTTTGAATGACATTCTCTTCTTTGCCGGTGACTTGCAACACTAGTTGACATCAATAACTGCATGTCAACAATACTCCCATAACAGTTGTCCTTCTATACCAGTTGACATCAATGACAACACAATACCAATGTCAAAAATACTCCCATACTGGTCCAATGACCAGCTAAAGTGATATTCAATAAATTATAATAAAATATAGTCCTAAGCATAAAAGAGTTGATAGTAGAGACATTGATTTGTTAAGGTGAAATGAAGAATCCATAATAAGCTGCAATGAATTCAAAAGTTTATACTACTCAAAGGACATAGATGAAGTAAAAAATAAGAATGATAAAAGCAGTTTAACAACTTTACCCAAGTAAGGATTCGATCCAATGTCAAAATGGCAAAGGTAGTTACAATGATTTAGGGTTAAAGGGGTATAAGGTTTAGATGAAAGATAACATGATAGTATCATAGCAGAAATATGAATACATCTTTGATATTCCCAAATTCTCATATACCTACAATATAGAGTAAAAAATAGTAACATCATTTAAACAAAAGGACATTTCACAGTTATATAGACTATCAAGAGTATCGGTCACAACAGGATGCAACCATTATCACAAAATGTCAAAGATCAAGCTACATTGATAGTTTAAAGCCTCAACATAGAACCAATATAAGAATTAAAGTAATTAAGAGGTGTATGAGCAACTATGGTAGTTAGGAAAGAAAAAAACACAAGACAGTGTATAACATCACAAAATCCATTCATATGATAAAGGCATTAGGGACAAATTTCAACATCAATGAAGAAAATGCCTTATCAAGGGACACTGATATTCATAAGATTGATAGTAGTCAGTAGGATGAAAATGTGACCCTTGGAGTTACCAACTGAGTTGAACATCTAGTGAATGTGATGGAGCCAATTCCTAAACAAGATAGACTAAAACCTAAGATTGAACCAAATATCACCTTTACCCAAAGTGGTAACTCAAAGCATACATCTGATAGACCAATATACATTACTGCTATAACTAATGACAAACCCACATGTAGGGTGCTTATTGATCCACTACGTATGGTTAATATGAATACAAAATAATATATTTTCACATATGCATTATATTGAGACAATTAGGATAAATCCAAAGTCTTGATTAAGGTGCATGATGGTTTCACTTGTCCCACCATTGGTTCCATCACCCTCAAGTTAAAGTTGAATTTAAAAGCTTAAATATTCCTTTTACCATTATTTCTACCTTAGACCAATTTCATGTGAAGTCAGCTCATTTTTTAAGGTAGTGCCCTATGTAGTCCATTAAAATGTTGAAGTTCTTAGTTCAAGGAAAAGGGTAAACTATATTTCATAGTGGGTTCTAGCCCTTGTTTAGACATGACATTCTCGTATTTGTATCTTTATTCTTCTATATATTGTATACATGTTGTGTTGTATATGTGCTTTTGTGTTATCTTTTGGTCTCTTCCATGTTGACCTAAAAGGACCCTTTTCTCCTCATGTATTCTTCCTCTAATAATTTTCATCATCAAAGTTAAGGTATCCATGAGCAAAAGATTCAAGAAGCAGCCTCAAGAGTATGAGAGAGATCTGAGCAAAAAAAACATGAAGGAATACAAATTGTAAAGTGATTGATTTTGTGTCTCAAACTGCTAAAGATAACAAGATTGCTAATATTTGATCTCAGACTTAGACAACTATTTGGTGTATTTGGTGACTTCTCTTTTAAAAATTTAAATGAATATTTGCCTATGTAATCAGCAATATGAATATAAACAACAAAATCTATTTTTTATAATCAACAATATGAATATAAACAACAAAATCTTAATCAAGGACCTTGCCTTTGATGATCTCCACTAAGTAACTTCTTGTGTTGTTGTTCGTGTTGGCTCTTTTGGACCCTGCAATTAAGATTCAATACATATTATTCAATAAGATTAACAATGGAGCCTAATGAAATATTGAAAACTGTGTTACCTTATTGAGCTTCTCTTTGTTTCAAGAATAGTTTAATATTCTATACTTAACAAGGCCAACGACATGAAGATGGAAGCTCATTTGGCCCTTCCCCCCTAACATCACTCAAAATTTCCCATTAACATATAACATTCATTCATTCTTTCATCTATTAATAAAATATAACATTCATTCATTATCACATAACATTCATTAACACATAACATTCATTAACATTCATTAACACGTAACATTCATTAACACATATCATTCATTAACATTCATTAACACATAATTACATTCATTAACAAGTAATATGATTACAATCATTTTTTTTTTTGAAGCTAAATAAAGACAAAGTGGAGCATCATTTTCTTCATTATTTCCCTCCTCTTCAGTTCCTGTGCCCTCTACTCATGATCTTAATGTATGCCTAGTCCTGTACTCACGATGAGGATGCCTAGGCAAAGGGGGGTCCGCTACAATAACAAAGAAATTGGTTAAATTCATAAGATTTTTTTCATTAATTAAAAGAACATTACAGGGGTTCTCTTTACCTGATGGGGCCACGTCACCTTCTTGATCATTTTGTCTAGCCTCATCCTCAACATGCTGAACACCCTCTGAATCCTCTGGAGTTGAAACACGAAAGGTTACATTAATCAATACACCAATTGCAATTAAATTCGTTTAAAGGAATAATAGTGGTCCTCTTTACCTGATGGGGGCACATCACGTTCTTGATGTTGTCTACCATGATCATGATCCACCTATTCACCACACTCTACATGCTCTAAAATAAAAACAAAAAAGGTTACATTAATTACTACACCAATTTCAATTAAAGATGTTTAATTGTATTAATAATTACATTAAAAAATTGTATAGCACATGAATACCTCCAGTACCGGGATGCACACCATGACCTTCATCATGTATAGGTTGTGTTCCACCCTTAGCAGGCTGCATTCCAATGCCACATGTATTTTTATCATTGCTTTCTTATTAAAACTAAATATAGTCACTTTATGTTGGAAATTAACATTGAATAGATTATTGCTCAAGTATTCAATTTTAAATAATTTTCATTTAGCTTATTTACCTGTGTGATGGATGCATCAGATTCTTATGTTTGCCCACTCAATTCTCTTAGGCGTTCAACCATGGTTCCATAACCTTGCTAGAAGGCAATTTTCATGTCATCTTCTGTGGGTGCTCTATTGAATCTAGAGCCCTGCATTTTTGCTTAATATCATGAATTTTGCTTCTATTGTTTGATTAAAAAAAATTGTTTGCAACGATGCGATAGTTCAATTATTGATACTTACAATTCGTGCGACAACTTTCATATAACCACCAGAGCCAAGTTTGTGTTGCCCGTGCTTTTCTAGTGTTGCCTTAGTTTCCTTCGATGTGTCGGGCAACCTATGAAAAGTTTGAAATATGTTAGATTATGTAAATATAAAGAGTAATTAATACATAATTACATTGTTAATAATATCACATACCTTCCTTCACCCGGTGGTGTATGCCCTTAACAATTTAAGAATTTCTTTATTAATTTTTTTTTGTGTCTTTCTTATCATTTCAACAGGGTTTGTGGAATATGCGATGTCATCATTGCATAATAGTGAGTCCACCTCTCTATCGATGTTCTCAGCTACTATAGGTGCCTTTCCCCGAACATCCATCTGTGAAAAGAATATTAGTAACATTATCAAAATTAATCCAAAACCCTAAAGAAAATAATACAATAATATAACATTTTTCTTGTATCTAATTTATATAGTTACAATGAGGTTTACTTGCTTGGTAGAAGTGCCTGGAGCTACATCCCAGTTTGTGCTATGTGTCGGATCAATGTCGCGTTCTGACAAAAATTTAATATAAATTAGCGAAATGAAACCAATAGACTTACCAAAAAAACTTAATAATAAAATGGTATATTGGAGTCATTAATTGGAGGTTGGTTTAAATGGTATATATAAGTACGTACCACCCCCATGATAGTAACTTTGTTTGTATCTATGAGATTCAAATTGTAATCGATTAGCAGCCCTTCCCCTGCACTTATTGATTTTATCACACATACAAATACATGGTTTCCTCACACGCCTCAAATATGCAATTGGGTTGCCTATAAGTTGACCTAGGCCGTGTACTCCTGCAATATTCCCTATTGCTTTTGGCCTTCCATCAATGTACATAGCCACTCTTTTACTTTGATCATTATCTTTTAGCTGTATATAATTTGCTAACAGTGCATACTTATGCATACTTCGTGTATATCAAACCAGCTACATCCAATTTTTGTAATTGTACAAGGGTCCAACATACTCCATCAATTCAATAACTTTGTTGTAATAGACCTTTATGCCATCCATGGAACATAGGCCCAAACCATGTAATGATGATGGTGCTATGCGATATATCCTCCCATTAACACAAAAATCGGTGTTTATTGGAGGAAGTTCCTTGGGTACCCATTGTTTCTGTAGATGTTTGTACCTTGAGGGCACCTTGATGTCGCCTATTCTCTCATCATCATAAGAACATGATCCCCCTTGAGCAAGAAAAAATTCCATGCATTTATGAAATTTTCTTCTAATCTTTTGACCTCTAGTTGATCTCCCGTTTTTAGACCTACTACATTTCTCACTTTCCTCTTCTCTTCCTGAATTTCCCTCACTCAAGGGAGACACATCTGACAAATACCTATTTGGTGGTACCCACACTCCATTAAATGAGAGAGAGAGTTGGGAGAGGGTCGATTGTTATTGTGAGAGGAAATAAATTTTAAGGTTCCATGGAGAGAGACGACAAGAAGTTCTAATAGATGGTTCACCATATCTTCTTGATTTTTTGCAAATGCTGCAAATAGATTTGAGGGCGAGTTGTCAAAGGTCCATTACATGGATTGATAAGAATGGCTCATGCTTTTTCCCCAAATTCATCATTGAGGGTAATGTTGATGAAGAAGTCATCCCTAAAGTTGATGTTGAGATTTAAATTTGAATAAGGCCAACTAGGGCCTCAAGTGCTGATAATTGTATTAGAGTTGCTACTAATGTGGAGGTTTCAAGAACTGAGAAAGTTTGTTTTCCTGGTAATTTTGGAGTTTCAAAAATGCAAAAAAATAGTCTTCCTTGTCACTTAAAGTATATAGGAGGGCTGAGAAAGTGGAATGAGCTATACCATGTGGATGTCAAGGTGGTTTAGGTGAGAAAAAAAATCAAAGTTTTGACAAAACATACTTGCTAAAACCTGGATTATTATTAAACCACTCCAAGATGGGTGTAAAGAGAAAGCAAGCAAATAATAAATGGTTTTTATAGGGTGTATTGACTTATACCTGCTGATCCATGAGAAGAATCATCGCCTTGCCTTTATGTAGACTGTGCAGGATCCTCATCAAAGGGGTTCAGGTTCCTGCATATGTAATTCATTTATCTTATGTTAGCTTACGTCTTATATGGAGGTCAATCATAATCAAATTTACATGTCACATGATACATATGCTAAAAATTACATAGTAGACAACATGAATAGATTTATTTCTTGTTACAATATGTAGTCATCATGGTTTATACAAATACTAGAATGAATGATAAAGAGTATTCTTTAGGACTGTAAAAAATCAATAATTTTATCACACTACACAATAAATAATTAGGGGTAGGTAAAAGTAACTTATTTATTGATTAGAATCATGTACATACAACTAAATACATGTTTGTCTTAAGTATTGTATCAAATGGTTCACTACCTTGCATAGACAAGACAACGAACTATTTGAAAAAATGTCTCAAAGAAATGTGTTCTCATGGTGATGGAATGCCATGACAATCCATAGTAATTTGACTGTCATGGCATTCCATCACCATGAGACCACATTTTTTTAAGGCATTTTTCTGACAGTTCATTGCCTTGTCTATGTTACCACATTTTTCATACATTGTTTATATTGGTCAAATAGTGAAAAATATATATTCAACATAGCTTGGCAATGTTCATTCAGATCACAAATTCTCTAATTACATATAGAAATGTTTAATATCCCATAGGTTAATTTTGATATTTTTCTTTGTATAGTAATTATAAGTAAATGGGATATTATAGTTATATGTAAATGGGATATTTCAATTTCAATTTTTACATATAATTATTTCTGCCCCCTTTTACATATAATTATTTTTAGCACCTTTGAAAGGGACATAAACTTTCATAATTAGGTTTGTGTCTACCCCAACTTTAATGACAATAATACCTCTAATTGAAATCTCAATCCGAAGTTTGGACATTCATATGGTAGAGTTTACTATTCTTATGGGTGGTGTTCATTTAGTTGTCAATCCAGGAACGTAAAACTTGAAATGGGTCTGCAAAATATATGCACCAAGCTCCTTAAATGATTATTATCAATTACTGTAAGAAAGGTAGGAATAGAAATCATAAAGACTAAATGAAAGCTTTTCAAAACTCTACTGAAATGAATTAATTGAAATAACGAGAATAACACCGTTTTGCCTTGGCTACAAGAACAGTCAAAGGATCTATTTCCAGTGGCTGCAGGAACAACCCAGTCATGAACTTCTACTGCAACTAAGTAAAAACTAACTTCAATAATCATAAAAATGGGACCACTCACCAAGTGGGCCTCCTTGGATGAGTGATATCAAATTCTCAGCAAAGAACTCTTAATAGATCAGAATAACATATTTTTATTCATTTCTTCCTGAAAGATGATTACATATTCAAAAAGAGAAAAATCCAGAATATGTGACAAAACTCTGCTCAATCCCTTTCCATTCTATCTAACTCTCAAAAAACAAGGGATAGCTTATTATAAAGAAAATAAAAACTACAATGGATAACTCCAATTACACCCAGAAGAAAAGGCGGATCGCTGTCAGATGAAGGGGATAACAGAGAGCTTGGCTGCAAGAACTGTGGATCTGTAACCAAACCACAGTCTTTGCACGCCAAAGAGATATTTTGTAGATTAAACATGCACCAGAGTTAAACTCCCATGGTGAAGTACAACTACTCTGAGTATGCCATAGATCGCGCTCGCTTGAATCTCCTTCAATTTGACCTCCAGCTATCTGATGTGATTCTCCAGTCCTTAAGCGCGAAAGAGAATTCTCCACCGCAGCATCAATTATTATCTGCACTAAAACATAAACAATATACAAGGACACGCATATGTATCTTACTTAACTAATACATTCATTAACTCACATATGAAATCATCCTAAATAATCCACATATCATAAGGACAAACCATTTGGCTGCAGGAAGAAATTGGCATGGCTCAAACATGATTTCTTAAGTTCAGTTTTAAAACATGGATTACATATAGTCAATTCACAATATTTTACTATCACAATGCAACCCAAAAGAAACTAAAAACATAAGAGTCCTGATAAAAAACATGTCAATACACTGACTTATCATGCCCCCCAACTTTAAGGGTTTGCTGCTCCTACAACAAAAGGAAAATTTCTGATTTTTGTTGAAACTCTGAAATCACCTACAGTGTCCTGTCCGGTTCCCTTGGAAGGCAAATTCCAGTAAAATCCCTTCATTTTCTCCAACCTGGACCATCTAGCTATTTCTTCAACATCTACATCATAATTCTGTTCTATTGGTTGGCATGCCAAAAGTGGCCACATTAGGATAGGAGGCTGAAAGATTAATGGTAACCAATTATTGGATTTCTCCCTTCCTAGCTGGATGTACTTGGAGGCTCTCTATATAGTTGCATGAAAATTTTGTAATGAATAGGGTTCTCCTAGTTTTAAATGATCTGGTAGATGATTCCAGCATTGAGTTAGTCCCTCTAGTGCTGTTGTCCTATGGGTTTGAACTAATTGCTCATACGCTTGATAGACTTCCTCTCTCATTGGAAGTACTATCTTACTAACATCATCTCTTATTAGCAACTTTTGCTAGTCATAATACAAAACCCTAGGTGCTTCTGATTCCCTCCTCAATGGAAATGGATAGTCAAGTTCCAATTTTTCAAACTCCTTGGCTTGTGGTCCTATAATCATTTCATTTTGTATCCAAGATATTAGAGCTCTGAGATGGATATCCCCAATGTACAACAAAGGATTCCATTCTCTGTCTTGGGGCACAACATAATTATGTAAATATAATTCATATAATAGGTTCTTTACAGAATGTGGGGAGGTTTGATAAGCATGATAGAATTCCTCAGGTGTTTCCAAGGATGGATTAAGGTCCCTTACTATGCGGTTCAATCTGAAATTTAGATACCGTTCTTTCAAGTGCACTGCATAAATTCTTGGGGGAGCCCTACACTGCATTATCTCAGGAACCATACCATAGATCTCTTCTACCTTAGTCTCCAATTCTTTAATTCTATTATCTTTCTTCTCAATCTCTTTTTGCTACTTATTAATTATTCCTTGCAACCTATCCTTCTCTATTTCCCATTGCCTAAAGAATGTTAAAGCAATTGATAAGCTAGTTAGGGATGAGGGTTTTTATGGGTCCTACCTTAGACCGTGGGATTTCTTCAATAACTTCCTCATTCTAGATTGGCATATTTCCCACGTTTTCTTCAGGTTGCTGTGTAACATCATCAATTATCTCCTCACATTGCAATGCCACTGAAGCTAGATTTGCAAGCTTATCAATTACAATTTCTTCCTGAATTGCTTCTTGGATTTATTCTCCTGTAGGATTTTCCTGAATTTCCTCTTTTGTAGGGTTTTCTTGCATTTCCTTCTCTACAACATCTTCTTCTTCTGAAGTTTCTACTACAATCACCTCTGCTGGCTTACTCACTGGTTGAGTCTTCTGTGTCCTTCTTCTTGTTCTCCTAACATACACTTTTGAAACAAACGTAGGAGTTTTTATTTTTGCCTGACGCCTCTTGGCTGCAGCAGGAATATGCACTTCCTGCGGCCGGATAACAAATTCCTCACCTGACTTCTCCTTTTCTAATTCTTTTCCTTCCCTCTTCAAAATAGGTGAACCTCCTTGAAGAGAGGTAGAGGGTTGTCCTTCAGTTGGCTCTGCTTCAATATTTTCTTCTAAAATCATTACAGCTCCTTCAGCAACCAGCAAACCCTCATCTTCACTAGAAAGACCTTCTGCAACTATCCCTTCTTGAACCGGCGGATTATTTTCAATAGGGGCTTCATCTACCCTAAATTGCATAATATCTTCAAATACACCCCATTCCATCTATGAAACATCTCTCAGGGACCGTTGTACCAGCAACTTCACCAGTCCATGATGGCTAACAGAGTGATTTCCATATTTTTTAGTCTCCTTAGCACTTATAGAAATGCGATGATACAAGAAATTTGGGACATTAACTCGCCGGTCATGACACAGATGACTGAGTAGCTTGAAGTGAGGCGAGTGGAGATTTGAATACTGTCCTTCACAGGTAATATATTTCATGATATACAGAGCTACCTGAGGCCAATATTCTGGCAAAGAAACCCTTCTAGTCCCTTGCCTATCCACCATTAAGGGTCTGTCTGTAGAAATTGTGAACTCTGCCTTGGCACTCCTTGCATCCTTCGATTCTAGAAAGAGTTCTCCTTCCTGTAGCAACCCTATGACCTCTGCAATTTGCTGCTCTGTAGCAATTACCCTCAACCCCTTAACTGTAGCTTCTCCTTCATCAAAAGAATGCATAAATTCCGCAGCTATTTCGTCATTGAAATCCCTAATCTTGAAGAAATAATCCAGCCAGCAGTGGTTTTGGAAATAATGCACACAGACAACATCCTACAGCAACCCTTCATGTACAGTCGGTTCATGGTGAATCAGATCACCTCCCATCTTTTACTCTGATACTTCCGCAGCTTCACCAAAATATTTGATAGATTCACAAAAGCTAAAATCTACATATCTTAAATTTGGCGACAGAACTTATTATTCACTCGCGTGAAATAATAATCATCATAAGTAATGTCAATTAGGAAATCAGTTCAGGATAATAAATCTTACTGGGAAAAAGGACCATAAAGTAGCCCCCCAACCTAACCTAGCACGTGTCCACACAGGTTGACGAGATGTTGGGTTTGAAGCGGATTAAAACAGGATTAAAATCATACTGAACTAATAAATGCAAAATTAAAATAAAGTACAATATACACGTACCTGCAATTGGGCGAAAATGATGGCGAAATGAAATGAAGTGACAGATAAGAAAGTGGGATGGAATGTAGTGGATGGAACTTTATGTATGGAGAACAATATTTCACATGGAAATATTTGATTATGATACGGTAAATAAGTTCACTACAAAAGCTGCAGGAACATCACCTTTATTAACATTCCCAAGTGCAACAGGAAGCTCATGAATTGTTACCGAATCATTAGTAGTTGCTGTAGGAACATCACCAATTACTACAGGAACATCACCAGTTGCTGCAGGAACTTGTATTTCTTTTTGAGGAGCAAACTACTGTAGAAACTCTTCTCTAGTAGCTGGCTTGTGATAAAGTCATAGTCGGTGTCCATCCACTAAAAGTTTGAATCGAACAGGATCTATTGTGCACAACCGAACTGCTCCATTGTGAAAAACTTCTTCTATCTCATAAGGACCCAACCACCTTATTTGGAGTTTTCCCTTAGCATCCCTATATCTAGAATCATACAAGAGTGCCCAGTCACCAACTTTGAATTTATTTTCTCTGATATATTTATCATGCCATCTAGCTCTTTGGTTTTGAATCAACTCTGTCTGTTGAACAACTATTTTTCTCCATTCATCTAAAGCATTTAACTGCTGAATGCATTCTTTTTGTGCTTCAGACAATGTCATATTCAGTTGTAGGGCTGTTCTCAAGGTTTTATGCTCAAATTCAATAGGCATCATTGCTGTTTTGCCATAGACCATCTCAAAAGGTGTGAATCCATTTGGTGTTTTCCATGTTGTTCTATATGCCCAAATTGCCTCTGAAAGCCTATTAGACCAATCTTTCTTGTGGATAGACACTATTTTTGTAAGAATAGCCTCAAGTTCTTTGTTGGTAACCTCTACTTGACCATTAGACTGTGGATGGTATGGAGTAGATTTCCTATGTCTTATATTATATTCATTGACCAAAGCTTTTATCAATGTTGATGTAAATTGAGGTCCTTGATCTGAGACAATTTCCCTGGGTACTCCATACCTTGTAAATATTTACTCATATAGAAACTCAGCTACCTTATTATCTCTTGCATGTTGCATAGCTCTAGCTTCTACCCATTTTGTCACATAGTCTATACATACCAAGATATAATATTTGCCATTAGAAGGTGGATCAATGGGGCCAACAAAATCTAATCCCCATTTATCAAATGGTGTAATAGATATTTGAGGATATAGTGGCATTTCATCAGATTTTGTAGGTCTGCCCATTCGTTGACACCTATCACACTTCCTTGTGTACTGAGCTGCATCCTTGTGTAGTGTAGGCCAATAATAACCAGTATTGAGTATTTTCAATGCTGTCCTTTTGGCAGCAAAATGACCTCCACATGGTTCATCATGACATGCATGTAAGATGTCATATGTTTCATCTTTTCTGACACATATTCACATAACTTGATCAGGTCCAGTATAAAATAGACAATCAACAATCCATGAAAAGTTAAAACTTTTTTCAACTAGCAACCTTCTTTCCTTAAGAGAAAAAGAAATTGGCATCTTAGTTGCAGCTAAATAGTTGGCAATATCAGCATACCAAGGAGTATAAGCCTGTATGAGAAACAAATGCTCATATGGAAAAGTGTCATCTATCATTGTAGAGTCTTCCTGCAATTGAAGACGTGAAAGATAATCTGCAACAACATTAGACTTCCCTAGCTTATCAACAATTGTGATATCAAATTCCTACATCAACAATAACCAATGAGCCAGTCTACCAGTGATGGATGGCTTATTCATAAGATATCTAATTGTAGTATGATCTGTATGCACAAATATTGGATACCCTGTAATATAGTATCTAAACTTATTAAGGGCATATATGACAGCTAGCATTTCTTTTTCAGTAACTGTATAATTCAATTCAGGTCCTTGCAAATTCTTGCTGATATAATATATTGCATTTTCCAACTTGTCAACTTTTTGTCCTAACACTGCTCCTATAGGATAATCAGATGCATCAGTATGGATTTGAAATGGTAGAGACAAATTAGGTCCTTTAAGAACTGATGCCTGAGTCAAAGCATGCTTAAGCTTTAAAAAAGCTTCATTGCATGCTGAGGTCCATTTAAATTCTGCATCTTTAGTAAGCAGTGTATATAAGGGACTTGCAATTTTGCTGAAATCTTTAATGAACCTTCTGTAGTATCCAGCATGGCCAAGAAAACTTCTCACATCTTTCTGCTTCACAGGATCATTAATTTGCTGAATAACCTCAATCTTTGCTTGATCCACTTGTATGCCTTGTACAAATATATGATGACCAAGGACTATTCCTTCTTCCATCATAATAAAACACTTTTCACTGTTTAGAGACAAGTTGTAGTCTTCACACTACTACAAAACTTTCTTCAAATTATCCAATGCTTGATCAAATTCAGAACCATAGGTTGTAAAGTCATCCATGTAAATTTCCATTATGTCTTGAGAAATATCAGAAAAAATACTGATGACCGCCCTTTGAAAAGTGGCTGGAGCATTACACAACCCAAAAGGAAGAACAAAATATGCATAAGTGCCCCATGGACAAGTAAATGTTGTTTTCTCCTGATCCTCAAGAGCTATTTGTATTTGATTATAGCCACTGAATCCATCCAAAAATGAAAAATATTTCTTACCAGCAAGAGAATCCAATACCTGATCTACAAATGGTAGTGGAAAATGATCCTTCCTTATGGCTAAGTTCAAGGCTCTATAATCAACACATACTCTCCATTTTCCTCCCTTTTTAGGAACTATCACCAAGGGTGATACCCATTGACTATCAGAAATAGGATAGATAAATCCAGCTTTCAACAATTTATGCAATTCCTCGTTAACTATCTCCTTCAGAGTAGGATTGACTCTTATTTGAGGTTGTCTGAGGGAAAAACACTCATCCTTTATATAAATACAATGTGTACAAGCTGCTGGATCAATTCCATTCATATCCTTGTAATCCCATGCAAAGGCATTTCTATGGAGTTTTAGCAAGTCTACCAAGCTATTCTTCTGAGTATCTGCTATATTCTTGTTGATGTTCAAATATTTATTCAATGCAACCTCTATCCTGATAGTAAGATCAATCTGATTTATATCAGAAACATGAGAATATGACAACTCCTGCGGCAACAAGGTATGCAAAATATCAATGGCTGCAGGAAAATCCAATCCTGCAATATTTAGAACCAATTCTTGCAATTCTCTGTCTTCTATTAATTCATTTGTCAGAACCTTATAAAGGATTGATTCTTCATCATATAACTGCATGAGTGGTACTCGATTAATCATGATTAATAGAGTCTATTTCTTCAAATTCCTCTCCCAAAATAGGCCAAACAGCCTGCTGTTGCTCAAGCTAAGGTTGTGCAGGGGAATACAAAGCCAATGCTTTTGTGGAATTGCCATATGAAATAGTCATGTCTCCTAATCTACACCCAATATATGCATCTGCTATGGCAAGCCATGGTCTTCCTAAAATGACTGGATATCCCCCCAATGTTGCTTTTGGGGATAAAATCATAAAGTCTGCAGGGTATTCCCAGGAATCTAGTATGACCACTATATCTTCTATCATACCATCAGGTCTTACTGCAGAGCCATCAGCAAGTTGAAGAATTGTGGGTGTAGCCCTTAAACTATCTATCTCTAGATGTTTCATTACTTCCCTTATCATTACATTAATGGCTGCCCCTAGATCAACTAAAACATTCTTTATTTGACAGCCATTAATGACTATACTCACAATAGGACTGCCTAGATCAGAATACTTTGGAATACCAACTTTTCCCAACATAATATCAGCTAATTGACCCATGACATGAACTATTTGGGGATCCTTTTTCTTTCTGCCAGGTTTCTTTAGGCATGCCTCTCTCAATGCCTTACTATATATTGGAACATCCTTTATTGCTTGCAGCAATGGAATTTTAACACAAACGTGCTTCAGTTGGTCAAGAATATCAAAGCTTTGTTGTTGTTTAGTTGAAACTTCTTTGTCGTTCAATCTTTGGGGAAATGGTGGTAATATTTGATTCTAAGGTATTACATCATTAGGATCAAAGATTGGCTACTCTTCTGGTACCTCAGTAATAACTAGCTGAGAGGGATTAGGTAGGGTTGTTCTAGATTAGAGGTGAATATCATCTAGTGATAAAGAATAGGCTGGGTATTGGTTAGCATCAGCTGAATAAGCTTGTTGTTGTTGCTGAGATTTAATATTTGGATTAGGCAATGGTTGAGTAGGCAGCTGTGTTGGCTTGGGAGGTGGTGCTGTGGCTACAGGAGGTGGCATTAAAGCAGGAGGTTGTGGCTACTGAGTAGGAGGTTGATATCCAGAAGATTGGGATGACCATGATGGGTTTCCCCTCCATTGAGAGGTAGGTTGCCAATTCCCTTGAAACTGGTTCCCTACACCCTGAGGTGGATACTAGTTTCCCTGTGGCTACTGCAACTAGGGTATCTGATTAGCAAATTGCTGTCCTTGGCCTTATGATCCATACCAATGTGGATAATTACTAAAATTTTGAGAATACTGTGGTTTCCATTGGTTATTTGGTGCATAAGAACTACCACTATAACCAGAAAAGGAAAGTGGATTAGGTGGCACACCTTGTCTCGAAAAATTTGGTCTTCTCTGAGCAACATAGAAGACTTGTTCATCCTCCCCTTGAATTGGTTTGAAATCAAGTACTTCAACATTTGCAACCATCTTACATCTACAATCTTTCTTGCGCTGCTTACAATGAGGACAAAATTTTGCAAGAAATGCATCAGCTTCCTCATGCTTCTTCTTAGCTGCCAATGTATCCAACTGAGTAGCCATATTATTTATAATGTCCTCCTTGAAATCTTTTAACAAATGACTAAGTTCCAACCTAGAAACTCCATTTCCAGATGATGATGATGGTGCTGCTGGCTTAAATCTCCTATTCTTCTTAGAAGTGGATCTGGAATACTTCTTGCAAATTTGTTCTATTTCAGCCCAAGTAGATTGTGTAATGTCACCCCCCCCATGAGATCTAAGGAATCGATGTATTCATCACTGATACCCCTCAAGAATATCAATTTGAGGGAATCTTCATTCAAAGTATTATGCTTGGACTTCTTGATACTAAACAAAAACCTTTCCAGATAATCCTCAAGGCTCCCATCTTTAGTTTGTGTCATCCTAAAAATATCATCCCCATGCTGATCAGTGCCTCTACAATAATCTTTATATTTTGCAAGAAACAACCGTTTCATCTCATCCCATGTATTGATTGTGCTACTACCCAAGCTCATGAACCATCTCAAGGATGACTCCTTCAAAGTGGTTGGAAAAATTTTGAGTCTATGGGCATCTGTAGTATAGTCAAAACTCCTATAGAGAACATCAAACTCAAACAGAAATGTATCCGGATCCTCTGTGACCAACCCATAGAACTTAGGAAGTGAAGATGTTGGAATGTTCTTGAGGTTAGCAATATCATGCTGGTCAGAGATGGGAAACTCAAATGTTGGACCAGGTGGTGGTGGTGGATTATTTCCACTAGGAGGTGGGTTCCCTTGCATTGGACTTATGGGGGTTATTACAATAGGGAACTCTTCTTCTTGTGGACCAAAAAGGAGCTGAAGACTATCTTCTGGAAATTCAGACTCAGGGTGATTCAAATTTTTTGGGACTTGATATAGCTCAGAAAAAGGGTTTATATCTGAAGAACTATCTTCTGTTTGAGTAGTATGAGTGGGTAAAAATCTACCTTTGGCATCTCTTCTTTGATTATACATGCAAATTCATGAAATTCAAACAATTAACTAGAAACTAAAATAATCATAAAAGGCTCTTAGCTTGACACCATCCCCGACAACAGCGCCAAAAATGTCTACCCTGACTTTAATGACAATAATACCTCTAATTGAAATCTCAATCCGAAGTTTGGACATTCATATGGTAGAGTTTACTATTCTCATGGCTGGTGTTCATTTAGTTGTCAATCCAGGAACGTAAAACTTGAAATGGGTCTACAAAATATATGCACTAAGCTCCTTAAATGATTATTCTCAATTACTGTAAGAAAGGTAGGAATAGAAATCATAAAGACTAAATGAAAGCTTTTCAAAACTCTGCTGAAATGAATTAACGGAAATAACAGGAATAACACCGTTCTGCCTTGGCTGCAGGAACAGTCAAAGGATCTATTTCCAGTGGCTGCAGGAACAACCCAGTCATGAACTTCTACTGCAACTAAGTAAAAACTAACTTCAATAATCATAAACACGAGATCACTCACCAAGTGGGCCCCCTTGGATGAGTGATATCAAACTCTCAGCAAAGAACTCTTAATAGATCAGAATAACATATTTTTATTCATTTCTTCCTGAAAGACGATTACATATTCAAAAAGAGAAAAATCTAGAATACGTGACAAAACTCTACTCAATCCCTTTCCATTATGTCTAACTCTCAGAAAAGAAGGGAGAGCTTCTTATAAAGAAAAGACAAACTACAATGGATAACTCCAATTACGCCCAGAAGAAAAGGCGGATCACTATCAGATGAAGGGGATAACAGAGAGCTTGGCTAAAGGAACTGTGGATTTGTAACCGAACCACAGTCTTTGTACACCAAAGAGATATTTTGCAGATTAAACATGCACCAGAGTTAAACTCCCATGGTGAAGTACAACTATTCTGATTATGCCATAGATCGCGCATGCTTGAATCTCCTTCAATTTGACCTCCAGCTATCTGATGTGATTCTCCAGTCCTTAGGCGCGAAAGAAAATTCTCCACCGCAACATCAATTATTAGCTGCATTAAAATAGAAACAATATACAAGGACATGCATATGTATCTTACTTAGCTAATACATTCATTAACTCACATATGAAATCATCCTAAATAATCCGCATATCACAGGGACAAACCATTTGGCTGCAGGAAGAAATTGGCATGGCTCAAACATGATTTCTTAAGTTCAGTTTTAAAACATGGATTACATATAGTCAATTCACAATATTTTACTATCACAATGCAACCCAAAAGATACCAAAAACCTAAGAGTCTTGATAAAAAACATGTCAATACACCGACTTATTAGTCTGCACTTCTTATTAAAATTAGATGTGCACTTCTCATTTCCATTCTGGACTTGACACTAAGAAACTAGACAAATGCACTCAGGAACAAAAGATTTAAGGACAAAGGATGAGTAGGTTTTCAAGGCAATCCTAAGTGAGGATTTGGAACTGTATACACCTAAAAATGGTCTGAAGATAATTAATTAAATAATCAATTATCTCAATTATTCCCCCTTCCCAATTTAATTGAATTCACTAAGCAATTTGATTAAATTGCCCCTTTCATCTACTTATTAATAAATCTAAGGATTTATTTAATAGGTTCATTTCATAATCCCCTTTGATTAATTAATTCAAATTAATTAATTCTCCCCCCATCTTCAATTAATTCTTCTAATCTTCTAATTAATTAAAATAAATCAATTAATGAGTTGTTGAGAATTAATTAGTCTTATTTGAATTTTAAATTCAAATTACCCACATGCCTCCTAACTTCCTTATCCTAACCTCCTATGGTGTGGATACTCTCCCCTTGAGACACATGGAATTCTTGGGCCACATGTCCCCTTTCCTTAGACACTTTCTCTCTCATGAGCAAAGCTTCTTGACACTTGTCACCATAGAGATGACAAATGTTCCCTTCATCCAACCTGTCTAGAAGCTTCTTGACACTTGTCACCATAGAGATGGCAAATGTTTCCTTTCATCCAACCTCTTTTCCAACCTTCTCCAATTTCACCATTGATTCCTACCGCCTCGCCCCTGGCCTTAGAAATCCTATAAATAAACCCCATTTTGGAGCAATAATGATCCCATCTCATTTGCATTTCAGGCATTGTTACTATAGGCATATATCTCTTAGCATATCATTTGAGCATTGTTATTATAAGTAATTGTATTCTTAGATCTAGCTTATTTTCTAGGATAATTGTTGAATCATGTAGCTTAATCATTCTCTTTTCTAGCTTAAATACCTCATGATCATCTAAAATCCTTCATCTAGATGTAGTCAAGTCATTGGAATTTGCTTATCTAGATCTGAGAGCAAATCTACACTCGCATTTATTAGGAGGCAATAGATCGATTAGCCATGGTTTTACCTTTATTTGTTTTAAATTCGCTAACCATGCTTGTAATGATCTATTGAGTGTTTTGTGTTGCAGCTGCAGGTATCACACTTTACAGGCATGACATTTTGGCACCCACCGTGGGGCTGGAATTATATTTTTGGCTTCTCAAGCTTCATCAACATTCATCTCTGCTCGGGTCTGGTCCAGAAACTCGTACAAGCTCCTTTGTTGGCTCGTACGAACTTCTTTGTGAGTTGGTACGATAGTCATTTTTTACTTGTATTAGCTCATTTCTCTGTCGTACAAGCCTGTTTTTGCATTCTCATGAGATCTAAAGTTCTGTCGTATGAGCTAGTAAAGCATGTTGTATGACTTTCTGCTTTTGTTTTCTTTAAATAGACAACATTTTAGGGTTCACAGGTTTTAATCCGATCATTATTAATGCTAACCCTAGTTTGTTTATGAGATTTTTGGTAGTCTAACTAGTTTTGCAGGATGATTGTCGAAGATATGCTAGCTAAAGACTTATTTCAACCAAACACATCATGATTACTAATGGATCTATTTTGCAGGTTGCCTAAGAAGAATTCAACAAAACTTTGTGTATTTCTTAAATTTTTCTAGGCACACTTGTCTTTTGCTAAAGGAATGAACAATCATGTATTTTGTGTTTTATGATAGGTGAGTATTCTCTCACCTTTATTAGGTGATCAGAAAGCTAGACTCATCTTTTACTTTCATTAGTGCATATCTTTAGCGGGCTTGCCCTCCCGAGGAGCTAATAACTCTTAGCCATTAAGGCCGATGAGAGGGGAACGACCTAAGTGGGAACGGCTAACGCCAAGTAATCCAACCCAATGTGATTTGATGAAAATCAAGTCAACGACAGTGCTCAGGAATAGCTCTCCTTCAGACCTTTGGGTATAGAAAACCTTGGTTTTCAAGGTTGGGAGACCTCTTAATTGAGTATTATACCCTGATGCACCGAACGAAACCCTTACTAGTTCTGGTTAAATTAGAAGCTACCTGATTCACCTCCAAAAGGGTGATAATCTTTGTGCAAGAGAGATAGTAACTCTCGTAGGACACTTGCCATATTGTGCCCCCATTAGCGTTTGGAGTTGGATAATACGGCGTTGAGAATCCATTGTGTGAGACTCAACGACCGTATTCTGATTAGCTATTGGGTGTGTACCTAAGCTTGCAAGCAAAGGTTTTATCTCTCAACCAACTCCCTTAGGGTTTAGCATGCTTGATGTCACTTAACATATCGCGTGTTTTCTATGTATTCATCCCTAAATAAAAAAATCAGACATCTAAAGCTGGAAAACATAAGCAAAACACCAGACTTCATTGATCAAAATTCAGCCAAACAAACACATTTACCTCTGTTCTGCTATTTGTTGTACGAGGCATTTATCTTGTCGTATGGTTCAAAAAAGTTTGTCGTACTAACTAATCATTTGTCGTATGAGATTAATCTTTAGTCATATGGTTCAGGAAAGTTTGTCATACGAGCCTGTTCTTTTTCATGTGAAAATCCTAGTTTGTTGTATGGTCTTGTATCTTTTGTCATTTGAGGCTGTATAGTTTGTTGTACGAGTCTCTGTTTCTTCTAGTCTAGAGCTGTGTCCAGCAGGCCTTTTTCGGATCTGTCATTTTTGCATGATCAATTTGCAGTAATCATAAATGCCTGTTCTCTATCATTTTGTGCTCGTATTGCCTCATTGGTTCACTTGGTCAAGTTATCATCAGTCGAAATCAAACTTTAGAACATAAACACCTCAAGATTTTCAAGTGCTCACCCTCAACAAGTTTAAGATCTAAACATCTCAAAGTGCATTATCACCCTATTTGATAAACTGATCACCCAAACATAGTTTCTCATCAGGATCTATCATCCTTTATCATGAAATTGAAACATTTGGTCAGGATAACCTTGTCCCACATCGTAGGATATATCATTCCTACTGGACTTGGTTTTTATCAAATCATCATCATTGCACTCCAAAACCGAAGATCAAAAAACTTGCAAACCTTTAAACACTTGAACCATCTTTTTGTGTCATATCACGCTATCACATTTACCTTGATAGTTGATCACTTATCAAAACAACTTTTGGACAATCGAATCCTAGCAAAATAACATACGTGTATGCTCGTTTTAACCAGAGCTCAGAGACGAAAAATCGCAGAGACGGAAATTGAAACATTGGAAATAACTGAAGAGCATAGAACCATGGAACAAAAAGATGAAATACAAGTCGAAGAAGAAATAACAAAAAAAAAATATCAGAGACATCAAAAAATATCCTCAATTCGATAAATTTATGCAAAAATTATTGGAGGGAGAAAAAGAAAAATATTTCCTAATGTTAGCAAAATCTGGTGCTACACTTCCCCAAGATTTTGATGTGAATAGATTGACATAAAAGAAAAGTGATCCTCCCCTAATAACAAACAATATGAAGATATTTTTGGTCTCAAAATGAATCACACATCAATTCCTAGTAACACCAGAACCAATGAAGAAACTTACATTCCCAAAAGAGATGAAGTGGAAATTCTGAATAACATTCAATTCAATGAAGATACAAGAAGGACTAGAGATGACACAAGAAGAGATCCAGATCCTCCTAGAATAAAAAATCATGGTCACGCAAGAACAAATCATGTTGATAATCCTATCACAACTCTCACACAACAACTACAAACACTGCAAACACAAATTCAAGATACGCGCAAAGGAAATGTTAGAAGATACTCACTTCAAGAAATCTGTCCTTATCCATTTGACATAAATATAAACATGATACCATTTCCTATAGGTTTTGAAACTCCTAGATACAAAAAATATGATGGAAGCACTGACCCTCAAGATCATATTCGAGAATTTTGCACAATGAGTATGGAGTTTGCACATGAGGATACCTTTTTATTGAGATTATTTCTGAAAAAATCTTAACTGGACTAGCTATGGAATGGTTCTCCAAACTTCCACCTAGAATCAAATCATTCTCAGAGTTGGTGGATAAGTTTGTTTCACAATACTCTTACAACATACAACATGAAATAACAATGCTAGACCTATGTAATGCCAAACAAAAAAGTGGAGAACCTTTCATGACATTTTTACAATGATGGAGACGATTAGCTTCGCAGTATCCTCGTAGAGTGATAGAGTACAAAAAAATGGACATATTCATCAACAACTTAAATGATCAAATGAGTTATTACTTAAAAAATGAAAGGAAATCAAAGTTTTGGAAAAATGATTGATAATAGAATCAAAATGGAGGAAGCCATGATAAAGAAAGGTGAATTGAAAACATATAAAGACGAAGTTCATCCTCCTAATGACAACACTAATAACAACAATCACAATGATAAGCCAAAGTTTTGGAATAGAAATTGAAATGTCATCAATGATGGAATAGTGGATAACAACAATGTGAAACTAAAGCAACCGGTTTTTAATTTATCCACTCACTCAGTAGCGGCTCAACCAAACAACCATCACCAAAAAGCAACTATCAAAAATTTCTTTCGAAGGCAATTTACAAACATTGGTGAACCCCTTGGGTCAGTACTAAAGACGCTTCTTGCAAACAAATTGCTCACTTTACTAGAAGAAAGGAACTATGAACCGCAAATAAAACCACCTTGGTGGAATGATAACCATTATTGCGATTTCCATCGAAACAAGGGACATCACATAGATAATTGCCAACGATTGAAACATGTCATCCAAGATTTGATTGATAATGGAGTAATAATAGTGGATGGACATACAACAAATGAATCTCATACAACTTTTAAAACTCCGCTTCCAAACTATGAGAAAGGTGAATCATCAACAACAAATAATGGTAAGGGTAAAGTGAAGGTAAACTACACTCATACATATGATAATGTGGTAAATGTGATTGTAGTTAAAGAAGAGAAAAATCAAGAACTCGCTCATGCTATCACATGAAGCAAAGCCAAAGTTGTTTTGCTGGTTCCTATGACAAACACATCATCCACTACCAAACAATACAATCTAGTGGATCAATTGCAGAAAACACTCACACAAATATCCATCTTAGAACTTTTAAAGCTTTCACCTACCCACAAAGAAATTATTGAATGAGCATTAGTAGATACAACAGTATCCAAAGATCTTGATATTGATCAATTCCAAACCATGGTGGGACACCTAACAACCCCTCACTGCTTATCAATCTCTGAAGAAGATGACATGTCCCTGCAACATCCCCATAATGCTCCCTTGCATATCAAAGTCATCATTCATAAGACGTGAGTTAAACGTATCCTAATAGATGGAGGAGCTGGCTTAAACATTTTCTCTTTGAGTCTTGTCTATGATCTAGGTTATTCAGAAGATGTAGTTGATCCCCAGAAAAAGATCACTATTAAATCCTATGATGAAGAAGAACGTTCCTCTAAAGGAATTGTGATGCTACCCATCAGAGTGGGACCTTTGCAAAAAGACACAACATGCCAAGTGCTAGACTTAGATTTATCATGCAACATACTCTTGGGAAGACCCTGGATACATGACATACAAGCTGTTCCATCAACATACCATCAACGCTTAAAGTTTCCCTATAGTGGGCAGGAGATCACAATCTCAACAGATTCAAATCCATTTAAGTATTGTAGTAATCTTAAACCAATTCAAGAAGTTACTGGTCCTCATAATAGGGAGGCATCATCTTCGAACACACAATCCAAGGACCAATAGGCAAATATGGAAAAACAAATGTAGCTAAGAGATCAAGGGAACGAAGAATATTCAATATCACAGTCTAGAAGAGGTTGGATATGAAAGAAGAAAAGGTATAGCAAGAAAAGCTGAAGAAACAATTCAAATACTATATGAAAAAATCTGTAGATTGCAAGCTACAAGTGATACAAATTCTAATGAATGGGAATGGGATTCCTATCACTCTGAAGAATCAGCTAAAGAAAATTGCTTTGAAGAAGATGTAGGAGTCGATGTAGTTCACACGTATGCAAGACAAATGGCAAGAAATACTTCACTTGAATCATGATCACATTTGGCTGACTTGGACTTAACCGAGGATGATCAAAGGTTTCTTATGTGAGGTCATTCTGATGAGAGTACCGTTCTAGACATTGACATACATATTGAAAAATTTGATACATCTATCATGACCATTGATACCCTCGAAACATCTCAACCTGAAGACCCCTTACCTCTACTCCACCCTGAGCTTATTGATTGGGAAAATGAAGGACATACCACCATTGATACCTTTCGAAATGACCATGCCATATCTGTATATCTTAACGCAATCGAACCCATAACAACTATCACAAGGAATGTCAACAACGCATCTTCTAGTCAAGTGGGTGCCAAATCTCCTAGTCGCAAAAGTGAAAATAACAAAAAGAATATTTGGTCTAATGCTCAAAACCATTTATTGGCAACATTAGATCAGGAAAAAGTAAAAACAAAGGATGCATCTAATGGTGAAAACCTCCTCGAGGCATCAGAAGATGGGAGATTTGACACTTTACTTGAGCACTATTAAGAAAGGTCATCAATTTTGATCGAACCAACAGAGGCACTTAACATTGGCACAACAGAGCAACCAAAGATTCTTCATCTAGTGACTTCTCTATCAGAAGAAGAAATGCAACAATATATAGAATTCTTCAAACGACGACAAATCAATTTTGCCTGGTCATATGCAGACATGCCAGGGTTGGATCCAAAGCTTATTATGCATCACTTAAATGTCAAGCCAGGAGCCAAACCAGTCAAACAAAAATTACAAAAAATGCATCCGTATATCGCTCTCCTAGTCAAAGCAAAACTAAAGAAATTATTGGATGTAGGATTCATCAGACCTATAACATATCTTCAATGGGTATCCATTATTGTTCCTATTTCAAAACTAGATAAAAGCATCAGAATATGCACAAACTTTAGAGATCTTAATAAGGCATGTCCAAAGGATGACTTTCCTTTGCCTAACATCGACATCATTATAGATTTAACTGTTGGACACTCCATGTTTTCTTTAATGGATGGTTTCTTCGGATACAATCAGATTAAAATAGAACTTGAAGATCAAGAAAAGACAACTTTTACATGCCCGTGGGGTACTTTCTGTTGGAACGTCATGCCTTTTGGATTAAAGAACGCAGATGCTACATATCAAAGAGCTATGACAACTATATTACATGACATGATGCATACATTCATGGAAGACTAGTGGATGACATCTTGGCTAAATCATACAATAGAGAAGAACATATAGAGATACTGGAAAAGATCTTTGACTTATTAGAACAATACAAGCTCAGGATAAATCCTAAGAAATGTGCCTTTGGTGTTACTTCAGGCAAGCTATTGGGATACATTGTTTCAGCTAGAGGTATCAAAGTGGATCCAACTAAGGTAAAAGCAATCATGGAAATGGCATCTCCTAAGAATATAAGTCAACTAAGATCACTCCAAGGAAGACTACAATCAATCAGAAGATTTGTTGCTCAATTAGCAGATAAATGTCAACCATTTACTCATCTATTGCATAAAAATGTTCATTTAAAATGGGACCATCAATGTGAAGATGCATTCAACAAGATCAAGGCTTATCTCATGCAACCACCCATCCTAATGTCACCAATTCTAGGAAAACCATTGTTACTCTATGTATCGACCACCAAAGCATCATTAGGAGTTTTGCTTGCACAACAAGATGATGAAGGAAAATAATGAGCCATCTACTACATTTGCATAACACTAGTAGGATATGAGATCAACTATTCACCAACAGAAAAAGCATGCTTGGCAGTAGTTTTTCTTCTCAAAAATTATGACACTATCTGCTATCTCACTCCATCAAGTTAATAGCTAAAATCGATCCTCTGAAATATTTACTCAGCAAGGCAACATTAACAGGACGACTAGCAAAATGGATCATGATCCTGAGTGAGTTTGATATTGAGTATGTTGACAAAAAAGCTATAAAAGGACAAGTCATTGCAGACCAACTAGCTGAGGCACCACTTCAAGATGATCATCCTTTATAGATTGAATTTCCCTATGTTGATATCCAACAGTCACTACAAAAACATGGCAATTATACTTTGACGGTTCATATACACAACATGGATCAGGAGCATGTTTTCTTTTCATCACACCACAAGGTCATACAATCCCAAAAGCATACAAATTAAGCTTTACATGCACCAACAACACAATAGAGTATGAAGCTTTGGTTTTAGGTATCAAGATGGCTATAGAAGGGAACATTACACAACTTCAAGTCTTTGGAGACTCTCAGCTCGTCATCAATCAAATTAATGATGACTATGAAACAAAGGATGAAAATTTAATGCCTTATGAAAAGATGGTTGATGATATCAAGAAATACTTTGTAGAAATCACTTTTCAACAGACTCCAAGGAATGACAACAAAGCAGCAGACACCATGGCTACACTTGCTTCTCTACTTCAGACACAAGAAAATCAACAATGTTATGAATTCCTAGTGGAAGAGTTGTTTTACCTTGCTCATAATTGTCCTGATTCCCAAACTACCTGTCACCTTGTTAGGCATGATTCCTCCCACTATGACCAAACTTACACATACCTGAAAGATAATATCCTCCCTCCTGACTTATCAAAAAATCAAAAGAGAAACTTTATTCGCCAATCCTCCCATTATACTCTCGTCGTGGATACCCTGTTCAAATGAGGTCTAGACGGTACTCTTTTAAGATGTCTCAAACAAGAAGAATTTGAGAAGGCCTTACATGAATTTCATAAGGTCATTTGTGGCACTCATTCAAGTGGTCTTACCCTTTCAAAAAAACTCATACGCTTGGGCTATTATTGGCCAACTATGGAACGAGATTCTTTTCAGATAGCTAGAAACATGCAAACAATGTCAGATCCATGGGAATTTGATTCATACACCAACACAAGAACTTAATGCTTTGGCAACATCTTGGCCTTTTTGTCAATGGGGTCTTGATCTAGTAGGAAAGATAAATCCTTCTTCATCTAATGGTCACAAATTCATCCTTGTAGCTACAAAATATTTCACAAAATGGATTGAGGCAGTACTTCTCACAAATATCACAAGAAAACAAATTGCTGCATTTATCTTGAATTACATCATCTGTCGCTACAAAATATTAATGACCATTATCATTGATAATGGGTGACCATTCAAGAATCAAGATGTACAATAGCTATGTGAGAAATTTAAGATCCAACACAGATTCTCCACACCCTACTATCCACAGGGAAATGGGCAAGCAAAAGCATCAAACAAAACTATTCTGAAAATCCTCAAAAAGACAGTGAATGATGTTGGAAGAGATTGGCATATTAAATTGAACCCCGCTCTATGGGCCTACCATACTAGTATCCGCATGCCAACAAGTGCCACACCTTTCTCTCTTGTTTATGGATCAGAAGCAATAATGCTAATAGAAGTAGAGATACCTTCTCTATGAGTATCATTAAAAGGTCTCATCCCAAATGAACAACAACGAGTATCTAGACTACAAGATTTAGAATTGAGCCATGAATGAAGACAAAATGCCTTTGATCATTTAAAGGTATATCAACAAAGAATGTGCTAGAGCTATAATCATAGGGTCAAACCATGAATCTTTCAAGTAGGGGAACTAGTATTAAAAGAAAATCCATGCAACCAGGTAGATCGAGAAAAGAAAGGAAAGTTTGAACCAAACTGGTTAGGTCCATTTGTGATCACAACAGTATTTGGGTCTGGAGCATATCAACTATCAACACAGGACAAAGATCAGCTTGAAGAACCCATCAATAGCATGCATATGAAGAAGTTTTATGTCTGAAAAAGCAGAAAAATAGAAAAACAGTGAAAAAGCAAAAAATACAAAAAAAAGTAAAAAAGCAAAAAACAAAAACAAAAAACAACAACCAAATATGAGAAAAAGTGCAATAAAAATAGATGGTGAAAACCTAGCAAACAGGAGCTATCTGTCGGCTAGCTCTTCCATCTATTAGTTCATGCATCCTTCTGCTTGCATTCTTTTCCATCAGCGCTGTTCATATGCATAATAAAGCCTTGTACATATGCAAGCATCTTGGGTGGCTTCTCGCCATGGTTTGGATAATTGAGTATATCATAACGAATTTTTTTTATAGGCTTGGGACAAAATCCTGCACGTAGCTGGGGGCAAAACTTTTGATCATTTTGAGCTTAATCAAATAGGTAGAGCAACGGTTAGACAACTCTTATCAAGTGAAAACTGAGACATCCAACATTGAATACGAGATCAAATTATCAACCATTAAACTATCACAAAGTCAGTCTAAACACATGGATGATATCTTTTGGATAATGATTTTAACATGATTGTTCAATTTTTCTATATTGATTTTCGCTATCATGATTTCTGAGTGACTCTAGGATGTCTTTGACTAGAGGAACAAGGAAGAAACATGATATTTTTCTTGTTTGTTGTCTGTAAATTAATCATTAATATGTGCAAATTTGTCTTAGGACATGATAATTGGAGTATCATCGAAGACATTTCCGATTTGCATATTTAAATGGTTAATACTGCCTGTTTTACGCAAGCAACACTCATGTCATCTTGGTTCAATTATACCTTGATGCTTGTGCTAACTTGCCATATCAAAATCCAGGAAAATAGTGCTTAGGTCATCATGGTTTAATTATACCATCGATGTTTGCACTCCCCACATTTTCAAAAGCTCAATGATGACAAAACACAATAATCCAGTGACTGGTCTGGTCGTAGCTTTGCATTGCATTTACATTGGCATTTGCATTTAGCTTGCATTTCATTCTTGCATGGGATCCCACATGCTCCTTTTATCCAAGGTTAAATCTATCACAGGAGTCATCAAGGTATCATAACAAGTGTATACGCAATCAGACTGATGACTCATATCTCTCTAGATATTGTCGGCCCAATGAAAATATTATGCTACCCTCTCAACAGAACCAACATTAGCATATCCAAATCTTTTAGCAACTTGATATCAACAAACTGTCAGTTCTTTGTCCAATCAATCTTATCAATTATATCAATTGATCACATCTCATCTATTCTATCATGTCTTATACAGGATGCATCTTTCCTGAAACCAGACGTTCTGATCATGTCTTATACAGGATATATCATTCCTAAACCAGACACTTTGATCATCTTTGTCTTATACAAGAGGTGTCATTCCTAAAACCATACTGAATCTTGATCTTATCAATCTAATCAATCAAGCTTTATCAATAATCAATAACCACATCACCATTATTGTAGAACTCACACTTTCATCAACCACAGTTGCAGACATCAAATCATTTCTAATCGGGATATCAATTTCGCAAAAATTTGAAAAACTCCAAAGATCAATTATCTCAATTAATCTCCCGAGGGGGCATCATCATACCACAATCTATCAATCAATAGCTAGGGCATCCTATAGAACCAATATCATCATCAAAATGAGATTATTCTTTGAATCAACGCGTCATCACACCTCGCTTCAAAGAGGGGCAAAATGTATACACCTAAAAATGGTCTGAAGATAATTAATTAAATAATCAATTATCTCAATTATTCCCCCTTCCCAATTTAATTGAATTCAAAGCAATTTGATTAAATTCTCCCTTTCATCTACTTATTAATAAATCTAAGGATTTATTTAATAGGTTCATTTCATAATCCCCTTTGATTAATTAATTCAAATTAATTAATTCTCCCCCATCTTCAATTAATTCTTCTAATATTCTTATTAATTAAAACAAATCAATTTATGAGTTGTTGAGAATTAATTAATTTTATTTGAATTTTAAATTCAAATTACCCATATGCCTCCTAACTTCCTTATCCTAACCTCCTATGGTGTGGATACTCTCCCCTTGAGACACATGGCATTCTTGGGCCACATGTCCCCTTTCCTTAGACACTTGCTCTCTCATGAGAAAAGCTTCTTGACACTTGTCACCATAGAGATGACAAATGTTCCCTTTCATCCAACCTGTCTAGAAGCTTCTTGACACTTGTCACCATAGAGATGGCAAATGTTCCCTTTCATCCAACCTCTTTTCCAACCTCCTCCAATTTCACCATTGATATATTCAGACTCAATCTTGACCGTTGATTCCTGCCACCTCACCACTGACCTTGGAAATCCTATAAATAGACCCCATTTTGGAGCAATAATGATCCCATCTGATTTGCATTTCAGGCATTGTTACTATAGGCATATATCTCCTAGCATAAAATTTGAGCATTGTTATTATAGGCAATTGAATTCTTAGATCTAGCTTATTTTCTAGGATAGTTGTTGAATCATGTAGCTTAATCATTCTCTTTTCTAGCTTAAATGCATCATGATCATCTTAAATCCTCCATCTAGATGTAGTTAAGTCACTAGAATTTGCTTATCCATATCTGAGAGCAAATCTATACTCGCATTTATTAGGAGGCAATAGATCGATTAGCCATGGTTTTACCTTTATTTGTTTTAAATTCACTAATCATGCTTGTAATGATCTATTGAGTGTTTTGAGTTGTAGCTATAGGTATCACACTTTACAGGCACGACAAGAAAAAATTCTAGTGGATAACTATGAAGCCTCGTGGAGGCAAAAAAAATAAGGCATTGGATAAGTACGACTAGGGAGGGTACTAATCTGGATTCCAAACCACAAATTTGGATCCGAACTGACAGAGGTGATCATGATAGATGAAAATAAGGCTCTGATTACTATGAATGAAGGGACATTGGGAGAAGGTGGCAAGAGATTAGGACACTTCAAATCCAAAGATGGATTTGGTTTTCATGGGATATCAGATTTATTTCTCTTTAAGACAGAGCCCGTCGTTCGATAAGGACAGGAAATCTACATCTTGAAAGTAGAAGGATCTAATTAGTCTTTTTTGAGATTCTTTCCATTTCAAGGGATCATAAGGATGAGGTTAAATAGGAAGGCAGATCGAGCAATGAATGTAGGAGGAGAACTAAGGGAAAATGGTTCATCACTTTGGGTTGAGTTTCCTATGTGCAAAGGAGACATTTTAGAAGCAATGCAAGAGACTTTTTAACTCGGATGAGGTCACTTGGGATGGGCTATGACATCTAGCCAAGGGTAATTTGGGTGGGGACAAGCACTGGTGTGATGGTTTCATCTATGAGGTGATTTTGTGCCCAATGTTTGACATCCTTGATTCCAAGGAAGCATGCATACAAATGATCGATGGCTTCGTAAGATCGGCTAATGTGTAGGCGGTAGCAAGTGCTATTGTGGACTTCAATCTAGAACATTACATAGTGGATCCACCAGAGGAAGAGTCTGAGTCAGAGGATGAGGATGCTCAAGATGCCAGGGCTGTGTGAGAAAGGAAGAAGGATTTCATGGCAGAGGCTTGGGAGGTGTTCTAGGTGGGTGTTAGAAACTGTGACTTGGGTCCCTTTAGGAGATTCCCGAACTCAAATGATAACTGGCTTAGTGTAGCCTCAGCTATGTATGTGGTGGACATTGGTGTAAGGCTCACTATAATTTTTTGTTATTTAGAATAGTTTTTTTCTGTTTCTGCTACTATGTAGCCTGCATATGCGATTTAAGGGAGCTATCTCCTTTTGATAGCACTTAATAATAATAATAATAAATTATAAAATTGCAGTACATGTCTGAGTTTTGATCTTCCAGTACACTTAATGTTCCTAGTGACAAGACGCGCAAGTCGCCTCGCACATCACATATGATATCTTCCCCTAACATTCAACTTACTATCCATATACAAAAGAAGTACTCGACACAATCCCAACATTCAAATAACATCCTTCAAAGTCTTCATAAAGCATACAAACCCTTGCAATACCAAGAACAAGTCCCTAAAACACCCTAGAAGATCATTGAAAAGGGAAACAAATAATTCTGATTATGTTTGAAATGCACATAGGATGAAGCTAAGTGATTTCTCACATGTAAACTAATTTCCCCCTCCTAAAAATCTCCTCTCCTGCGCACGAATGAACTCTTCATTCACCATCATCTGCAAATCTCCTCTCTTGCTTTTCTTTGTGGGAATGAATTTTTTCGAAGTCTTTTTCTTTGCCTCCCAGGAGTGAAGTTTTTCAAAGTCTTTTGCTTTGCAGAGTAATTTGAAATTGAAATTGACCTATGGGATATTATAATTATATGTAAATGCGATATTTCAATTACATAATTAAATGGGATATTATATTGGTAATTATAATTAAATGGGATATTATAATTATATGTAAAAATTAAAATTGACCTATGGGATATTAAACATTTTTATATGAAATTATAAGTAGACATTGCCAAGGTATGGGATATTATACATTTCTATATGTAATTATATGTAAAAATCAAAATTGACCTATGGGATATTGAACATTTCTATATTAAAATTTTTTTATGATATTTTTCAAAGGTCTATTTCTCACAACCTGTTAGTACATTGATGCAATATTTTGTACCACGTTCTACCACTATGTTGTTTTGAGGCTTTTAGTTTGAAAACTAAGTAAGGCTAAACATAAAGACAAATCTATTCAAATTTAATAGGGGGTGATCAAGAAGGAAAGTTAAGGTTGACATTATGCTCACTATGACTAGTTTGTAGTTTGTTCCAAATAAATGCACTCTTGTGGATGTTCACTGGACCAAGTATAGTGTGGGTTGGGTGACATGTAGTTCCTATCCCCACTCTTGGAGTAACATGTGTGTTTTAGGACCTAGTTGACTAGACATTGTGATTGATAAACTAACTTGTGGATGAATTGTAGATATTATGAATATTATCAATCTCTCTCTCTCTCTCTCATAGATGTCTCCATCCCATTTTGTCCATTCTCTCCCTATCCTCCCTTTCTCTTTCTCTCTCACATCTCACTCTCTTTTCCTAATACTCTCTTTCTCTCTCAAGTCTCTCTCCTTCCCACTCTCCCTTTCTCCCTATCTCTTTTCCTCTCTCTCTCTCTCTAGCTTAGATTCATCCATTCATCTTAGATGAGCTCATTTTATATACATTTAGTTAATTATATGCATTAGGGAGCTACTCTTGTTTCAATTTGATTACTTCTTACTCATGTTCTCTACTTCTATCTCCTACTAACATACAAATAAATCTGAAAATGATTTGTTTGATCTTGAATTGAATTTTATCTACAACTAGACCAATGCCTTATTTCCTTTGGGTAATAGAGTTATTCATTTACAAAACCTACGTATAACTTCAACAGACAATTTTTAAAATCCCCTTTCAGATAGATCTGTCAGCTAACCAACCTCCAATGTTATATAGCTAAATGATACTTTTCACAGTTAGTTTAATTGAATTTAACTTTCCTTTGAAAGACCAATTAAACAAGACACAATAGGCAAAATGATTCTCAGATGTATCTTGATAATCCAGCCATGTAACATTCACATAACTTCTTCACACATAGATTTAGAGCAACAATTATCAATAATAGATAATTATAGTAGAGAACTATTTTGGAAATGAAAATCCATATCACAATTACAAATAAGAGAACTAGCTTTCTTTGTATTAACTTGAAATAAAGTCTTTGTCTTGAAACATAGAAAATGCTTAAAACTTTTGAACTGTAACTATCTATCTTCCAACTATCCAAACTTTTTTTCAAATGATTACTTTGAATATTTTATAATATATCAAAGGGTCATGCCCTTTGATTGAAGTCTTTTGAAAACAGATTAAAACCTATAACTAATCATCTACTTAGGCATAAATGCACATTAGTTAAAAGTGCTAGATACTTCTCATTGTATCCAGTGTCACAATCATGGATTGTGTCTTTGGATTCTACTTCCACTTCCATCAGCACCATGCTCTCCATGAGATCTACTACCTTGTCAATGTCTTTGTCCTCAACAACTTTCAATGCACTTTTGAGTATGTGCTGCCACTCACAGATCCAACCCATTTTTTCTTTTTGTCCTCCATCTTTGTTGAGCAAGGGAAGGATGTTATTTGTGATGTCACTAAGGATATTTTCTCCCTCTTCTCTTAACTCTTCCAGATACCTTTTATGAGACTTCATTAGTTTTTCACATTTCTGCACCACATCTGGATGTGCTTCATCTCCACTTTGCAATTCTTGGGACCTTTCCTGTAGTCATTTATCCAATCGCTCATGTTATTCAATGACAATTTGATTCTTATTGTATATGTCCCAATACTTATCCATCCATGTCATCAGATTAGTGAATCTCTTTTGTATCAAAACTGACATGGTTTCACTCTTTGTTTTTCTTAATTGCACCTGCAGTTGATAATTTTCTTCTTTCAATTTGCTGGCCTTGGTCTGAGGCTGTGAGATTTTTCCCTGTATCAATAATCTTAGTGACTCTTTTTATTTTAACATTTCTTTCAACTGATCAATTTATTTATTTAACTTGACTATTTCAATTTTACTAGATTGACCTTCTTTTACCAAATAATTGAATTTGTGCTTTGTTCAATTTAGCAATATGTGACCTAAATTAGTTGTCATCATGGGTTCTGTTTTGCCAAACATTAGGGTCATAATGTGTCCAAAGGCCTTTTGTGTATCAATGACCACTGGCTTCTTATTTGGAGGGTATAATGACCATATTAACATAGAATATTTGTCAGGGTTGTACAGTGATCCCATGTATACTTGGGTCACACCCTCAGGAGACAATTTGTGTTTAGCATCAATGTCATGTAGAAAACTATCAAATACTAGAGCTGAATTCAGATCCCATCCTGGAAAGATTAACACACTTGCATCTTGAAGTAGCTTCCTTCCTCTGTTAGGAGTCATTAGGCTCATTTATTGTGCTACTTCATTCTCTAGGGTGGCTGACAATTGTTGTTCATTTGAGATGTTTACCTCTCCAACACTCTCTCTGATTACTTTACCTTTCACTCTATACAAGAAAGATATACATTCAAGAGTCCTTATAAAATTATCATCAGATACAAAATCACTGCAGGCCAATTGCCTCGGGTCATCTTCCCCCAAGATTCCTTCATTAGGATCCCTAACAGGTGACACTTGCTCTTCAATTAGTATCATAGAGAATTGTTCAAATGAAAGCTCTTATGATGACTTCTTCATCTGAGGATGACATTTTAACAGTTTCTTTTCTCTAGCTTTTTATTTAATCTCCCTGTTATGATTGTCAATAGCCAGTTCGACCTCCTTCTCATCCATATTCCTTATTAAATCATCCCTTAAATATGGGATGTGCTCATAATCACCAAGTTTATGCTTCTTTTTTACTAAATGAATATATCCTTCTGAATCAAAGTTCTTTCTTGGAGCACCCAACTTCATATTATAATGGAACAATTTGTTCCATGTGAGCTCTTGTCCTTCTCTTCCATTCACGATGAATTCTCCAACACACAGTGTCCCAGGTAAAAAATATTGTTTGTCATGGGAAGCTAGATGCACGTGATTTGATTCTACCATCTACCTTATGATCTCCAAATATGCTATCCTATCAGGAACCATTTTTTGTAATAATAATGAGGCCCCTTCAAAGTCATAAATCCTAATCATGGTTAGATCAGAGAAACAATACCAATCTCCCCATTTGTGTCTGATAGTATCAAGCCCTCCAAAATTTGCATGCCTTAAACATCTCTTCACGTCTTCTGAGAGTGCAAAGTTACAAGGGTGACCAAAAAACTTGTACATAGTTTTAACAAAAAATTCCTTAAAATGAATATAACTAGACCTAACAAATCTACAGTCCCAGATTGAGGTCCATAGTTGAATTGGTAGAGGTTGGTTATCACCACCATATTTTCTTACCTTAATTTCCTCAAGCCAGAGCCCCAATCCTTGTCCGTAAAACAACACAATATGCATGAGTAAAGAATAATGTGCAAAGTGAATTTTGGAAGAGTCCCTCTAGATAGCAGCAAGTCCTGCCCCAAGTTGCTCAGCTACAAACATAGAAAAATGAAATTCTCTGGCCTTTAGGGAATGAATGTTTGCTGCAATGATCATGGATTCTATTCTCATAAAATCTGGAGTGTTCAACCCTAGAACCTGACCAACTAAGTAGTATGTATACTTAAAATAGTCTTTAAACAAATTTACATGAAATTTTAGGCCCTCCCCTGTCTCTAATGGCACCTCAGGATTAAAGCAAGTGAAAGGGCAATCTCCATCTAGTGTAAGTGGTATCTAATCTGCGATGCTCTTCAAGCAAATCCCCAAGGATAATGGGATGATCATAAATCCCAGGCAAATCAAAAACTTTTGAAATTGCCTCCTGTGATACAAAGAAACAAGGATTTACATCCTGATCACATATCACCCTCTTTTTTGGATCAAAGTTTTGTGCCAATAGCTTTAGAAGATCCACATTGACATAGACATTGGGAACAACAAGTTTTCCTAGGCTCAACTTCCACAGATTGTATATTGGCTCAGGCTTCTCATGCCTATGGTAATGAAACATGAATAGTTCATAGCCTCTAATATTTGTTTACACATCTCCCACATCAGCATAGTTATCTTCTAATTTCATTTCTGTAGACCTCTTAGGTTTGGGGGTGGACCCGACAATTGATCTAGAAGATCCTGATTCAATATCCTTTCTTCTGCCCTAGTTTTTGGACTTGTTTCCTTTGTTATCTATTTCTTCCCCTTACCCTTGCTTGTCTCCCCTCTTTTCCTTTTTACCGAACCACTAGGAGTTTCCATTTTATAAGTAATTAAATGTATTACTTGAAAAAATCATAGAGAAATCAATCAAAGCACTTAATTGCTTTCTTCTTCTGTATGTTCGGCCTACTTCAATGTCTTCTTAATGCGTCTGCAATTCTAGTGTGAAAATCTCCTGGATGTGTTCCTAAGAGAATTTTGTTCGTGCAACAATAAATGTTTCAATCTATAAATCAATGAGCCATCTTTTCAAAATTTGAATTATTTGATGACATATGTCATCGACTTAACTCTCCCTGTCACTACCTCTAAATTTGGTGCCTTTCTGACTAATTAATTGCTGCGGATAAATATGGAGATATCAGTAATTGTTTTCTTTTCGCGTCATTTCAGCCTAAGTTATACCAATAAGCAATCATTATGAAGTCCATCGATATTACTTCTACTATCGACATATCCAAAGATTATTTTCCCAACTTCATAAGTCATTCTGATAAGGGTCTCCTCATTTGTTCTCCTTTTATCACTATTGGTTTCTTAGTTTATAATTGTTACATTGGATAGTTCTCCCAATAGTACTCTATTTGTAAATCATCAAGATAATTTCATTGATTAAAACATTATTGATGTGTTATGCTGACTTTTTAAGTTATCCTGAACTCCTCCTAGATAATGCTTATCGACATTACTTTCATCATCGACAAAGCAAAAAGGTGTTATCCTGTCTTCGCAAGTTATACCGATAGAGGTTTTGTCCTTGAATTTTCTATAAGTTTACATTGTTTGGATAGCCTTTTGCACCTACCCCAATCTTATATGTTATTTTGATAGGGCTTGCATCATTACAACCTACCCCTAGATGTGTGTCAGGATAACTATACTCTATTCGGATTACAAAATATTACTATAGACGTCTAAAAATGGTCAATGCTTGCGAAATCATACTTTAACATTTGCGCATTGCCTTATTTTAGGGTTTTTGCGTCACATTAACATTTCTCCTATGTCACGCACTTGGTTTTTTATCATTTGCGAGCATCAAGTCCTTCTGCATTCTTTATTTATCTCGCTCTCAAATTTGGTCTTGTCGACAACAATCTTCAGTCATGATTTTGGTCAATCTTATCCTGTCGCATCAATGTGCGTGCTTATTTGTCATCATTTTGGACATCGTCAATCCTAATTAGGGTTTTGTCCTCTTATCAATCTTGTCATTTTGCGATCGATTTGTCATCGATCGTTGTCCTCTTATCAATCTTGTTGTTTTGTGATCGATTTGTCATCGATCGTTGTCATTTTCAATCTTGTCGACTTGCGATTGATTTGTCATCGATCGTTGTCATTTTCAATCTTGTCAACTTGCGATCAATTTGTCATCGATCGTTGTTATTTTCAATCTTGTCGTCTTGCGATCAATTTGTCATTGATCGTCATCTTTCTCAATCATGTCAATTTGGATCAATTTGTCATTGTTCCTCGTTAATTGGTGCATTTATCAATCAAATCATTTATCAATTCAAAATCATGATCGAATCAACATCAAATCAACCTTACATCACGACCTAATTGTTGTCCTTGCATTTCAAATTTATCTTCTAGGGTTTCATGATTTATTCATTTAACCTTGTTTGTCATTTTCTCTCCATTTTCTCTTTAGGATAAATGAGTTATTTATTTATTTATCCTATGTCTTCTTGTCATAATTAAATGTTTATTTAATTGGCTAATTAATTCCTCCTATTTTTGTAAATTAATTAATGAATGAAAAATTATTATTTAATTTACCTAATTTTCATCAATTTCCTAATTTCCAAGTCATCATTTCTAACTTAATTTTCTAATTTCTCCTAAATTCCTAAATGTCCATTTCTATTTCAAATTCTTGTCATAAATCTTTGCATAGCAATTTGTCATAAATTGTCATAAATCCTTGCATAGCAATTTGTCATACACTTGTCATAATTTTGCTATTCTTGATTTGAATTTCCATTTGAATCACTTTCATGCTAATCTGATCTTTTCTCTAATTTGTCTATAAATTGGATGAATTTCTTCAATCAAGAGGTCGAATCAATCACACTTCTAGTACCCTTATGCTGTCATGCTATCTTGTCAATCTTGCTTTCATCTCATGCGTATGCACTTGTAGGTGAGATCCACAAACAAAAGAAATTTGAAGGAGAAAGAAGGACAATGGAGCCACATGAAGGAGACATCTGCATTTGGTTTACTTAGATTTCATTTTGAATGTCTTGTTTTCATGTTTTCATTGAATGTTTTTAGGATTGTCACTGCAATTTAGTTTTCGTGATTGAACTAGGCTAAATATCAATTTGCTTTGATGATTTCCAAATTCCTATCTACATTAATTGGTGAACTTGACGTGAAATATCCCCCTAACCATGCTTTTGAGTGCTTTTGAGTTGATTTGCAGGTGAAAAACCCAAGAAACAGGGTAATTCAGGGCTTTCTGGGCACTTCTGCGCCTGTGTAGGAGAGTTCTGCGCCTGTGTCAAAGGGATCTGCACCTGTGTCAGTGCATTCTGCGCCTATGTTACTACATTCTGCACCTGTGTAAGACATTCTGCGCTTGTGTAAGACATTCTACTCCTGTGTAAGGCCAGAAACAGAGGTAAAAAGCAGTGTTTTTACTTGCAAATTGCTTTGTTTTGCATTCTATTTCTGCATTTTGGTTTTTCTTTGGTACTAATTCTCTATGCAGCACCTTGGCATTACGCATGGCAAAGACAAAAATGAAACTACTAACAAAGTTTATGCAGGTTCGCTAGTCAAAGACCAAACAAATCAAACTTCTAACTTAGTGATTTTGCAGGTTGCCTTGTCTTCCAACCAAACTTTGTGTTTGTGATTCATAATTAGGCACCTAGTATGATTGCTAAGTAGGATGGAATGAACATGTCTTCACTTTTCTTGTCGAGTTTGACATTGGAGTAGGAGAGTATGCTCTCATCCTTCTTAGGGTGATCAGAAATCCAGATCTTCGATACCATTCTCATGGCTCAGATTGTTTGTTACCTTTAGAGGGCCTGCCTTCCCGATCATTTGCTTTCTTTTGCAAGCAAGTGACAATCATGAGAAGGGAATGACCCAAAGTGAGTACAGCTAGAATACCTTGGCATTCTAACTCACTATAAATAAATACCTGATGGGCGAAAGCTTTGAAGGAAGGGTTACGTGGGAATTGTAGTTACTTGGGAAGTGATGACCCTTGGACTCTTTCTCATATCAACATCTAACTAGGGCCTCAAGGTCTAAATCATGCTTTTGCAACTACATTTGTTTGGTATCTTGGTGGGCTTAATGTCTCAATCATGCTTGCATGACACCAAGGAGTAATGCTTAACAGAAATCCTTACTAAACACCTTGTATTTAGAGGCCAAAATCCTTCTAGTTGCTTGAGAAGGAGGAGTTCGGATACTTGGAAGAGATACTAAGTTTTCCATGGGGAGATTTCCATGGGGACTGATGCTTGGCTATCCTAAGAAGTGAGTGTCGTGGAGGGGAGCCCATGGGGTCAAGCATCTATGTATTCTCCTTTAATCTCATAACGAGTCTACCTCTCAAGTACCTACTGTCCTTACTTACCATAAGAAATGTGTGAATGAGCATGATTGTTCTGAGTCTAAGTTGAAATATCTTGTCTTCTTTGCTTGTCAAAAGTTGAGTTGTGTCTCATTTCAAAAACAAAGACAAATTGATTCAAAACAAGGTTAAACACAAGAGTATTTCATCCAACAAAGTTCAAAACACCTTCAAACATGGTTGTCAAACATTTTTCAAAATCTTGTCTCAACATTCATGTCACTTAGATTTAGGTTCATCCTAGGTTTGCATTTTGCAAATTCATTGTCAATTACCAAGGTTAAGTTTCACCTAGGTCATACTCGTTTGCATATCAATAAGGGTCATCCATTTGCATGTGTCCTCTTGCGTTAGAACAATACCATTTCATAATTCAACCTTAGGTTTTGCCTTAGGTTGACATTGTCATACATTTGCATTTGCATCTTTGTCCTCATAAAATTAGGTCACATTTGCATACCCTAGGTCTCTTCATTAAGCTTAGGTCATTATCATATCATATTAGGGTCATTTGCATAGTAATTGTGCCTTTGCATATAGTGTCAAAACTAGGTTTTGTCATACTTGAGTAATCCAAATCTTTGATAAACCCTAAGTCATTGTTAGGAAGTCTAGACCTTATCAAAATTTTGTCTTTTTGTCATCAATATCATTTTCGTCAATCCTAGCTTAGTATCCAAGCATATAGGGGAGACTTTGTCATTTTGTCCTTTTGTCACTTGGTCTTTTTGTCCTTTGAGGTCTAGACATCATTTCAATTTCCTAAGGGTCTCTTTTTAGATTTGCATTCCAAAAAGTTTGTCAAAATCTTGGAAAATAACAAAAACATTAAGTTGCATTCTCATCCTTTAGGTTGCATTTGTCAATCCCATTAGTTGCATTGCATAGTGACATGTTTGTTGAAATTAGGTCTCAACCTTCTTACGAAGCCATGCCATCACAATTGAGAAATCAATCATGTCAATCCAATCTCTACATGTCTCAAAACTTGGATCAAACTTTTTATGATGAAACAAGTCTCCAAATACAAAAACTAGGGGAGAAACTAGCTCAAGAAGAGGAGATATTGGAACAAAGAGTGAAAAACATTGAGAAGAATAGATCACAAATGTCCAAAATGTTTCAAAAATTTCCAGGTTGAAATCCAAAGATTGAGCCAATTGATGTAAGATCTCTTCTTGAACGATCAGACATACCAGCTCTGCTCTCCCAAATAGAGATGATGAAACAATTTCAAGAAAAGAGACAACATCAATTTCAACATTATGTGCCTCCACAACAAGAACAAGAAGGTGTTTACTATCAATCATATTTTCAACCAATACAACCAATGGCTCAACCAATTGTTCAACATATACAACCAATACAACCAATGGTCCAATTTCAACAATATGTCCAACCAACTATACAATGTCCACAAATGGTTCAACCAATGGTGGAATATCAACAAGTCCAACCAACATATCAATGTCAACAACCACAATCAGAAATTCAAAAACAAAACTTGCAACATGCACCAAGCCAAATTTTGAACATGTCAAACCAATTTGATCAACATCTAGTTTGAAATCAAAACATGACATCAGATCAGAACCAACTCCTTGCCAAACAAGTTCAAATTCTAGATACAACTATGTCAAAACCTCGAAAGAAAGGTGGCTTTATTGCAATGATCTTAAGGAAACTACCAAGTAAGTTCTTTGAGGAAGATCAAGATAATACAATTATGTCTAGCAATGCCTCATCCCCCCACAAACAAATTGACTCTCCAGTGGCATCTATCCCTACACCTTTAGAAGTTTCCCAAGAACCTTCCATATTGTCCTCATCAAACAATACACCCAAGGATGAAATTATCCAAGAGCTATCCATAATTGATTGCCAAGATAATCCAATTCATGATGCACATCCTTGTCATGTTTCAGAAATACAAGACCCAATGCCACCATGCACTTTATTGCCATTACCTATTTTAGGGTACCCCATTCGAAGTCCCTCTTCCTCATGTTCAAGCATTGATTCCTTGCCAGAATCCATCACAAATGTTCAAAGTGCATTTCCTTCATGCCAAAACATTGATTCCTTGTCAGAATCCCCCATGCATATCCAAAGTCCAACCCCATGTCAAGAGGATAATTTAGAGCATGAAGAAACGTGTCTTAAAATAGATCAAGATCAAGATCCTGAAACCTTATCATCCCATCCAATTGTTGACCACGACCCCATCTTCCCAGACACTCATGATGATTCCCCTATTCTTGTCCATCCTATCCAAAGTCCTATTGACACTCCATTCCCCGAGCAAGATCAAGATATCCCAGTCCATCCAATCCCAAACGATCCCCTTTCATTTCATGAAAAAAATGTCCTTTCAAATCCCATTGGCATTCCACTTCCTAAGAAAGATCAAGATATCCTTTCTATCCTTTTCGATGATCCCATTAAAAGTCAAGAGCAAAGAACCTTTAAAGAGGATTCCAATGATCTTCCTCCTTGTCAAGATCAAAGTATTCCTTTAAATCCTCCACAAGATCCTTTTGTTCCTCCATCTCCTTGTCCTAATGCTCTATATACACTCCAAGATCGCATTTCTTTTGATGATCCCATTATTTCTCCCATTCCATATCTTGAAGAGCCTATCATTGAACCATGTCCACTACACAATCCTAGTCCCCCTCATGATCCTAATCCCCCTCATGATTCTAACATGTCAGTGCAAGATGTTCATGAACCCTCGACATGCATAATGGGTTCTTCCACTTTGGTGCAATCTGATCCACTTCAAGATCTCATTATTTCTCTCATATCATATCCACCTCATAATGGACTCGCGTCTTCTTCCCAAAGAAAAGAGTATCCTACAAGGCAAGATATTCATAAAGGCAAAGGAGTAGACCTTCGTGAGAAAGAACCCCTCCATATCAAAGAAGATCTTAAGGGTCATGTCTACACAACTCACTCTCAAGAAGTTGGTATCCCTCCATAAAAATCAAAACATATCCCTTCCCCATCATACTTTCCATCCATCTTAGTTCCTTATATCCCTTCATCCTCTATGCAAGGTCAGCAAAGGCACACATCCTTGAGTAAATTTCATCAATCCAAAAGAACTCCATTTCATTCATATCCATCCATGCATTCCTTTCCCCCTCCAAGTAATTTGGATGCCAAGTATAAAAGTCATAAGTCTTGAAATCCACATGTATTCAAGGGTCAACATGTCCAATATAATTGACATGTCAAAACAAAGAACAATATGATCTATAAAGAAAAAGAAAAATCCAAAAGGCCACAAAGGCCCACTGAGAAAAATAAAGCAAAGTCAAAATATATATGGGTTCCTAAATCCCTTGTGCAAGTAATGCACTCCAAGGAACCACAAAAGCATGAAAAATAAAAAACCATGTGGATCCCTAAGCGGCTCCTTGAAGCACAAAAGCCTAAAGAAACATCAAAATTGGATTCTAAAATTGCTATTCCTCCATCCAACCCTCTCAAATTTGTTCCTCCATAACCTTCTTCATCCATTTTGGGCCCTTATGTCCCAAAATCCCAAGCTATTCCTCCATCCAAATCTCACAATCTGAGATCCATCTTTCCTCCATCAATCCACCACCCGTCAAGGTGTGTGCCAATGTTGATATTGCCAACATTTCCATCCAGTGAAGTACAATTCTTCCAATACCCTATCTGTTATCCAATGCATATTTTCCATCCTTCGATCCCTTTGATCCCATCCTTTGCATAAATCCTTGCCTTAATTTCATCTCATTTTCCATGTCCTTATCCTACCAACGTCTTTGAGCATACTTTTAAAGGTCATGGTCCATTTTTTTCAAGGTTACTATCCAAACAAAAAGATGCTTGAGTCCTTCCATCCCCTATCATGTGTCCATCTTCTATTGAAAAAGTCAAAATACAAAACCAAAAAAAAAAGACGAAATAAAAAAGTAAAGAAAAAATAATTCGTCCACTGGTGAAAACCTGGCAAACAGGTGCCTTGGGCAAGTACTGTGATGCAAACATGGCAAACAGGTGTCATGCATAATTTATGAACTTCTTGCACACCACACTTGGGGGGCAGGTTTCCTCCTTCATATCCTATTGCCCTTCATTATCCTATCATACCATGTCATACTCCTCCATTATCCTATTGTCCCTCATGTCCAGTTTCCCTTTCCACCTTTGATCTTGACAAGGCTGATGATCTTCATGAGCATCATGCATCTTGTTTGCAGCTTTTAGTCTATCATAGCTTTTGGTCATTTATCCATTTGCTTATTATAACCTTTCATCCATATTCCCTAACTTATTGCAACTTTCTGCCACTATCCCGTATCCTACCTCAACCTTCAGTCCATGTCCCTTATCCATTCTTGGTCTTGCTTATCCTATCCATATCTTATCACTATCCATACACTCTTTTTCATTCCTTGATCTTGATCAGACATAAGGACGTGAAATGAAAAACACATGGTTTTAAAAACCTCTTGACATGTCCCTCATGCTATGTCACTGCTTTACATTGTCATATCCAGTCTCTTGTCCCATCACGCCATAGCCCTTGAAAATTGCATCCATATTGTCTCCATGATAAAAGGCCTTTGTCTTCCCTCTATCCACCATCATTTCAGAAAGCCTATTTATTCACCTGTCATATTCCTTGCCTTTCTAGACACTGGGGACAAAATCATAAAAATTGAAAAATGTCCTGAAATAATAAAAAAAAATTGAAAAATGTCCTGAAATAATTAAAAAAAAAATAAAAAAATGTCCTGAAATAATCCAATTTTTTTTTTTTGAAAAACGTCCTGAAATAAATCCAAAAAAATTGAATAATGTCCTGAAAAAATCCCTAAACATCAAATAAAGTCCTAAAAAAATGAACACAAAAAATTTGTAAAAACTCGAAAAGCAAAACAAAAAAATATCCCCTTTGTGCATAAGACAGATCACTGAGCATCCCTCCAATGACATGCAATCACACATTGTGATTTAATGAAATCATGCATTAACAGATGACCTTTTTTAATCAAACCAGACATTCAAACTGATCACAATTGTCATATGAATCGAACATCAACATCAATATCATTTGACCTTGTCACTACTATCATGAGTCTTGTACAGGGTGGGGTATACCCGAAACCAGACCGTGTCCTGTCTTAGACGGGGTACCGCATGTCCTGAAACCAGACAACATGACTGTCCTATCAATACTTTCAACTTTTGACAATGAAGATCAAGATGTTTGTTTGACTTGTTGGAATTAGTGAGTCTTATCCTTTATTGATTTATCTTTGATCATGTTCCTATGTTGCTCGATGATGTCACTGAGTGATTTAGAGTGACCGGGATGGTTCATGGTCCTTTTTTTGTGGTGTTTTCTATTTGTGGAATGTTTGTCACAAACTGGGGCAACTATATCATTGGGTGTTTGTGATAAGTACGTTCGCTTTGTGAACGCCGCACATACCTCGACCCTTGGTGTATGCACCCTAGGATGCCTCACTCAGTCCTTGTGTGCGATGTGTCTGTATTTTGTAAAAAGGGTTGCATTTGAGCTCTGGCCTTCAATGCCATGATGCTCTACATCCGTTTTGCTACACTAAATAAAGGTTCTCACCTACAAAGTGCATTAGTGAAAGCAATTTTTTCTTTGTCTCTAACTGTCCTCTGTCTCATTTCTTCTTACTAACATTTCTTCTGTCAGTTTAGGTATTCAGTTCAGTCTAGTGCTCCGATCTCCAAAAACACATATGCTGCATCCTGCATCCATTTGGTTAGTACATTTGCATTACATGAAGCATCACATCAAGCATTTTATCCATTTCATATTATAAATGCATCAAAAACACATCAAAATGTATCCATACATGTTCCACAATGGTACATCAATAGTGCATAAGCCATCCATACATGGAAAATAACTATATGTCATAACACATTGCATCCCATCATATCAATGCATATCATATCATATATCAAAATAATATCGGAGTACAAAATTGGACTGTTTGTCCTCAGTATGGCCCGCAGGCTGACTACATAATGTGAAACTACATAATGTCAACTATCTATCATAAGGAGCACGTGCCTCTGTCACTAGGTGCTCCCTTTGTCTACCTCATCCCTGCCATGTCTCACGGATGATGTCCCTCTTGCCCCAGGTCCTGGCTGTGGTGGTCTTCTAGGTCCACTCACCCCCATGCTGCTCAATGACCTCTGAGAGCATGGCCTACTCTCTCTCCTTGATCGTGATCGATATGATGCTGCTCTTTGCTCTGGTGGAACTGCACTCTCATATAGTGTCCTCCAATGGCATATCTCCTCTCCAGTCTCTACCAACATCTATTCCATCTCACGTGCACTGGCATCCCTAATCGACCCAATATACTCAGTGACTCTCTGTTCTTCTCGCTGTGCTTGGGCTACTGCAGCATCTCGAGCCACTGTAAGTCTGGCTATCTCCACTCTGAACTAATCATGCTTTGTCCTCAAGATGGCATTCTGTCTCTCTAATGTCACAATGTGATCATGCTGACTCGCTATGGTAGCCCTGCACATCTCCATCTCCTCTATCCTAGCTGTCTCCGGCGCTATGGGTATATCTTGCAATGACTCCTGATCGGCTGAATTTGGCTCATCATCTTCATCCTCATCATCTCCATCCTTGTCATCCCCCTCATCCTCATCACCACCCTCATCCTCCTCATCTTCATCTCTATCCTCATCATCTCCCTCCTCTCCAGCGAGTGGAAAATCCTCCTATCTCCTCGGTACCAGAATGTTAGGATCTGTCAATGGCGCTGGCCGTTGTCCTGCAAACCATCGCTCATACTCCTTTGTCATCCCGACATCCACCACATCTGATCTCCAATCCCACTATCTTTGCTGTAGCTGTGTGAAGTCAGCATATGCTATGTGTGGCTGAATCATCCTCCCCCACTGACTCGTCTCTCTGTGAGATCGGGCAAAGTGTGCAGTCCCTCTAGGTACATCCTGCCTCTCTCCAAACTATCATCTAACTCTCTCTGGCAGGTACATCTCAATCACTCTCTGGTGATTCACTAGTCACCCAATCAGGTATCTCTCCTATCTACAATATGGTAGCTCATCACTATCATCTGACCATCTAGGGCAATCAAGAAATGGCCTCCATGTGAACTCTCTCAATCTGTCTAGCTCATGTCGCCAATACAATATGTATCCAAAAGGACCCTATCTCAATGCTCCCCCATAGTAGTACACATATGGTTGGTGTGGTAATACCTATCTCTCTGTGATCGGTCGACATATGGCTATGTGCTCAAATGCCCATACCTGTAGCAGTGTGACTCCACAACTCAAAGTCTGCACTCCCTGATATGCTATCTGATGCAGCTGAAAATATAGCATAGCTAGTACACATGGACCCCATGCATACACAGTCCCCTCCATCGCCATCCACTCTAGAACTCTTCCCCATCCAATAGGGAATCCATGTCCTCATTTGTCCCCTGCTAATAGGCATGCTATCACCACTGTTATCACCACATATCACCGATCGTACTTTGATGCCATGGTCTCCCAGCCAATTTCCCTTTCTATGATATCCAGATCATCTGCGTCGCACTCAAATAATCTGCACAAAGCATCCCTCCCTATCACCGGGTCATACTCTATCATCTCTCCATGAATCAGAATGTAGAGGATACTCCATACATCCTCTACTGTCACAGTCACCTCTCTAGTTGCCAGATGGAAAGAGGAAGTCTCTGAATGCCATCGCTCTGCCAATGCAGTAAGTAGTCCTGTGTTTGCCCTAATCTCAGGCATGAATGCGATATAGTATAATCCAAGTCCTACTAATGTATCTCTGTCCATGCTTCTAAGTCTATGTCGTAACATGAAGTAGTCAGGTCGGTTCTCCCACGTGATCAATGGATACTGTCGACTCTACATCACAATTGGGGTGCATTTTGTCAGTTTTAGGGTTTCCTCCTACGGTCTGCATTTCCTTATTTCATCCACAAATCAGGGTGTTTCTAATCTATTTTGACCTATCCTACTCTTATCCCCCTTTTCGGGATCATTTGCATGCTATTTTTGACCAAATTTGAGTTCCCAGTGCACAACTGCGCCTGTGTGCTGTATCCTGTGCCTGTGTTGCATCAACTTGCACCTGTGTACCCTACACAAGTGTAGGATGCGCTCACACAGGCACAAAAGTCACTTTCTGCATTCCCTGTGGGCCCCGCAATGTCCCGCAAGCAAGTCAAATTCATAAAATTGACAATATGGGTTTCTGAGATACATACCGCTACTCCTACATCGTCTGGTCGTCTATAGGTGCGTACATGTTCTTTGAGGTGATCTACCATTGGAATGTTCGCCATCTCTCTGCAAGTGTCCTTTTTCAGAGCAACAAATCCTCCTCTTGGGCTAGTGCAAATGAGCAATTTTCCTTCTCCTTGTCTCATTTATATATCTTTGTCAGTGCATAGATGGACGGGCACTCTCTCCATCTCATGCTGGTCACGGTCTTTTGTGCCTTTAATTTCTTGTCATTCGTGCATCCGATCCCTGATTTTCAGTCCGTTTGCTCCTATCATTTTTTATCATTCTTATCGATCAATTAGCCTCTTTTCTAGATGTTTTTGACCAATTCCTCGAGAGGGCATGCATATGTCATTGTTAGTATCTGGGGCATTTTCATTATTGTTCTTTGAAACAATGCTTAAAATCGCATTATCTCAAAGAGGGGCAAAATGTAGACGTCTAAAAATGGTCAATGCTTACGGAATCATACTTTAACATTTGCGCATTGCCTTATTTTAGGGTTTTTGCATGGCATTAACATTTCTCCTACGTCACGCACTTGGTTTTTTATCATTTGCGAGCATCGAGTCCTTCTTCTGCATTCTTTATTTATCTCGCTCTCCAATTTGGTCTTGTCGACAACAATCTTCAGTCATGATTTTGGTCAATCTTATCCTGTCGCATCAATGTGCGTGCTCATTTATCATCATTTTGGACATCGTCAATCCTAATTAGGGTTTTGTCCTCTTATAAATCTTGTCCTTTTGCGATCGATTTGTCATTGATCGTTGTCCTCTTATCAATCTTGTTGTTTTGCGATCGATTTGTCATCGATCGTTGTCATTTTCAATCTTGTCGACTTGCGATCGATTTGTCATCGATCGTTGTCATTTTCAATCTTGTCGACTTGCGATCGATTTGTCATCAATCGTTGTTATTTTCAATCTTGTCGTCTTGCGATCAATTTGTCATCGATCGTCATCTTTCTCAATCATGTCAATTTGGATCAATTTGTCATTGTTCCTTGTTAATTGGTGCATTTATCAATCAAATCATTTATCAATTCAAAATCACGATCGAATCGACATCAAATCAATCTTACATCAAGACCTAATTGTTGTCCTTGCATTTCAAATTTATCTTCTAGGGTTTCATGATTTATTCATTTAACCTTGTTTGTCATTTTCTCTCCATTTTCTCTTTAGGATAAATGATTTATTTATTTATCCTAAGTCTTCTTGTCACAATTAAATGTTTATTTAATTGGCTAATTAATTCCTCCTATTTTTTTAAATTAATTAATGAATGAAAAATTATTAATTAATTTACCTAATTTTCATCAATTTCCTAATTTCCAAGTCATCATTTCTAACCTAATTTTCTAATTTCTCCTAAATTCCTAAATGTCTATTTCTAGTTCAAATTCTTGTCATAAATCTTTGCATAGCAATTTGTCATAAATTGTCATAAATCCTTGCATAGCAATTTGTCATACACTTGTCATAATTTTGCTATTCTTGATTTGAATTTCCATTCGAATCACTTTCATGCTAATCTGATCTTTTCTCCAATTTGTCTATAAATTGGATGAATTTCTTCAATCAAGAGGTCGAATCAATCACACTTCTAGTACCCTTATGCTGTCACGCTATCTTGTCAATCTTGCTTTCATCTCATGCGTATGCACTTGTAGGTGAGATCCACAAACAAAAGCAGTTTGAAGGAGAAAGAAGGACAATGGAGCCACATGAAGGAGACATCTGCATTTGGTTTGCTTAGATTTCATTTTGAATGTCTTGTTTTCATGTTTTCATTGAATGTTTTTAGGATTGTCACTGCAATTTAGTTTTCATGATTGAACTAGGCTAAATATCAATTTGCTTTGATGATTTCCAAATTCCTATCTACAATTACTATTCCACCTTTAGCAACTATTCCGATAGGCATCTCATTGTTTGCGTTCGGTATAACTATGTTGATAGCTATGTTCAATACTGACTTATTAGATCTTAATGAGGGTTATTTTGTTGATCTTTCTTAGGTCCATCAAGTATTATTCTTATATGATTTTAATTATAGTATGTGAGGTCTTGTATTGAGTTATAAAAAACTTCTGTAGCTTCAACCTTTCACTTATGCCAAATACAAAAGCCTGGTGATGACTGAAATGCTAGGAGTATTAGGTATTGTTACTGGATATTTTAGACTCTCATATTAGTTGCCAATGAAAATGAGATAGTGGCTTGTTCTCCTTTGCACTTTAGGATTTGCTAGACGTAGGGGGTATCCTTTACTTCAATATCTAAAATATCAATCTCTACACACTGAGATATTGATTAGAGCATAATGTTCCCCCATTTGTACTAAGGATTTAAATGATCATAATATGAATCATTGTTTTATTGCATAACAAACCAATAAAAGGATTCATCCATTAAATTTTCAATAAATATCTCAGCAGGGAACACAACATGATGCAAATATTTGTAATGTAAAAGTATAAATGAAAGAAATGTAAAGATACATGTAAATATAATCACAATGGTACAAGCCCTCCCACATAATTACAAACAAGTCCTCCCACATAATCACAACATTTAGATTTCATCAAAAAATATCAAGAAATCAATATCAAATAGATAATATACTAATCGCATACCTCATACATTTAAATCATGTTATTGATCTTCTTCTTCATCCAACTCTTTGTCTATATCTTTGGATGCAAAATTAATATTGTAAGGATTGGTCATATCATCATCATCATCATCATCATCATCATCATCATCATCATCATCATCATCATCATCATCATCATCATCATCATCATCATCATCGTCATCATCATCATCATCATCATCATCATCATTGATATCATTGATATCATCATCATCATCTTCATGAACATTAACTCCTACATCAACATGATCTTGTTCCTCTTCTTCGACATCTTTGTTGGGCACATCATCAACTAACTGTTGATCCTGATCATCATGTACATCATCTTATACTTCTTCTATATCTTCTTCTTCCATGACACTATACTTTACCGAACTTCCTCTAGGATCATGTCTAACAACAAATGACCAACCGAGTTTATGGGGAACCTCTGAGTAAAATACCTGCTCACATTGGCTTGGAAGAACATAGGGCTCATTTCTAGCTCGCTCAAATGACCCTGTATTGACCATTGTAAATCTATTATCATGTTCAATAATAGTTCTGTCAGGATCATTTTCATTCAATTGTATCCTATACCATTGGACGACAAAAAAAACTAATTTGAAGGACCCAAAGTCACACTCAAGTATATCATCCAAAATCCCATAGTATCGAGTTTCTGAGACTTGAGAATATATGTCACTTCTAGATGAAATATTAGTCACCTAAAATACTATAGTTATTCTAGAATCACAAGTTTTCTTCATGTCATCCAACTTTTTGATGCAAATCTTATGACCATTACACCACATAGCCTTGTGGTGTTTCACCTGCAATATGTCAAACATGTAAAAATTATTGCATCGCCAGTTGATAAAGATATTTATTCTTGGTTGAATGTATGCAAAAAACAACATATATATATACATCTTTACAATTGAAAAAAAATTAAATAATATGGTTGATTAATATATTTATATGTACTTGTTTATCTCTTAAACCATATGTCAAATCAATTTCCCTTGGTGTAACATTGGAATCTCCATTGCGATGAGCTTCTTTAACCAATGAAGCCACACCTTCCCATGTTAATGCATGACCAGATTGCTGACATCGTTCAATCCATACTGTCATCCAATCAAGATTGTTTGCGATGTACAAATGTAGTGCATCCCACTCTCGAGCAACTGTAGAAAAAATAACTAGAAATTTGCAATTGATGTATATTGAAGATTAAGAACTAATTAACTATAATATATATAAAAACCAAATGTAAAATATATTTAGATTAATGTCCATGAACATCCAATAATTACCTCTCACTTTCCTCAATCTACCTTTCCCCATCAGGTACTCCCCTTTGAATTTGTTAATGGAGTTGGGATCCCAAATGTGATCTACATGGATCTTTGCCACAAAATTAGGAAGATATTTAATAATGTACACTATAGTTTGGTATACCATATGTACCTCCACCATAAAAGCCTCAAGATGTGCTCTTTGTCAAACCAAAGCCTTCAAAAATTTCAAGTGCCTCTCAACCATCCACATTGACCTTGTGTGTATAGGTCCACACAATTCAATCTCCTCAACTTGGTGTATGAGGTAGTGTTCTTGTGCATTGAAAAATGTCGAAGGTAGAAATCCTGTTCGTGATCAGAATGAAGATCCAGACCCTAAGCCAACCTTATCGCCAGACAAAGCTAGTCGGACAAAGCCAGACATCCAATCCCAGAAGCCAGCTACTACCACACTGACACCAAGCTCACCACCAACAAAGCTGGTAGCAAAAGCCACAGTAGTTCTAGGTCCCGTAGTTGTTCTAGTTCTTGCCTCCGTAGCTTATCTAGATCTTACTCCTCCTGTTGCCTTTATAGATCGAGATCCAGATTCTTATGTTCATGTTCGTGATAGAGATTCTGACCCACGCTTACACTTTTGCATTTCACACATTAGACGAGGAATTTTTGTCTTCCAATATTTTATATCTTCTTTATGAATTTCTTTAGATGACAACCATCTACAAGTGATTCAAGACGTAAATATATTATTAACGAGAATTAACAAAATAATATATAATATATTACATAAAAAGTAAAACAAATGGAAAATATAATATCTATACAACAAATTGAACAAATAACACTACTTACCTCATGTATTTTCCAAGATCATATATAACTTGCTTGGCATTGTTGTTGAAGTGGTCTGGGAGAGATAGAGGTAGAATGTACTGCAACAATTATAAAATGATCTTTTCATTGTTTTTCCAAAACTAGTACTAAACATAATACAATGAAAAGTACATGTAGTATACAAATATAGAAAATATACAAGAAAATGAACTACCTTAATGAAGGTATGCCAATCATGCATTTTCATCCCTGACCCAAATTCACTTTTCTTTGTTATGAGATTGTTTATGTTCGCAACAAATCCTGTGGGAAATCAAATTTTTCGTATGACCTCTTTTATAGCATTGCTTTGCTGCTCTGTTGGTAACCAAGGAAGGGAACTTATGTTAATTTGGTCTCCATTTCTATTTAATTGAATGACATTTTTCATTGCATGATTGGATATTTGAATGTCACTACAAATTTTGACAATTTTTTCTTTGTCACGCCTTCCATCTAATATTTTCCATAACGTCTCTGTTATATTCTTTCCAATATGCATAGTATCAAACAAATGCACAATTTGTAGCTGCTCATAGTAGGGAAACCTACTAAATTGTCTGGGATAACTTTTAGTCCCTTTGGAAGGTGGTAATTAATGCCTTGACGACCTGCATGAAGCATATAAGTTTAAAAAGTTAACAACGACAATCATTTTGAATTACAACATGAGTAAACAAAACACAATATAAAAATATAAATTCCAAACATATCATATATGATAGATAAATAATTATATTGAATGATATTACCTTGACGATTAATTCTATTATATTCCAACTTCCATAGGCGAGGTGTCATTATTCGTGGTTTCAATGTAGTCTCTTCTTTCCCATTCAAAAGATGTTTTTTCAGTAGTTTGATACTTATGATTTTTGTGGAGGAAGTGCCTATACTCATCAAACACCTGCTTTCCTAAACTTGTTGAATGACGATATTTCATCTTTGGACCACAAACTGGACATGCAAATTTTTGTTTGTTTGAAGACCCGCAAGATCATGTATAATTGGATTAAATATGTTAATTTTTATAATTATATATATTGAATGGATTTAAAAAAAATGCATGATTTATACTTTAAAAAATTAAACATTATTAAAGTGCGCAAGTTGAACATTATAACATACTAGAAAAATGTGTTAGCCCTGGGGCATCATGAATTGTCCATACAAGCATTGCATGGAATTGAAATTGTCTTTGTCCTATTGGTCTAGAGACATCATACATAGTGACACCATTCCATCTCTAACAACTCGTCGATAAGAGGCTTGATATATACATTCATATCTTTAACTTGGTACTTACCTAGTTGAATGGACAAAAATATTATATAATTATTATAACCTTTTTACTGCAATATATATAATTTAATGTACATGACTATTAAATGAAAAAAATACCTGGAACAATCATTTCCAATATTATGTGCTCCCTCTTTATTGACATCCATGGAGGAATGTTATTGTTGATAACAAAAACATGCCACACTGAGTAAATAGATCTCAACTCTCCAAATGGATTGACATCGTCCGCTACCAATGAAACCCTGAGATTATGAGGTTCTTCTTTAAAGTTTGGCCATTTTTCCTCTATGTCCGTAAATGCAGAACCATCCCCAGGCATTCGAAGAATGTCATCTCGACTTCTATTGTGTTTATGGTAATCCATAAATTACACCAAGCTTTCGCACCTAAATAATCATTGCAAATGTGGAATAATGGGAATATAACGAAGAACCTTGCGAGACACCTTTTTTGTTAGTTGATCTGTTCGATATCTACTGATATGACATTCAGGGCATTCTGTTGAAAATTTATGTTTATGATATATAATATGATCATTGGGACATGCATCTATTACTTGATACTCCATTCCAATATCTTTCATAATGACAGATAATTCTCGATATGAGTGAGGTAGACTATTTGATGGTGGTAACAAAAAATCACCTATCAATCTAGAATTTTTTTATTTTTTTTTTAATATAAAGAATATTAATGGTACATATTTTACCTTTTATTTACTAGTGATGAAATAACAACAAAAATAGATGAAAAAATATGACATATATGACATACCTTAACATACGTGAGATATTTGTTATGTTGGATAAACCATTTATAACCTTCAAGTTCACCAACAACAATACAACAAAGAGAAGAGTTGTTTTGGAGCCTTCGTAAAGGGGCTCGTATGCCTTCTCAAGTATAGGTAAATCATGAACAACATCAAAGTCATCTTGATCATCATGATCAATTGCGCCAGTACTAAATATGTCATGGATCAATGTATTTGTACCATCATCTTCAACTGTGTTTTCTGGCACATGATCATGTTCTTCCATAGGATCATTATCTTTAGCTTCAATATTCACACCTCCATGTTCCTCTACTTGGAAAATCACATTCTTCGGGTTGTGGTATTCCATATCATGTGCCCTAGGGCACCCCACCTATATAAAAATGATCAACATAATTAAACCATGATCATGATCTCATTAACAAGTGATTTTTTATGTATATAAATTGTTAAAATGGTATAAACATTTACAAATGCAATCAATATAAAAACATATAATGAACAACTTACCAATGGACGATAATCATGCCCCCCTTCAAGGTGATCATGCTACCTACAATGTTTATCAGTTGTTGTGATTAAAAGTCTTCTAGTCTTTAAGCCCTTACAATTTTTGTAGGGACAATAACATTTCCCATCACCTTTTCTTTTCAAGCTAGACCACAATCTAGCAATTGTCTCCTTATTTTGTTCTTCGCTAATATTATCTAACATGATTTTTCTTCACAGGCGAAAAAATTGGACTATGAAAAATTTGGTCTATAACCTTCACAAACCAAGCAAAACGATGTCGCAAGTATGAAAAAAACTGTCAGCACGATTTTTTATATTATTTACTTGACTAACCCTAAGATTTTTTTTTTTTTTTTTTTTTACTTTTTAACTTTTCTGTTGTTCGTCGAAATTCTGACAAACGTTGGGCAAGATTTTGACGATAGTTGGTTTCATTAGAATTACGACAAACGTCGAACAAGATTTAAAAAAACAAACAAATTTGACACAAATTACCTCCTAAGATACGATGAACGTTGGACAAGATTATGATGAAAGTTGGTTTTGTCAGAATTTTGATGAACATCGAGCAACATTTAAAAAAAAAACAAATTTGACATAAATTGCCTCCTAAGATCCGACAAAATGAAAGAAATCCCATAGGTCGTCGAAAATGTTGGCTATAAAATGCACCCAAATGAGTTAGTGATGGTATACGATTGTGGGAATGTCTTATTGCAACATCGCAAATTATACACCTTTAATAGCGTGTCCCATTTTATAGTCTCCTAGTACCTATTTTAGTATTTCCCTTTCCTCTATACATTATGGGACCTTTATTGATTTAAATTAATATTTTATTCAATATTATGGGTATTACACTATTATTAAGGCCCTTGACTCTAGGTGTGCCCTTTGTGTTAGACAGTTCAAATAACTGAAAGACAACTAAGAGGGGGGGGGTGTGAATCAGTTGTCACAGACTACCAGAACATTTAGCAATTAAAACTTTAATACCAGAACCCAAAACATTAATATCGGAATGCTTAAACCAAATACCATAATAGCAGTTAAACCAATTAAGCATAAAAATTAATCAGAGAATAAATACCATCCACATTACACCAAGATTTCTACATGGAAAACCTAGTAAAGGAAAAAACCATGGTGGGAAGCCTACCCACAGTCAGATAATACTTCTGTAGTAAGTATGTGAATTACAATTGAGGGGCCTGCACTTGCAGGAAGACCAATAGCCTAGAGCGCACTGCTCATCACAAAAGGAGTCTCATTGAATACATAGAAATCCAGACTACAATCCAGAGAAATGATTGAACTGCAAAGATAACATCTCCTATGCCTGAGTATAGTTCTAGTTAAGCTCAATACCGGAGGACTAAATCCTCTTACATAAACCCAACTTGATCTCTAATGATCAACCAAATCCTCTACCTGAATGATATTACATTATTCGCACATTACATATCCATATCTCATTCCCATGACCATGATCTACAATGAGATCTTACATCATATATATACAAAACCTCAACCATAAACAATCAGGTCAACCACGAGGCAATAAACCAATTACATAATGACAAAACATGTCGGCCTTAGAACAAATAAATAATATTCAACCCATAAGACACCCAGAAATACATCAAGAGGTCTAATCCATACGTTACATTAAGCCGGTCCATAACCTAGATCAACCAGGACCCAATATAGGTCCACATGCTAAATAAATGATCCCCATCTACCAAGTATTGAACATGATCACCATCAACACCCTGAAACCATACCAAAAGCTACACCAACACCACTTATGCATATCATCAAAGATCTTCATCAAAGCTCTGCCGATGAAACCCTCGCTGGAACCACAAACCAAGCTTCCAAGTAAACATGATAGCATCCGATCACCAGACCAAAACCAACCGACTGAATATGAACATGAGTAGCATGAATAAGCCAATTCCATAACCAAATCACACCGGAGCATTACCGGATCATGCCAGATCCAATCCAATCAGAAACCACACATCCTATCAGAACCAAAAGGGTGTCGGTAAAGCATCCAAAACAACTAGTGTTGACATCAATGATACAACATCAATGCAACACATAATCAGTTCCTCCAAATGGCCAACAATATCCCCCTTTAGAATTGATGTCAACACTAGATGTGAAAAATATCTAAGTACCAAGAAATACCAAACAAGTCTCCCCCAATGGAAGACAACCAACAATCTCCCACATAAAGATATAGCAATGAAGTTATGAAATAAAGACAAAACTCCCCCTAATCTATTCAACTCCCTTTTTAACTTTTTTCACATCAATATCTCTCTCCCTTTGACATCAATGCCATAAATCTGACAAAAATATCAAAGAAAAAACAAAAACCACTAAAACACAAGGCTAACTACTCCCCTTGAGTAGTAGCATCCCCACATCAATGACGAAATGAGTAATATCTCTGATAATACATACCAGATTGATGCTAAAAAGCATCAACTAGTTCTTTGTCAGAGGGGTATAAACCCTTAACCTATCTCTTAGGTACTCAAATGATTCTCTAGGAAAAGGTTTAGTGAAAATATCTGCAACCTGCTTTTAGTGTTCACATAAACCAATCTGACTTCATTTTCTTGCACCTTCTCCTTCAAAAAGTTATACTTGATAGATATGTGCTTTGTCATAGAATGAAGTACCATATTCTTTGATATGTCAATAGCAGTAGAGTTATCGTAGTGAATAACTACAGGTCTAGTGTAGTGCACTTTGATAGCCTTCAACATTTGCTTCATCCATAAAACCTGTGTACAATTAGTAGCAGCAACAACATACTCAGCTTTAGCAGTAGACGACTGTTTCTTACTGATCAATAAAATCAACTTCTTTCCAAGAAAGAAAGCTCCACCGGAAGTACTTTTCCAGTCATCAACATCTCCAACCCAATCAACATCTGTATATGCGCATAAGGTAAAGTCATCATCCTTAGGGTACCACAAACCATATTCTGATGTACCTTGCAAGTATCTAAAAATCCTTTTCACCACTCTCATGATTTTCTCTAGGATCACTCTGAAATCTAGATGCAATACAAATAACATTCATTATGTCAGGCCCAGTTTGAGTCAAATAAAGCAGACCTCCAATTATAGATTTGTATCTTGTAGGATTTACCGGTGCATAAACATCTTTCCTTGTCAATTTATCACTTGTAACCATAGGAGTACTTACTGGTTTAGAATCTCCCATACCAAATTTCTTCAATAATTCCCTAGCATACTTAGTTTGACAGATGAAAATACCTTTGTCAGTCTGAGTAATCTGCAAACCTAAGAAATTTTTTATTTCCCTAGTCATAGACATTTCAAATTCTTTCTCCATATTCTTACAAAATTCCATGCATAACTTATGTTCACCTCCAAAAATGATGTCATCAACAAATACTTCAATAATCAGTATATCATCATCAGTGATCTTATAATATAAATTACTATCAGCATTACCCTTAGTAAAACCAAGCTTCAAAAGATATTTATCCAATCTTTCATACCAAGCTCTAGGTGCCTGTTTCAATCCATATAAAGCTTTCCTTAACCTGCAAACCATGTTTTTATCATCTGATAGTGAAAAACCACGAGGTTGCTCAATATAAATTTCCTCATCAAGATCCCCATTCAAAAATGCACACTTGACATCTATCTGATAAAACTTGTATTTTTTATGGGCAACATAGGCAAGAAATGATCTTACAACTTCAATCCTAGCTACAGGTGCAAAATTCTCTCCATAATTAATTTCTTCCTTATGGGAATATCCTTTATGAACCAATCTAGCCTTCTTCCTTACAACTTGACCATCTTCATTCAATTTATTCATAAAAACCCATTTAGTTCCAATAACATTCTTATTTTTAGGTCAGGGAACTAAAGTCCATGTGTTATTCTTCTCAATCTGATCTAATTATTCTTCCATAACTTTCAACCAACATTCATCTTTACATGCTTCAATTACTTATACCGGTTCTGATAGCCCTAAAAAATGATTGCTTGTGAGTTTTCAATTTTGAGCTTATATTGATCTTTCTGGTTTTATTTGAATCCTCTGTCAAAGTTCAAGGTCTAGGGTTTCTTCAAAAATTTCTTATGTTTTATGAAGAAAACCCTAGCAATGATATATCTCGTCGTTATCTTTTCCCACTTAAGGCTGAGGGTTGTATTCCGTGGGCGGGGCCATTTTATTTCCTAGGCGCTAAGTGGTGGTGGACCGGTTTTAGAAATGATTTTCCTAAAGTCATTTGCAAAAATTTCCCTATAGTCGATCTCTTTTAATATTTGTGCCCGCGCCCATATTTTTCCTAAGTCTAAAATCCTAAATGTGTCAGTCGATTGATAAAAGCAGAATAGATCTGATGGTCCACGCTTCCCCGTAGTTGAAAGTGCAGTGATGATAAAGATCGTGGCATCGTGAGATGATGCCACATGTCTTCAGCGGAAAAGGACAAGCTGACAGTGTAACTTGCCGAAGCCTTGTGTCATCGGTTCTTAGGTGGTAAAAACCAGTTTACTAATAGACCTATCAATTGGCATATGTTTAAGATGAACGACGATGTTATGTTTTGAGATAAAAGGTGCCTGATTTTTAATTCTGAAAGGGTTAAGTGGCATTGTGTAGAGGAATAAAGTGTGAACACATCCAACGACCCCCGTATTCCTGCGATGGAAGTTGCAAGGAGGTTACAGATCGTGACATCATGAAATGATGCCATGTGTCCTGAGTTAACTAGGAAGATTTACGATGGGGCCACTGACAGAGTCTGGTCGAAGGATGATAGGGGGCTGATTAGTCATGACTTTGTGGGTCCACGGATACAGATGGAAGGTCAATTGCCACATTGAAAAATAATGATCATTTGATTTGCTAGGCTAGGCAAGATCTGTGGCTGAGTTTGAAATTTGAGATTAAGAAGGATCATTAAAGACATTGGCCGTAGCTCATGCAGGAAAGATAGGATGAATAGGATGCAAACTTGTCGACCTAGGATTGACGATAATGAGTTTTAAGTTTTGAATGTCAACTCACCCCTGAGGAAGCTTTTGCAAAATTCTTATTGGGTAAAGGATTGATTAGACAGTGAAGGATGATATCTGAGAGATGTGAAAGGATCAAGATTACTCTCAGGTTTAGATATGATAGATCATGAGTTCTCTGATGAATTCAGAGATTGCTTATTGACAGGAATCCTGAAGCAGAAGATTGTACACTCAGTTAGGAATAAGACCAGAGCAAAATCATACATGCATGGTGAACATATGTAGGTCGCAATGGAGTGATGGCCTAGAAATGACAGTGACCTAAGTTGTAGGCATGATTGCTGGAATCCATAGCTAGCAAGATGAGCAGAATGTATCAGGATGATGATTCTTCACATGGATTAGCACCGCCACTTTGAATGGAACTCTGATTATAAATTTACTAGGTTGGTGATAGAATGGATAGAAATAGATACAAACTTCTTCATTTTTTTAAGAATAATTTTTCATCAGTAAGAAGATGGTGTTTGAACAGAATTATGTATGGAGTCATTGCATGTTTTGTGACACTGGATGGATATTTTTTCTCTAGTATGAGGTTGCTCATTGTTAGAGGGGTTGTGAAATATCAGAGGATTGTCAGAGGGGGCATGAAAGTTGTTTATTATCAGGAAAATCCACCCAGGACATCTCCTCTATTCTTACTCTATAATTTGTTGGCAGAGTGTTCCAAGAGGGAGCTCGCAGGGAATTGAAAGAAGGATTTGCTCGAGTAAGGATTGGCAGCTAGTCGTCTCTGCAATGTTATGGAAGCTGCAATGCCTTCTCAACAAATTATATTTACCCCCAAGCTCCTCTTTCCATTTTCTCCGATCCAGGGCATAAATGTTGGAGATTTTCCTCTAATTCGTGGGAAATCTTATTTCTTGCAGGGATCTATTTTCCTTTTCAGGAGAGGAAATGGTGTGAAGAGTAGATTGAGCATCTCAGGGTCCATACAGAAGTGTCTGGTTGATATCGACATGACTCAAGTGATTTTGTTTCTACTGATAATTAGTTGAAGATTTTGGTTCCACCTTATCATGGGCACCAACATGTGGATAAGGAATATTTTGTAAAAAAATTGTGTAGAACCTCTAGGGCTTGGTTTTGGTGACAAGTGTCTTGTGGCCTCAAGCTTGTCACTCCCTTGTTTTCTATAAAATCAAAATCAAGGCTAGAAGTCAGGGTTTCAAATTTTTTGAGAAGGATCTCTATAAAAGTAGGTCCATTTTGCAGGGTTAGGTTCCACGCAGTTTTAGAGAGTCGTAAAACATACTAGGAACTGTAATGTCATTTTGCAGAGAAAAAGTAATGAAGTAGTTACAAGTTTCCTTTTCAAATGGGTTATTCTATAATTGAAATTGTCATTTGTTATCTAATAGAAGATAGCTCATGATATTAATATAAATATATTCTCTAATCTTTACTCTCCCGCATGCGATTTTATCTTCTTTTTAGCAAATGGGATCAAGGGTTTCATTTGTTTATTGCATTGTTGTGATGTATGTAATTTCCCATTCTATGCTTTAGTCTAAGGGGTTAATTAAAATGCTTGAATGAGGTTACAAAGAAGATAATACTTGTACTAGGATTTGATAAGTAGTTCGGGTAAGGGATGCTAGACAAAATGATATTGTAAGGCAGTATTGTTCAAGGCCGAATAAGCTATTAGATAAGTTTTTACCAGAGTTTAGCAACGTTTCAGACACTCTATAGCGCAAATGAACAAGGCACTAGTATTTGCTAGCAAATGTCATTAGGTTTTCGGTTTCTAATCTATTCTCTTTAGGATTCCTTAGAACAACTTTTTAAATATCAGAATATCTTGGTCAAGTTTTCATGTATTTTCTAAAAGTTGTCCCGCCCATCTCATGCTCCAGCCTAAGGTCGAGGATCACTGAAGGATTTTCCATCCTTGAGCATTCTCCCTTTCTATTGAGCACTTTGGTGAGATAATTTGCTTTGTTTTCAATAAATTCTTGAGTATTATTGTTGAGAGCAGGAAGTTCACTGAAGGGATTACCCTCCCAGGTTCTGCAGAGCCCGAATTGTAGAAGGATCTTGTATCCTTGTTGAAGTTGGTCCAAGCCTAACGGATATTGATAGTTGGAAGTGGCTTTCCATAGGTATTTGGAGGAATCAACTTGGTCTCTACCCCATGTTAGTGTAGACCGATTTATTCTGGGAACCAACAAAAATGGTGACTCTGCTAGGGAGAATGAACTGTTGAAAATCTCTTGTTTAAAAATATTTTCTCAATATATAGTTGAGATTATCCCATTTGGTGACTCTGCTGGGGAATATCGCATAAAGTTGTCTGGGTTTTTTGTGATTTGATGGTTGAGCATTTCTCCCCCATCACAGGACTTAAATCTTTGCCCATAGAGAGAAGAGTTTATTAATCTATCCCTTGTTGGTTTGAGTCAATTCTCATAAATTTTGCCAGAGAATTTGCTGTAGTCTATCTTTTGTTAAAAAAGTTTTGTGTAGATCTGTCCATGTTTCAAGATTATTTGTAATAACTCACAAGTTGTGAGTGGTGACTCTGAGACTCTGAGATCTATCCATCAATGTGCATTTGTGTCAAGAAGAACCAAAGAATTTGCAAAAGAGATGAAGCAGATTTGAGCTCTTATGATGAAGTACCCCAACAAGCGAAGGACATAATCCATATAATGCCATTTGATGATAAGAAAGTATTGCAGTGTTGTGTTGAAACAAATCTGACCTGTGAAGGAATTCCAGCTGTTTGAGTATTTGTCCTTTGCAAGTAGGTGGTGACTCTGTCAAAGATTAGTGTTAAATATTTGAAGGATTGAAGGTGATTTTGCAAATGCCTAGTTAAAGAAGGCAGCAACAACTTCAACATTTCTAGGTATTTTGATTTTCATGAGTCAAGTATATTTTCATGAAAATTATGTGTAGAAATGTTCCCTAGAAAGTGAGAGAAGCACTAAGAAAGGGTATGGTAGTGATTTATTTACATACTCCTATGACACAATTTGCACATTATGTATGAGGTTAGATGGAGTATATTTTGATCTGTACAATGCAATAGTTTAAGATTTATGGCAAAAGGAAAGAAATAGAGAAATGAATGAAAATATGTATTATGTGCTCATGCTTCCCTATGAAATATTGAGTATAAATGTGCAACCTCTGCCAAATAACCATAGAGATTTCTATATGGAAAGATATAATCCATTGAGTTTTAGAGGTATCCAAGGTTTCCCAAACCCTGTTCTTGCAAAGGTTAGGGAACAACTGCTAGAATTCAGTGGGAAAAGGCCAGAATCAACATGTCAACATTTACAGGAGTTTTATGAATTAATGGGGGATTTTGAGATAAATAAGGAAGATGTTTTCATGAAGCTATTTGTTTAATCTTTGAAGGAAAATGCCAGAGATTGATTTTCTTACCTGCTAGTATGTTCTATCTCGTCATGGGATGAGCTAAAGGTAGCATTCATCGAACAATTTGGTGAAAGAGTTAATCCAAGCTTAGTTATGAAAACATTCATGGGTATCTAGAAGGAAGAAGATGAGTTGGTACCTTCTTTTAATCTCAGGTTTGCTAGGGCATTGAATGACATTCCTAGTAGTTATAGACAAAACAACACAATGTGTTTAGTTGTTTATTTGGCTGCATTGATGAGGAAGAAAGTTATCTGCTGAGAGATAAAGATCCTAAAACCTTGCATCAGGCTTATAAGATAGCAATGGATATTGAGAACAACTTGAAGTATGGAATCCCTAGGGGTTATCTATCTGTAAGGGTATGCTATCCCACATAATTATAGGTTAAAGAGAGGTATGAGTTAGAAGATAAAGATCCATATCAAGGCGTTTACATCCCTATTAATCACATTATCCTTGTTATTAATTATGATTTGAATAAAAATGTGAGTGAAGAGAACTTGTCCCAGACGGTGGTTATTCCTCATGATAATGAAGAAGAGGTTAACGAGAAATTGTGTGATATAATTGACATAGAGATGGAGATGATGTCAATTATTTCACCAAATAACAGTAACAGTGGTTGTTCCAGGAATGAGATTCCACAAGAGGTTCATCTGTAGTCTTCTTGTGTTTCAGATAGATCCAACAGTGAGTTTGAAGGATTGGAAAGTTTTATGTCTAAAATAGATGCAAGTATGCAAAATTTTTGATGATATAAATTCAGTCTCCTAGGAAGTAGTTGTATATGATAATGAAAATTCAGTCTCTCAGGAAGTAGTTGTATATGACAATGAAAATTTAGATGACGAGATGCCATCAACTTTTGCTAATAATATCTATGAGATAAACAGTTATGTGGTGTGTTTAGATAATGAGAATACATTGTAACTTGTATCTGTGCCATAGGGATCCACTCAAAGTAAGGTGCATAAAAGGTTGATTGAGGTGTAGTGATCTGAATGTACACAAAGTTGATCGAGAACCACTGGCTACAATAATGGAAAATGGAAGTGAACTAGAATGGTTTCCAGATATTGACTATTCAAATATAGGTATTTGTAAAACAATTATCATATTGGATGAACCAACATATGAGAGATTTTCCTTTGATCTTTGTAATGAGTTTGTACCATGTTTGCAAGAATGCTTTAATGATGAGCATGATGTAAAGGTCCAAACAGATGAAGAAACCAATTTTCATGATGACAGTTGCATAACAGAGTATGAAGTGTTTCACTTCCCTTTTCAGCTTGATGAGGCAAACATGTAACCTATTGAATGTTGTTATCAATACATCTCCATTTTAGATATTGAGTATGGGTTTTATTTATTTCAAGCAAATCTAGATGACAAGGTTCAGATAAATGGAAAGTGCATTGAGATAAAGGTTTTTTATAACATGTTGAGGGAGAAACAATTATATAGCTATGATGTCTCTAGATTGTTCAAGATGCAACGTGATCACAACTACATTTTTGACAAAGGAAAATATTAGTTGATATTAACAAATGGCATTGGGCCATCATATGTGGTTTGACCCTGTCGGCCACAAGTAATTTGGGGTAGAGTAAATTTGTCTGACTCTATGCCCAATGGAGTGATTAATAATTCCCTTTTGAATTTCCTGTACATGGATAATTTTTGAGGTTCTACTTTTCTTAAAGTAGCTGTTATCCATGAGTATTAGTTAGGTTCTCTTTGGTAGTGTTGTTTCCTTTCTATTGAAGTTACCCTGTCCATGTAATTTCTTTTTGGTTTTCTCTGTGTTTGGTCTACTTCACAAAAGATTATGTTTTCTTGCCTCACTTTTGTGAAATGAGCATCCCCAACTAGAGCCACTGATAGCCCTACAAATTGATTGCATGAGAATTTTCAATTTTGAGCTTAAATATTGATCTTTCTGGTTTTATTTGCATCCTCTATCAAAGTTCAAGGTCTAGGGTTTAGAGTTTATCAAATTTTTCTTATGTTTTATGAAGAAAACCCTAGCAATGATATATCTTGTCATTATCTTTTCCCACTTAAGGCCAAGGGTTGTATTATGTGGGCGGGGCCTTTTTGTTTCCTAGGCACTACGTGGTGGTGGACCGATTCTAGAAATAATTTTCCTAAAGTCATATGCAAAAATTTCCATATAGTTGGTCTCTTTTAATATTTGTGCCTATGCTCGCATTTTTCCTAAGTCTAAAATCCTAAATGTTTCAGTTGATTGATAAAACTAGAACAAATTTGACGGTCCACGCTTTCCCATAATTGAAAGTGTAGTGAAGATAAAGACCATGACATCACGAGATAATGCCACATGTCTTCAGTAGAAAAGGACAAGATGGTCATGTAACTTGCCAAAGCCTTGTGTCATCGGTTCTCAAGTGGTAAAAACCGATTTACTAACAGACCTATCAATTGGCACATGTTCAAGATGAACGACGATGTTATGTTCTGAGATAAAAGGTGCCTAATTTTTAATTCTGAAAGGGTTAACGGGCACGGTGCAGAGCAATAAAGTGTGAACAAATCTGATGACCCCCATATTCCCACAATGGAAATTGCAAGGAGGTTACAGACTATGGAATCACAAGATAATGCCACGTGTCCCAGGTTGACCAAGAAGATTTACGGTGGGGCCGCTGACAGAGTCTGGTCAAAGGATGATAAGGCGCTGATTAGTCATAACTTTGTGGGTCCATAGATATAGATGGAAGGTCAATTGCCACATCGACAAATAATAATTATTTGATTAAGAAGGATCATTAAAGACATTGGTCATAGCCCGCACAGGAAAGATAGGATGAATAGGATGCAGACTTGCCGACCTAGGATTGAAAATGATAAGTTTGAAGTTTTGAGTGTCGACTCACCCTTGAGGAAGCTTGTGCAAAGTTATTGTTGGGTAAAGGAATGATTAGACAATTAAGGATGCTATCTCAGAGATGTGAAAGGATCAAGATTACTCTCAGGTTTAGATATGATGGATCACGAGTTCTCTGATGAATTCAAAGATTGCTTGTTGATAGGAATCCTGAAGCAGAAGATTGTACACTGAGTAAGGAATAAGATCAGAACAAAATCATTCATGCATGGTGAACATATGTAGGTGGCAATGGAGTGATGGGCTAGAAATGATAGTGACCTGAGTTGTAGGCATGATTGCTGAATCCATAGCTGACAAGATGAGCAGAAAATATCAGGATGACAATTCTTCATATGGATTAGCACTGCCACTTTGAATGGAACTCTGATTATAAATTTACTAGGCCGGTGATAGAATGGGTAGAAATAGATTCAAACATCTTCCTTTTTCTGAGAATATTTTTTCATCAGTAAGAAGATAGTGTTTAAACATAATTATGTATGGAGTCATTGCATGTTTTGTGAGACTGGATGGATGTTTTTTCTCTGGTATGAGGTTGATCATTGTCAGAGGGGTTGTGAAAAATTAGAGGATTGTTAGAGGGGGCGTGAAAGCCTTTTCTTATCAGGAAAAGCCACCCAAGACATCTCCTCTTTTCTTACTCTGCAATTTGTTGGCAGAGTGTTTCAAGAGGGAGCTCGTAGGGAACTGAAAGAAGGATTTGTTTGAGTAAGGATTGGCAGGCACTCATCTCTGCAATGACATGGAAGCTACAACGCCTTCTCAACAAATTATATTTATCCCCAAGATCCTCTTTCCATTTTCTCTATTTCGAGGCATAAATGTTGGAGATTTTCCTCCAATTCATGGGAGATCTTATTTCTTGTCGAGATTTGTTTTCCTTTTCAGGAGAAGAAATGGTGTGAAGAGAAGACTTAGCATCTTAGGGTCCATCCAAAAGTGTCTGGGTGATATCGGCATGACTCAAGTGATTTTGTTTCTATCGATAATCAGTTGAAGATTTTGGTTCCACCTCATCACGGGCACCAACATGTGGATAAGGAATATTTTTTAATAGAATTGTGTAGAGCCTCTAGGGCTCAATTTTGGTGATAGGCGTCTTATGGCCTGAAGCTTGTCACTCCCTTGTTTTCTATAAAAGGGAAATCAAGGCCAGAAGTTAGGGTTCCAAATTTTCTGAGAAGGATCTTTGTAAAAGTAGGTCAATTCTGCAGGGTTAGGTTCCACGTAGTTTTAGAGAGAATAATAGTAGGAACTGTAATTTCATTTTGCAGAGCAAAAGTAATGAAGTAGTTACAAGTTTCCTTTAAAAATGGGTTATTCTGTAATTGAAATTGTCATCTATTATCTGATAGAAGATAGCTCATGATATTAATATAAATATATTATCTAATCTTTACTCTCCTGCGTGCGATTTTATCTTCTTTTGAGCAAATGGGATCAAGGGTTTCATTTGTTTATTGCATTGTTGTGATGTATGCAATTTCCTATTCTATGCTTTACTCTAAGGGGTTAATTAAAATGCTTTAATGAGGCTACAAGGAAGATAAGACTTGTACCAGGATTTGATATGTAATTCAGGTAAGGGATGCTAGACAAAATGATATTGTAAGGCAGTATTGTTCAAGGCCGAATCAGCTATTAGATAAGTTTTTATCAGATTTCAGCAACGTTTCAGACACTCTATAGACCAAATGAACAAGGTACTGGTATTCACTAGCAAATTCCATTAGGTTTTCGGTTTCTAATCTATTCTCTTTATGATTCCTTAGAACAAATTTTTAAATATCAGAATATCTTGGTCAAGTTTTCATGTTTTTTCTAAAAGTTGTCCCGTCCATCTCATACTTTAGCCTAAGGTCAAGGATCATTGAAGGATTTTCCATCCTTGAGCATTCTCCCTTTCTTTTGAGCCCTTTTGTGAGATAATCTGCTTTGTTTTCAGTAAATTCTTGAGTATTGTTGTTGGGAGTAGGAAGTTCACTGAAAGGATTACCCTCCCAGGTTTTGTAGAGCCCAAAGTGTAGAAGGATCTTGTATCCTTGTTGAAGTTGGTCCAAGCCTGATGGATATTGATAGTTGGAAGTGTCTTTTCATAGGTATTTGGAGGAATCAACTTGATCTCTGCCTTGTTGCAGTGTAGACCCATTTATTCTAGGAGCCAACAGGTTCAACTTGAGAAATCAAACATACCTCATTAGTTGCTAGTCGTCTTCTTGTCATCACTCCATTGTTCTTATCACTAATGATGTGATCTTCTGAATGATTCAATCTCACATACCTAGGAGTCTTCTGACTCTCTGTTCCTCTTTCCGATTCTTTAGTTACTATTGAATTTTCTGATACTGTCGGAGTAACTGGTTCAACACTCTGTTCTGGTAAAGGTGCTATCAGTTCAGATATAATCATTTACACCATCGGTTCTTGCTCATTAACTCTGATTTGACTTCTATTCAACTCATCCACCTTGACATTAGTGTAGACACCTAAAAATGTCTCATTGATCATGTACTAATTATTTGTCTAATTGATTAAATAATTCTTTGATTATTTAATTAAGTTAATTAATCATATTTTTCTAATTTCATATTTCCTCATCATTTTACTAACTATTCTATTTTCTATTTCTATTATCGCTTAATCATTTTAACCATTTTTCTAATGTTAATTAAAAATTTATTATTTAATTAATTCTGATTAATTCCCCAATTTAAATAATCTTTATTATTTAAATAGATTAATTAATTCTCAATTTCTAACTCTTATCACCTAATCATTAACCCTTTTCTAAATATTAATTAAATATTTATTATTTAATTAATTGTGATTTAATCCTTTAATTTAAATAATCTTTATTATTTAATTAAAGTCCATTTCTAAAATAATTAAATAGTCTCTTTAAATTATTTAATTAGCTAATTAATTCTTCCATTTCCAAAACCCCAAATTCTAATTTCATTTAATTTCAAATTCTTCTAATTTCTTCTAAATTCAAATACTAAATTGAATTTAAAATAAATTCAATTATTTGAATTAAATTTCATGCAAAGATTAAATTGAAAATTTAAGTTAAAGTGCAAGCACATGCTAAATTAATTAATTCAATCAATTAATCAATTAAATCATTTATCTCTCTAATCTTTATTTTCATCTTCTAGTTAGCTTTTTCATCTTCTTAATTTTCCTCCAATCATTCTTTTTCTTCCTTTAGTCAGCTTTTTCTCAATCAGTTAACTCAATTAATCTATTCAATCTATTTTGTTTCACCTCCAAGTCAGTAGTTCAACTATCAATCAACATGTAAGCTCACCTAAGTTCCACCTCTTGTTCATTCTATTCCACCTTTCAATTAATCATCTCTAAAAATCTATAAATTGAGCATTCAATCCTCACAATTCCTCTAAATGACGAACTTTGAATCTTTGTGTCAATTGCAGGTTGCTAGTGCAATATATAAGAGCCATCATACCACAAAGAGGAGAAGAGAAATGGAAGCCATATGCAATCATGGAATAGGGAGTTTTGATTAATATATTTTACATTCCTATTTCTTAATTGCATTATTTCATTGGTTTTATGTTTGAATTGCTTAGATAGTTAAGGAATTTGTGATTGTCCTTATTTCCTATTTAGCAATGATGAATTTGAGAATAGCACATTTTGGTGAACCCAATGTGAACATGAGTACGCACCCCTACAGGAGCAACACCACATTCCTTGGTCTATGGTACAGAAGCAATACTCCCCATTGAAACAAAAATACCGTCTCTAAGAGTCTCCTTACAAAACATCATATTAGAGGAAGACTATCGGGTAGCAAGATTACAAGAGCTAGAAACGCTTGATGAAAAGAGACAAACAACATTCAATCATCTGCAATGTTATCAAAACAAACTAAGACAGAGTTATAATAAATGAGTCCACCCATGAAATTTTGAAGTGGGAGATTTAGTTCTTAAAGAGAATGAAAGGAACCTAGCGGAACGAGAAAAGCCAGGGAAATTTGAACCTAACTGGCTAGGTCCTTTCATCATAACAAGGGTTATAGGCAATGGAGCATATAACTTGGCTAGCATGGAGGGAGATCCACTCTCTAACCCTATGAACAACATGCACCTTAAACGATATTATACCTAAGGGCTGGGTAGTTTAGGTTTTACTTTTTGCATTGCATATCATATTATTCAAAGCACTGCATCACATATAGTTTCTTTTTCAAATGCATCACATTCAAAAAGTTTCTGCATTTTCATATAGTAGCATCAATAAATAATTACAACTGTTCAAGTTTATCATTCGTTTGCATTCAAGAGAATCAAGGGTCATCTCCTTTCTTAGATATTCAGACATGAAGTCTTTAAGGTCCTTAGGTCATTCATTTTCAACATTACCTTGTGACGACACTTTACTTATAGTTGGGTAGTGATTTCACTATTTGAGACTTGTTAACCCAAAATCTATCAATCGCTATATCTCAAACATATTAAGAAGATCTCTAATTCATTCTAGACACGTAGTTGATCATATGACTAGTGAAAAATCTAAAATTCTACTTCAGCGCCGCTATAATTGTCACACCCAAGTAGGTTTCATTACTTACAAGTCAAGACAAGAAAATAAAAAGAAAAAGAGTTATGCCAAATATTCATCTCAAGGCGAAAGAGCAATGATATATAATTGAAATATCACGCATGCAAGTGCGACAAAAAAAGCTTAACTATGGGAACATGCAAGTAACTCCATCAGGGCTATGAACACCTATTGGCAATGGAGCAATATTTGATAAATTACAGTCTATAACCTCGCCGGAGCTCTAAAAGCTTGCTAGCAGCGAGGTTCTATTCGAGATGCTTTTGAAGTTAGGATAATCCATGTAGCTAGTCATGTAGGATGCTAAGGATCTTTAGTGAACACAAGAGCAGGAATTAACTCATCTCCACACACATGGGCAAAAGAAGATCAAAGGTTCAAGAATCAATGGGGAAGTTTTCTGTGTCTCCATTTGGAAATCCTTGTCACTAAGTGTGTTAATTTGGATGTTCCAACGAACCTTAGGGATCGATTGACCACTTATCTATGAAATGTTTTGCACCTCCATTTCAATTGGTGTATTACAAAAGGCTAAACACACACAGTCAACCCTGTTCGAATAGGAAATGCATCTTCATCATGCATATTGCATTAACATAGGTCATGTAAAGAATTCATTGTCTCCACATGCATTATGCAGATCATCATGTCATACAGGTCTGCGCACTGGGGGCATAACTGAAAAAATTCTAAAAATCAAATACAATCCTAAAAAAATCCTAAAAATCATATACGATCATGAAAAAATCCTAAAAATCAAATACGATCCTGAAAAAAATCCTAAAAATCATATATGATCATGAAAAAATCCTAAAAATCAAATACGATCCTGAAAAAATCCTAAAAATCATATACAACCTTGAAAAATCTTAAAAATCGTATAAAGTCCTGAAAAAATCCTAAAAATCAAATACGATCTAGAAAAAAATCCAAAAACATTGAAAAACTAAAAACTCCAAAAACATTCAAATACGATCCTGAAAAAATCCAAAAACATCTGCAAAATGTCCTAAAAAATTCAACCAAAAACATTCAAATATCGATCCACATAATCCAAAAACATTGAGAAAGCTCTTGGAAAAGAACTAAAAAATCAAAAAATCAATCAATAAAAAAACTTGCAATAAAATGTCTTGCGAGAAACAAATACCCTAGCAGTTATCCAGCAAACACTTCGCACAAAGTTAACAAAGGATACAGATATCCAGTCAAACATTTGCAATCAAACTATCTTATCAATCATATCATATCCATATGAAAGTGATCATTATCTTGTCTTAAACAGAAGAGGATACACTTGAAATCAGACAGGTCAGTCTTAAATGGGGTAATACACTCAAAATCAGACATGTCAGTCTTAAACGGGGTTTGCAACTTTCTGAGATCAAACATTATCAACCATCACATCAAGCAACTGAGAACGAAGGCACAAGGTCAATATAGCTACTGAATTTTGTCCGGGTCAGTCTTTATCTTTTATCATTTGGTGACATATTATGTTCCTATGCTACTCAAGGATGTCCACAAGTGACTAGAGGAGCCATGATGCACATTATCTTTTTCTTTGTTTGTTGTTTGTGGTGTGAACTGATGAAGTTATAGGGAAATTGCTCTAGTGGTGTCTGTGATAGGAGCATTCAGCTATTGAATGCCACACATACCTCGACCCCTAGTGTATTTCCCAGAATGGAGGGTTCACTCCTTGTCTACTACGTGTTTGTTTCTACAATGAGATATCTTTACATCTTGGTTCCTTATACCCTGATGTGATAAGCTTCATTGTTCAATAATAAGGCTCAGTGATAATATGTGTTGCACAATAAAATATGTGACACAGGTTCGTGATTCTTTCAATTTCATTCTCATCTCATGTGTTTCTTAATAGTCTGTTGATTTCCAATCTTCTCTCTAAATCATATTCTTTCTAACATTAATTCTTTCATCAATCTCTTCTCTCTATCATCTTACTAACATTTCTTCAAGGTACATCTAAGTTAAAAATTTGTTCTGGCATAATCATACAAAACAATACATGCATACATTATAGATACCATTGCATTCATAAACATTAGTTTAATATGCATACATGTAGTACAAATTGCATTCATGTAAACATTATAGATACCATTGCATTCATAAGCATCATTGATACATACATGTAGTAACCATTGCATTCATGAACCATATAGAATCAAATAGATATACATCATATAACTCATAACATCATATAAGCATACATGGAAAACAAAGCATAAATAGATTGCTGCCAAAAACTGCATATCATATATATATAACTCAAAAATGATAATGTGTATGATGGTATTATGGATGTGATGCATTAGTTTTGTCATTGATGTCAACACTTATGCTTCTGGAGATCTATGGTTATGTTGAACTGACACATTGTGTTCATCGACAAGTTCAGTGACTTATGCACAGTCACCGGTATACTGTTCACCAATAGGTTATATTGTTCACCGACACTGAAGATGACTTGTTATCATCTGGAGATCACTTTATTATGTCAAAGACATGGTTTGGATGCTTGGTTTTGGTATTTTAGTTAATGGTCTAATCGGGTTGACATATTTGTTATTACCGACAGATTGATCAAGGTTATGGACCGGTATGTGTTATCTATTCCAAATCAACACGACACGTTATGGAGATGATTTATTGATTGGATATTGCTGTAAATGTATTGAGCCAACATGATGCATCACATCTAGACTTGTTTGTAATTGATTTAATTGTAATATTATTAGTAATCCAACCTACACATTTGGTCTTAGGTTTTGTATATATGTAAGATCTCATTTGAAATGAGATATGAAACATAAGGTATGTAAGGTTATGGTAAGGTAATGTAACATGGTATGTGCAAATTTTGAAGTCATATGAGCATACCATAAGAGAAGGTTCAAGGAAGGTTTGAAGGTGTTTGTCAGAGCTTAACCGGTACTGAATCCAGCATTGGAGATGCTATTTTCAGCAGTACATTATTCTATGATTTAACCATCCTACTGTAGTCATTGCGACTCCCATTTGAGTAGTGTGCTCTAGGCGGTTGGCCTTTCTACATGTGCATACCCCAGCTGTATACACATACTATGTGCAGTAGTATCATCTGATTGTGGATAAGGTTTCCCACCATGGTTTTTCCCCTTACAGGGTTTCCATGTCAAAATCTCTATGTTATATGTTGTGGATGTTGTTTCTCTTTCTGTTTCATGCATTAAGTTTCACCGATATTGATATTAACTGTTAATCTGTTAACCGACATTAAGTTTGGTTTACTAGTATTAAGTATCAAGTTTGAATAAGTTATTATTGGGTTGAAATTAGTTGACAACTGATTCAACCCCCCCCGCCTCTTAGTTGCCTTCCGGTTCCTGACAATTGGTATCAGAGCCAAGTCCTCTTTTTGCAGAAGCCTAACAACTTAAGGAGATCTTATGGCAACTAACATTTTCAGGAAGGATAGTCCAAAACTTGATGGAACTAATTATGGTATATGGAAGATCAGAATGGAGACACATCTGAATTGCATTGGAAGAGACATATGGGAAGTTACAAAGAATGGTTATGTTGGTCCTACTTAGAATCAACCTAATCCACCGACATTGGGCAAGGATCAGGAGAATGATTGCAAAGCAAGAGAAGCACTTTTGAGCGCATTATCAGATCAAAAAATCATGGGATTATCAGACTGGTCTACTGGTAAAGTTATTTGGGATAAATTGGAGACATTGAATGAAGGAGATACCACTATGAAAATTGTAAAACTGGAATGTTTCCGGGTCAGGTATGAAAATTTGAAAATGGAAGAAGATGAAAGAATTTCTGCTTTTATGGAAAGAGTTAATGAAATTATTTTAGGAATACAATGTTATGGAGGATCCCTAAGTAAAGATGAAATTGTTTCTAAAGTTTTAAGAGCTTTGCCATCAACATACAAAATGAAAGTAACTAGTATTAATGAGTTGAGAACAATGCCTAATACATTAGTATCTAGAGATACCTTGGTTGGAAAACTTTCAACATTTGAGCTTGAGGAATTTGGTCCTATTGCTACTATTAAGATAGATTTAGCCTTCAGAGCATCATCATCTGCATCATCATCATCATCTAACAAATCTGATTGGAAAGCACTTTATGCAAAAGAACTTGAAGATATTAGAAGGGAAAATGAAGAACTGGAAGAACTTGAAGTACTATTTGCAAGGAAAATGCCTAAAGGTCCACTTGGAAGTAAGTATGAAGGTAAAGCATCATTTAAATGTTTTAGTTGCAATAAAGTTGGTCATATGGCATCTAGATGTCCTGATAGACATGCAAGATTGAGAGAGGAAGCTAAAAGAACATACAATCCTAACACTGAATATCAGAGATACAAATTTAAGAAGAATAGAGACAAATCTTGTTACTATGCTGATGAAGGAGTCATAGATGATTCTGATGAAGAACCAACAGACAATGGATGGGCTTTTGTTGCAATAAAGGAAGATCAACCGACACCTACTGTTCCACCAGTAGAGTAGGTCCAGGAAGCTAAAATTGAAGAAAAAGATGAATGGATCATAGATTCCGAATGTTCACATCATATGATTGGTGATAAGAGTAAATTTTTGTCTTTTCAGGAATTCAATGGAGGTCTAGTAAGGTTTGGTGATGATAAATCTTGTTTAATCAAAGGAAAAGGCACTATATCCTTGGATGGTAAGCAAAATACTGACAATGTTTATTAAGTCGAAGGTTTGAAGCATAATCTTGTGAGTGTTGGTCAATTAGTTAAAAACTATTTCAGTTGCAATTCAAGAATGGTAAATGCAAAATCAGAAACAGAACTGGATTGGAGATTGCAACCAGTAATCAGACTAAAGGTAATAACTTTCATTTGAACAACAATGATAAGACATGCTTGATTGCACATATTGATGAAAGTTGGTTATGACATAAGAGACTTTGTCATGTGAATTTTGATTGCATTGTAAAGATCAGTTCAACTAAGGCAATAAGGGATTTACTTAAGATTGTGAAACCTCATAATCCAGTATGTAAGGAATGTCAAATGAGAAAGCAAGTTAGAACAACTTTTAAGAGTATTTCTGAGAAATCCAATAATGTTCTTGATTTAATTCATATTGACTTGTGTGGTCCGACAAGAACAAGAAGTCTATAGGGAGATAGATATTTTATGCTAATTATTGATGATTATTCTAGAGAGTGTTGGGTTACTTTTCTCAAGGAGAAATCAAAAGCTTTTGGAAAATTCAAATTATTCAAGGCAATGGTAGAAAATGAAACTGGTAAGAAAATCAAATGTTTGAGATCAGATCGAGGATAATTTACATCAAAGGAATTTAATACATTCTATGAAGTGAATAGAATCAAAAGACAACTATCAACATCTCAGACACCTCAACATAATGGAATTGTGGAAAGGAAGAACAAAACTATTCTGGAAGCAGCTAGAAGCATGATATTGGAAGCAAATATACCTCATGTGTACTGGAGACAAGCATTAAATACATCGGTTTACACTTTCAATAGAGTTCACATCAAAGGTGAAACTGATAAGACCCCTTATGAACTATGGTTTGGTAATACTCCTACTCTTAAGTACTTCAGAATATTTAGAATCAAATGTTATATTAGGAGGGATGAGTATGTTGGTAAATTTGATCCTAGAAGTGATGAAGGAATATTTCTTGGTTATTCATCTAAGAGCAAGGCATACATATGTTTTGATAAAAGATTGCAGAAGATCATTGAGAGTGCTAATGTGAAGATAGATGAACACTTTAGAGGTAATTCAAGGTCTGTAGATTCTGAACCGATAGTTGAGATGATCATAAATGAACCAATACAGAGTGCACCGGTACAAAATGTGGATCCAGTCACACCGGAATCATCAAATAATTCCACTATGACTGAAGAACAACAACATGTGAATAAACACATGTATGTAAGACTGAATCACTCAGAAAATCAGATAATTGGGAATAAGTATCAAGGTGTTATGACAAGAGGAAGACTTGAAAACGAAGAGGTATGCTTAATTTCTCAAATTGAACCAAAATCTGTTATTGAAGCATGTCAAGATGAACATTGGATAAAAGCAATGGAAGATGAATTAGAACAGATTGAAAAGAACAATACATGGGCACTAGTTCTCCGACCTAAAGACAAAAATGTAATTGGAACTAAATGGGTATATAGGAATAAACTTAATGAAGATGGTAAGGTAATCAGGAACAAAGCAAGATTAGTGTGTAAAGGATATTCACAGAAAGAGGGAATTGATTATAATGAAACCTTTGCACCGATAGCCAGAATTGAGGTAGTCAGATTATTTCTTGCATTTGCAGCTCATAAGAACTATAAAGTATATCAGATGGATGTAAAATGTGCATTTCTGAATGGTGATCTTGAAGAGGAAGTTTACATTGAACAACCTGATGGATTTTCATTGACAAATGATAAAGATATGGTTTGCAGATTAAGGAAAGCTTTGTATGGATTGAAGTAAGCTCGTAAAGCCTGGTATGCTAGATTGGACAAATATCTTTTGAAGCTTGGTTCCACTAAAGCTAATGCTGACAACAACATATATTTCAAAGTGATTAATGATGACATCTTGGTTATTGAAGTTTTTGTTGATGATATCATTTTTGAAGGAGAAGATGGATTATGTAAAGACTTTGCTAACAAGATGCAAGAAGAATTTGAAATGTCTATGATTGGGGAGATAAAATTCTTTTTAGGATTTCAGATTTCACAGACTGATAGAGGTATATTCATATGTCAAACAAAATACTTGAAGGAACTATTGAATAAATTTGGTATGGAAAACTCTAAACCGGTAAGTACTCCTATGACTACAACTGATAAATTGACATTGAAGGATGATTCAGCTCCTGTTAATCTGACAAGATGGAAATATATGATTGGAGGTTTAATGTATTTAACACAAACAAGACCTGATATAATGAATGCAATATGTATTGTTTCAATATTTCAAAGTAATCCTAAAGAAAATCATGAATCAACAGTAAAAAGGATTTTCCGGTATCTACAAGGCACAACAAATATTGGTTTATGGTACCCTAAAGATGAAAATTTTGATTTATGTGCATACATTGATGCAAATTGGGCAGGAGATGTAGATGACAAAAAGAGCACCACTGGCGGAGCATTCTTTCTTGGTAGAAGATTGATTTCATGGTTAAGTAAGAAGCAGAGTTGTACATCATTAACAACAACAAAATCAGAATATGTTGCAGCAGCAACTAATTGTACTCAGGTATTATGGATTAAGGAAATGTTGAAGGACATAAAGGTAAAATGCAAAGAACCTATAATCATTTATTGTGATAATTCAACAACAATTGATATATCAAAGAATCTAGTATTTCATTCTATGACTAAACATATTTCTATCAAATATAATTTTCACAAAGAGAACGTTGAAGCAAAAGAAGTGTGATTGGTTTATGTGAATACTAAAGAGCAGATTGTAGATATTATTATGAAGCCTTTGCCTAAGGAAACTTTTGAATATCTCAGAGAGAAGCTTTGAGTAATACCCTCACCGACAAAGACTTAGACAATTGAAGATTGGCATCAAACCGACAGAAACTAACAGAGAAACCTTTTCCGGCTTTGATGGAGGAGATATACTTCATAGGGGGAGTAGTTGGTTATATTAATTGGTTATATGTTCTAGTATTTATTTGCTTTGGAATTTGATGTCAAAGGGGGAGAGATATCTATGGAAAAAAATTATCCTAGGGGAAGAGATTATTCTTTTAGAGATATTATTCATTAGGGGAGAGATATATACTCTCTGCATTTTGATTTTGATTTCTGGTATTGATCTATTTTGGAGATTGTTGGTTTTTAGTTTTTGGCATTCTATTTTGGGACTTAGATGTTTTTTCCATCTAGTGTTACCATCAATGCCAAAGGGGGAGATTGTTGGTATTATGGATGTGTTGCATTAGTTTTGTCATTGATGTCAACAGTTATCCTTCTGGAGATCTATGATTATGTTGAACCGACACATTGTGTTCACCAGCAAGTTCAGTGACTTATGCACAGTCACCGGTATATTGTTCATCGGCAGGTTATATTGTTCACCAGCTGATCTTGGATACTTGGTTTTGGTATTTTGGTTAATGGTCTAATCGGGTTGACATATTTGCTATTACCGGCAGATTGGTCAAGGTTATGGATTGGTATGCGTTATCTATTCCAGATCAGCACAACACATTATGGAGATGATTTATTGACTGGATATTGTTGTAAATGTATTGAGCCGACATGATGCATCACATCTAGACTTGTTTTTAATTGATTTCATTGTAATATTCTTAGTAAGCCGACCTACACATTTGGTCTTAGGTTTTGTATATATATAAGATCTCATTTGAGATGAGATATGACACATATGGTATGGTAATGTAACATGGTATGTGTGAATATTGAAGATCATATGAGCAGACCGTAAGAGAAGGTTCAAGGAAGGTTTGAAGGTGTTTGTCACAGCTTAACCAGTACTGAATCCAGCATTGGAGATGCTATTTTGAGTAGTACATTATTCTAGGATTTAACCATCCTACTGTAGTCATTACGACTCCTGTTTGAGCAGTGTGCTCTAGGTGGTTGGCCTTTCTGCATGTGTAGACCCCATTTGTATAAACATACTATCTGCAGTAGTATCATCTAATTGTAGGTAAGGTTTCCCACCGTGGTTTTTCCCCTTATAGGGTTTCCACATCAAAATCTCCATGTTATGTGTTGTGGATGTTGTTTCTCTTTCTGTTTCATGCATTTTCACCGGTATTGATATTAACTGTTAATCTATTAACCAATATTAAGTTTGGTTTACCAATATTAAGTATCAAGTTTGAATAATTTATAATTGGGTTAAAATTAATTGACAAATGATTCACCCCCTCCCTCTCAGTTGCCCTCCAGTTCCTAACATCCACTAGGTCCTATCCCAGGATGTCAAGGTGGTCCCATAACACCACCACTGCTAGTTTGTCGAGAAGTAGATTGACTTGATCTCCTCCCCATAAAGGGACTAAAACTAGGCTCTCTGACCCTCAGGGATAGCTCTCTCATAAGCCTGTCGATAATAAATAGCCTCCTATGTAACAACAAAATATCTATCTGCCTGGCCACATGCCTCTGTCGCTGGTCCGAATAGCTGATCAAATGCATCCATGGTGATCTAAGCTCTCCTGACTACCTCATCTCTCTCCCTCTAGAGATGATCCCTCTCAGCCTCTAAAGCACTATAGTCTGCACGATAGACCTCTCGCTCAACATCTCATCTAGTGACCTCCTCCTCCGAATTCTGATTCCACGCTCTAAGAATCTACAGATCATCCTCATCCCTATCACCCACCAGTCCTCTCCCACCCTCTGCAACAAACACATCCTCCAAATCCGACATATCATCATCGTCATCTCCATCCTCGCTACTCAATGACTCTGAAGAATCATCAGTATCCCCACTTTTGATGGACTCAGTGTCTCCACCAATGTCTACATCATCATCTCCACCTCCCTCATCTCCTCCCTCATCCTCTCCCTCCGCTCCTCGATCTCCCTCAAATCCTCCCTCAACTCCACCTTCCTCTCCTCCTCCAATTCTCTCCCCCAACTCGAGCCTTAATCTCGACCTAGGATGTCAAATCTGTTGTGTTATAATAAGAACAACAAGATCAGTAAGTGGAATAGGCCTATGTCTGGAAAACCATGCATCATACTCCAGCGTAGTCCCTGGATCCACTGCACCTCTACCCCAACCCCAGAGTAATGGCTGAAGAGCATCAAACTCAGCAGAAGCAACATGCGGTTGTATGCACACCCCCCAATCAGATACCTCCTGAGATACACGAGCAAAGTAAGCAATAACAAGTGGTGTCACCTGTACCTCTGCAAACTCTCTCAATACCCAACCTGGGAGATACATCTCTATAATCCTCTGCGTATCAAAAGTCCTACCGATCAGATACCTCTACTATTGATAGAAAGGCAACTTTATTGTGTCATCTACCCAATCGGGGCAATGTAAGTAAGTTCTCCAAATAAAATACTAAAGTATGTCAAACTAATGCCTCCAATACAAGGTGTTACTTGAACCCTTGTGTCTGATACCTGCTATGTACCTAAAAGCATAAGGCTCACCAGGCTACAAATCAATATGAGTAACATGCCTTGAAATGGAATTATTCTCCCATGCCCAAGTCTGGAGCAGTGTCACACCACAACTAATAGACCAATACCCAAGATATACAATCCCATGCATCTGATAATACAACATGGAAAGAAGACATGGACCCGATGCATATACTCATCGATGAACAATCATATCATTGAGCACTCTGCCCCATCCCACTGGAAATCTGTGAGCTTGTCTGTCAGGTATCAACAAACCACCAACAATACTACATAGTACAATAGTCATGTCATCATAATCTAAATGGGCCCAAGGGATGTCATATCAACCACTGATCTGCAAGTCCTGTATCTCACACTCAAAAAGTGCACACAATCCAGCAATGCCATCATCATGGTCATACACAACTCTCTCACCATGAATCAAAATACGTAGTATATGCCATACATCCTCTAAGGTAATGGATGCCTCCCCAGTTGGAAGATGGAAAGAACATGTCTCAGAATGCCACTACTCTATCAATGCTATAATCATGGCCCTGTTGGCTGTAACCTCTGGCAAGTGTAACACATAGTATAAACCAAGTTGTCGGATATGCTCAATCTCCTCATCAAGTAAATCAGCACAAAGATCAAGTCTATTGGGTCTGCTCTGTCGGCAGTATAGCACTCCAATGTTCTCCTGTAAAGAGAAAAAGTTCAAAATATCAAATATCTGATTACGAGAACATAAAACAAAAAAAATTTATTAGATGCATGACAAAAAACATTCACATACAATAAATGCGTGACATTAACTACTAATGCGATACAATTATGAGCTAATGCATAACATTAAACACTATTTCGTAAAGAACTTAATGAATGCATGACATTATGAGCGTTTGCGTAACATTAAGCATGAATGCGTAAAAGCCGACAAGCTATTGCGTGATGCAAAGGAAAAATTGAACACTAGATTTTTTTTTGAAATAGCTAAAAACAAGCAAAAAATAAGGAAAAAAAAAGAAAAATACCATGCCACCAGTCCCAGGAGGTCTCTGATATGAACGTACTCGGTCAGACAGGTGCAATCGAGCTCTATAACCAACCATGAAGATCAAATACTCGCAAGAAAGCACAAGATTTGCAGAGAAAACAAAGAGCTTACCAAATACCAAATGAGCAAATGAAAACCTAAAATCTCTATTTATAGCTCAAAATTAGGATTTTTTGACACCTTGACGCTCGTGGTCCCCGCCAGCTTCAAACAACTTGTAGCCTACTCAAACGATCTCGAATCGCATGAAACTTCACACGATTGCTTATTATACTGATATCGAAAACATGGTCTCAATTTTTTGAATTTTTCGACCACCTTTTCTGAGGGGGCATATTTACACTATACAGTGGTAACAAGGCAGACTGGGGCAAAAATTCTCATTTTCTTTGAAACAACATCGTTTCGACATTGTCTCAAAGAGGGGCAAATGTAGACACCTAAAAATGTCTCATTGATCGTGTACTAATTATTCGTCTAATTGATTAAATAATTCTTTGATTATTTAATTAAGTTAATTAATCATATTCTTCTAATTTCATATTTCCTCATCATTTTACTAACTATTCTATTTTCTATTTCTATTATCGCTTAATCATTTTAACCATTTTTCTAATGTTAATTAAACATTTATTATTTAATTAATTCTGATTAATTCCCGAATTTAAATAATCTTTATTATTTAAATAGATTAATTAATTCTCAATTTCTATCTCTAATCATCTAATCATTAACCCTTTTTTAAATATTTATTATTTAATTAATTGTGATTTAATCCTTTAATTTAAATAATCTTTATTATTTAATTAAAGCCCATTTCTAAAATAATTAAATAGTCTCTTTAAATTATTTAATTAGCTAATTAATTCTTCCATTTCCAAAACCCCAAATTCTAATTTCATTTAATTTCAAATTCTTCTAATTTCTTCTAAATTCAAATACTAAATTGAATTTAAAATAAATTCAATTATTTGAATTAAATTTCATGCAAAGATTAAATTGAAAATTTAAGTTAAAGTGCAAGCACATGCTAAATTAATTAATTCAATCAATTAATCAATTAAATCATTTATCTCTCTAATCTTTATTTTCATCTTCTAGTTAGCTTTTTCATCTTCTTAATTTTCCTCCAATAATTCTTTTTCTTCCTTCAGTTAGCTTTTTCTCAATCAGTTAACTCAATTAATCTATTCAATCTATTTTGTTTCACCTCCAAGTCAGTAGTTCAACTATCAATCAACATGTAAGCTCACCTGAGTTCCACCTCTTGTTCATTCTGTTCCACCTTTCAATTAATCATCTCTAAAAATCTATAAATTGAGCATTCAATCCTCACACTTCCTCTAAATCATGAACTTTGAATCTTTGTGTCAATTGCAGGTTGCTAGTGCAATATATGAGAGCCATCATACCACAGAGAGGAGAAGAGAAATGGAAGCCATATGCAATCATGGAATAGGGAGTTTTGATTAATATATTTTACATTCCTATTTCTTAAATTGCATTATTTCATTGGTTTTATGTTTGAATTGCTTAGATAGTTAAGGAATTCATGATTGTCCTTATTTCCTATTTAGCAATGATGAATTTGAGCATAGCACAATTAACACTCTCCACAATTCTCTGCAATCTCTTGTTATAACATCTATATGATTTTCTTTCATTAGAATAACCAAGAAAAATGCCTTCATCACATCTAGGATCAAATTTGCCAATGATATCATCTCTTCTGATATAACATTTACTACCAAAGATTCTGGAATACCTAATTGTAGGTGTATTGCCAATCCATAATTCATAAGGTGTCTTACCGGTTTCTCCTTTGACATGTACTCTATTGAATGTATAAATCATTGTGCTCACTGCTTCTCTCTAGTAGATATGAGGTAGACTATGTTCCATCATCATTGTTGGAGCAACATCGAAGATAGTTCTATTCTTCCTTTCCACAACTCCACTCTGCTAAGGTGTCCGGGGACCAGAAAATTGTCTCCTTATACCATGCTTCTCACAAAAGTTATTAAATTCACCGGATGTGAATTCTGCACCATGATCTGACATCAAACATTTAATCTTGAATCCTGTCTCAGTTTCCACTTTAGCCTTAAATATTTTAAACTTTTCAAAAGCCTCAGATTTCTCCCTTAGAAAAGTAACCCACATCATTCTAGAATAATCATCAATGATTAGCATAAAATATCTATCACCTTGAAAACTTTTAACTCTAGCAGGGCCACACAAATAAGTATGAATAAGATTAAGAACATCATTAGATTTATCTTTTATACTCCTAGAAGAGGTTCTGACCTATTTTCCCATTTGACATTCTTTACATACCGAATTATAGGGCTTCACAATCTTAGGTATATCTCTAACTACCTTAGTTGAACTGATCTTTACAATGCAATCAAAATTCACATGACATAGCCTCTTATGCCATAGCCAACTCTCATCAATTTGTGCAATCAAACATGTCTTCTCACCAAAATTCAAATGAAATATATTACCTTTTGTTTGTGTACCGGTTGCAATCTACAAACCAGATCTATTAATGATTTTGCATTTTCCATCCTTGAACTGTAATTGAAATCCCTTATCCACCAATTGTCCTACACTCAAAAGATTATGCTTCAAACCTTCAACAAAATAAACATTATCAGTATTGTTCTTACCATCCAATGATATAGTTCCTTTTCCTTTGATCATACATGCTTTGTCATCTCCAAATCTAACTAGACCGCCATCAAATTCTTGCAAAGATAGAAACTTCCTTTTATATCCAGTCATATGATGTGAACATCCACTGCCAATTACCCATTCATCCTTATCTTCAATTTTAGCAGCAAGTGCCTTCTCTTTAGGTACATTCTCATCCAGTGCCAGAACATCTTCCTTGATAGCCAGGAACACCCATTCCTTTCCATTGCCGGAACCACTAGCAGAGTCTTATGCCGGTTCATCATCAGAATCAGTCACACCTTCCTCATCCTCTATGTAGCATGATTTGTCTCTATTTTTCCTATACTTATACTTCTTCTGATATTTAGGGTTAGGCTTAAAAGATCTTCTAACTCTCTCTTCAAATCTTGAATTCCTTTCAGGACATCTAGATGCAAAATGACCAATCTTATTACATGCAAAACATTTTAAAGGTGCTTTTCCTTCATACTTACTTCCTACCAATCCTTTAGGTACACTTCTAGCAAATAGTGCTTCAAGTTTCTCAAAATCATCGACTTCTCTCTTCATATCATCCAATTACTATGCATATAAAGATTTCCAATCTTGCTTAACGGTTGATGATGCAGATGCATGAAAAGCAGGTTCAGTTTTTCACAGCTCCAGAAGGTCCAAATTCTTCAAGCTCAAAAGCATATAATTTCCCAACCAAGGTATCTCTATTGATAGAAGTATTAGCCATTGTTCTCAATTCATTAATTGTAGTAGCCTTCATCTTGTAAGCCAGTGGTAGGGCTCTCAGAACTTTAGAAATAATTTCATCTTCACTCAGAGCTCCACCACAACATTGAATTCCCATAACAATCTCATTTACCCTTTCCATGAATGCAATAATCCTTTCATCTTCTTCCATCTTCAGGTTTTCATATCTCACCCGGTAACCATCAAGTTTAGCAATCTTCATAGTAGGGTCACCTTCATTAAGAGTCTCCAACTTATCCCATATAACCTTTGCAGATGATTTGTTAGTTAATCCCATTATTTGCTGATTAGAAAGTGCACACAAGAGGGATTCTCTTTTTCTACAATCATTCTCAAGCTCCTTATCCAAGTTTCCTGGAGGAGGGTTGCTAGATGATAGATTATGAGCTCTAACACCATTCTGTGTGATCTCCCAAATCTCCTTGCCAACATATCTCAGATGACTCTCCATCTGAATCTTCCATACTATGTAATTAGTTACATCAAGCCTAGGAATATCTCTCCAAAATATAGCTCCAGATGAACTAGATGAACTTGAACTATTAGTCGGCATAGGATCTTCGTCAAGCGGTTAAGATTTTTGCAGAGAGGACCAGAGCTCTAATACAAATTGTTAGATAATTCAAATAACTTGAAGACAACTGAGAGGGGGGGGGGGGTGAATCAGTTGTCATAGATTACGAGAACATTTAGAAATTAAAAATTTAATATCGGAACCCAAAACATTAATATCGGAATGTTTAAACCAAATACTAGAATATCAGTTAAATGAATTAAGCATAAATGACAATCAAAGAATAAATACCATCCACATGACACCAAGATTTATACGTGGAAAACCCGGTAAAGGGAAAAACCATGGCTGGAAGCCTAACCACAGTTAGATAATACTTCTGCAGTAAGTATGTGAATTACATTTGAGGGGCCTACACTTGCAGGAAGGCCAACAACCTAGAGGGTACTACTCATCACAAAAGGAGTCTCACTGACTACTAGAAATCTAGACTACAATCCGAAGAAATGATTGAACTGCAAATATAACATATCCTATGCCTGAGTACAGTTTTGGTTAAGCTCAATACTAGAGGACTAAATCCTCTTACATAAACCCAACTTGATCTCCAATGATCGACCAAATCCTCTACCTGAATGATATTACATTATTCACATATTACATATCCATATCCCATTCCCATGACCATGATGTACAATGAGATCTTACATCATATATATACAAATCCTTGACCATAAAGAATCAGGTCAGCCACCAGACAATAAACCAATTAAATAATTACAAAACATGTTGGCCTTAGACCAAACAAATAATATTCAACCCATAAGACATCCCAGAAATACATCAAGAGGTCCAATCCATATGTTACATTAAGCCAGTCCATAACCTAGATCAACCGGGACCCAATATAGGTCCACACACTAAAGAAATGATCTCCATCCGCTAAGTCTCTAACATGATCACCATCAACATCCTGAAACCATACCAAAAGCTACACCAACACCACTTATGCATATCATCAAAGATCTATTGGTGAAACCCTCACTGGAACCACAAACCAAGCTTCCAAGTAAACATGATAGCATCCGATCACTAGACCAAAACCAACTGACTGAATATGAACATGAGTAACATGAATAGGCCAATTTCATAACCAAATCATACCGGAGCATTACTGGATTATTTCGGATCCAAGCCAACCAAAACCACACATCCTATTGGAACTAGAAGGGTGTCGATAAAGCATTTAAAACAACTAGTGTTGACATCAATGACAAAACATCAATGCAACACATAATTAATTCCTCCGGATGGCCAACACTTTGTTTCTTCAAAATCCTAATTTATTCTTCATCTTATTATAATTTCAACATCCAATATATATTTTCCATATCTATACATTATGGTTTGGGCCACTAAGTTGGAAATAGAATCAGAACCCTATTATCTCTCATCCCTAGAAATTTGGAAAAATGTTGTTGGGACCAAGGTGAATCCTTTCTACTCAGTCCCTCACTTTTTTTTCGTGAATTTTGAGAGGATAATAAGGTAGTTCTACCCTCTCCAAATCCCATTCCATGCAAAAATATATCAAATCTAAGATGGCCTAAAGGTGATTTTAATTGTGAAATCCCTATAAGGCATCCCTCTCAATTCATTTTCATAATGAAATCTTATGCTAACATTATCATCAATTCAAGAGAAATTTCTATTCAAGAGTAGGTTTGATTCAAGGAGAAACAAACTATATAAAGTCATCCTCCATTTATGTTTTATCTTTAAATTCATGATGGATTTTATGTGATTTATCATGTTATTGTATCAACACATGGAGGACTTAACCTAAGAACATTGCATCACCTATTGAAGCTACAAGTACCTAGTGGAGCCAGGAAGACTAGAATAGCACTAGGACCCAAAAATAGAGCATCCAACCAAATTTCATCATAGTGTCTAGAGAAAGGCACTTTCTCTGCATGGAATAATTTTAGGGTGCTTTGGAACCATGGTCCTCCTAGGATAGGTCCAAACTTGATAGCTGTCTTTTGGATTGCATCAAGATTTAGACTTAAAAGTAACATAATACAACTATGAATTAATTTTGGATCATAGCTCAAAAGACCAAGGCATTGGGTGCCTTGAACCTATCCATTCAACTTCATATTTTGACTATAGGTGCCCAGTCAGATCCCCTATCCATTTATGTACCTATTGTAAATTTTTTGTTTCACTATCATTTCACATAATTAGTCCAAGTTGCTAGTTCATGCATGTACCTTCTTATCCTAGGTTTGGCATTCAATTTGCATCTTTTAAATTAGATTTTCAACTCAAACAAAAGGAAATAAGATCCCAATTAGAATTCAACCCTCTTCTTAATAGAATTTAGGTTAAATATATTGAGTTTATCCTCCTTTTAATGCAATTCACATGAAAGTTAGGTTATTTCCTAGTTTACAAAGCATAATTTGCGAAACCCCAATTTTCTATCTAATTACATTTTTGGTGAATCCAACTCTTCTTACACTTGCATATTTATGATTATGAGTTTTAGATATAATTTTTAGATTTAGATACATTCATTTCATAGATTTATTTAAAATAACAATACAAAAAAAACTTATTTTATGCATTTTGTGTGTTTAAATGCTTTATTACATTAGGTCATTTCATTGCAATAGTTAGCATTTCTTTTTAAAAATGTCATATTACTCTTTACAAGACTTATGTGCCTTTGATAATCCATTTGCTTATGATTACTATCCTTTCAAAGAAGAATATAGTAGAGAAGAGCTTGAGGATGCTCTTGATGGTTTCCTTTATCCTAAGCCCTCATCTTCTAAAATTTCCTTTTGACAAAGGTTAATTAACATAATGTGTATTTCATTTAGTAGTGATGACCATGAGATGTTGGATTAAACTCTTGAGGAATTCACCATTACCTCTAAATCATCCTGTAATACTCCAAACACTCACAAGGATATTATCATGCATGACAATCTTCTTTATGAACCTTTACCTTCTATCAATTTCATTTATGAAGAAGCTTTTTTGATAAAAGAAGTTGATGTGGTTGATACTCCTCTTTATCAAGATTTAGAATCTAGAGATGAGGCCCTAATGAACCATGATAATTCATCTCCTAAATATTCTCTTGTTTGTGAGGATAATTTTGCAAGAAGATACTATTAATGCTTCTTTTACAACTCTTCCTCTTAGGGATTAAGTTTCAAAAATTGATATTGACCTCTCTCCTAAAAATGGCCTTTCACATTAGAGTATGTTAAAGAAATAGGATGATATCATAAACACCTTCCTTAATGTCAATTTACTTTCCATACATGGTACCTCTCCTAGAGATGAAACATTGATTGGTAGTGATTTACCCTATCCCAAATTTGGTCCTACCAATGAGGGCACATTGGTGCAAGAAGAGGTTATGAGTACTTTCAAAGATCTCCCTCCTAATGATGAATATTTCAAGAATGATGTTTATCCTTAAATGTACCTCCCCCATGAGGATCATTTGGTGCAAGAAGATTATATTGTGTCCATCTTTCCTAGTGATACTATCCTCTTCTCATTTCAATGAATTTACGACTAGAAATGAAGCATTAATGAGTTATGTTTGTCCTTCTCCTAAAGCTTGTCTTACCCATAAAGATACCTTAGAGTAAGAGGATGAAATCATTAGCAATTTATTTGATGCTCTCCCTTGCAAATATGTATTTTTGGAGAACAAAGAGTTAAATCAATTCAATACCATTCATGTTTCTAGTTATGAGAATCCTAATCCCAAGAAACCTCCAATATCCTTAAAGTTGCAAAATACATATGTGAAAGATGTGATATGGAAAGACAGCTAGAACAAAAGTATGGTTCTAAAATACATCACACATTTAATGCTTTTGTAAAAAATGAGATCCCAATATTCTTCTCACATCCCTTCCATCCCCTCCTCATCCTAAGAAACATGTTGATAAGGAACCTAATCTTATTGAGAATCTCCATGATGTCTTAGCTAAGATCTCCCTTTGGGATTTGATTCAAACTTCACCTTCATACCATAAGCTAATACAAGAATCTTTACATAAGGTGGTTCCTCATCCTTCTTCTAAACCAAATGATATTGTATTATCATAAGATGATTTCCTTCTATAGAGGTTTAAAATAGAGATGATCCCCTTATGAATACTCCTCACATTTATGAACAAAACATAAGAGGTACCTTAATTGATAATGGGTCAACATTTAACATTTTTTGTGTTGAATTATTAGATAAGATAAATTGGGATTATTCTTCTATTCAACACTATCCTCTTTATGTTTGTGATTTTTATAATATTCCTATAGATTATGATAGGGAGCTTGATAGGAAGTGCTTAACAAGGAGGGTTTAAGTCTAAAGGTTCAATTTGTTTCCCAAAGACTTACTTGTGGCTGTTGTATATGTTTGCAAATCATTCTTGAGGTCTTCATGCTAGCAACTCATACATCACTTCCCTAGCAAACTCCCCTTTGACTGGGCTCATCCCCTTACTCATCCCCTATTGGTTATGCCAAACCACTCCATTTATTCCAACACACTCCTTTGTCCCTTTTGGGCATGATTCTAACTATTCTCTATTCTCACAAGCACCTCCAACTAGTTTAGGGGACTAGATGAAGGTTTTGTTCAAAAAGCTTGTTTTCATTCTCTTGTTTTGGCTTCTTAGTTTCACTTGCTCAAACCAACTCCTTAGGTCTCACAACCAAAAATGATTCACAAGGGTGTCATGGAGGTTTTTTTCAAAGCTCATTTACTATCTTGGAATATCTTCCAAAGACCTCTCCAAACTGCATCAGTTCAAGGTGATCGGGTTCTTGGAAAATGCATTTTAACAGTCAAAAGGGCTACTAGCCCGTGGAGGCCTAATTGGCCTAGCTTTGCTCACCCTACCCAACGATGGCCAAATCCTGCCACAAATTTCTCTTGGATGCTATTTTAGAGGTCTAGGCTCAAGGATTTTTTTTGGTCTTAGGCTCCATCAACTAGGTTTAGTGACTGTCCACAAATTTGGGCTTAAAAGTAGGGTTTTTGAGGGTTTTGGAGTGTAACCACTATGTTTGCATCCTTGTTCACCACTACTAGTGCCTAGATCTTCATAGGACCTATGTAATGTCTTCAAAATGTGTCCCTGCCTCTTCCATACAAACATTATGCTAAACACTTGGCAAACATCTGAGAAAAGAAGTGAAAAATGCCACTGTCACTGTCAAAACACTGCCCTTTACCAGTTAACTGTTGCCACACCTTTGGACCTGCATAACAAGGAGTTTGAACTAGAAATACACCTCAATGAGGTCTGAAACAAATTAATAAATTTTCCTATTACATTGCCTTCACAGTTACAAGGCTTGGTTAATGCTCTTGAAGCATTCCTTGAGGTATTTGACAATGCAAATCACAAAACAGTGAACTTGTTGCCAGTTACAAAAATTAATAAAACTTTGCAAATTACAAACTTGTCAACTATTAAAGCTGAATCAAGCTAACTTGTAACACTTCTCAGACTCCTTTATTGGCATCTTTAACACTCCAATGCATTTGATTACAAGAATTTGAGTTTTCAAGAAGGATATTAGTCAAGTTCCAAAACTTGTCTAATCTTCACTCAAATTTGTCCTCCAACCATAGCTCTGACTTAAAAAGAAATATATACACAATTTACATGCATAAAAAAACTTGACCCAATCCATTTTGTGGGATCCCAGACCTGGATTAGTCAAGTGGTGGCATTTTGAAACCTCAAACCCTTGATAGGGCAGTGAGCACACAGAATGAAAGATATTTTTATTTCTCCAACTTGCAAAAAGAAAACCAGTGCAATAATCAATTGAATAGCACTAGGAAATCAATATTTACACTTCCCAAAAGGTACAACATAGACAATGAGTGCTACAGTACGGACTATTACTCCAAGGAAGGAAAAAATAGTGAGAAAAGCCAAAATTTCATGATTTCTATTAGGATTCTCTTGTTCATACAATCACCAAAATTTCTTAAGGAAAAGGGAGGAATTTTTATAGTATTTCCAATTAGTTACCAAGCCCTGTATAGACATGAGGCTTCCACAACTGCTTTTTTCTAGAAAAACCCAAAAATGACAACTTTGACAACTTTTTGCAAGCCCAAATGACAACATTTCTTGCTCCAAAAGACATTTTTGACAACCTAACCTCATAAATTTGTCTAAACACCTAGGACATGCTTAAAACCATTTAGTAAACATGTTTCAATGCTTTGGAAAGCATTTGGAGACCTTTTAGGCAATTTTACACATTTTTGCCAAAATTGTCAACTCAAAGCCTGAAAGGCAAAACTTGACCTCTTGAGCCCAAAGTGAGATAAAAACCAATAGAAAAGACACAAAACAACCTAAAACAACAATATAAACTTAACACAAAACATTACAAACATGAAGGCATACAATACTCAAAAAGGAGAGTTTTACCCAACTAGGTGCTCATGCACCATACTCCCCCCAAAACAAAGAAGTCATGTGACTCCTTGAGGCAGAAAAGAATAAGGGATGCCAAAATTTTGAAAGTCAGTTTTAGGTATCCATGTGGCCTCTGAGATAGGCTTATCCTTCCATTTGACTAGGTGCTCCATATAGGTGTGATTTCTTGTCTTCTTGAGAATCTTGGAGTCTAGAACCTGTTCTGCTTGGGGAATAGAAAGAAAAGGGAGAGATAGATCAGAAAGGGATTGTGCAACATCTGAAACTCTTTGAATCTCCTCAGGTGGCTGCCCTTTGAAAGCAATCAAATCTGCAACATTAAAAATGGGAGACAAAGAAACATCAGTAGGCAAATCAGCTTTGTAAGCATTAGACTCATACTTAGCCAAGATTTTGCAAGGGACTATTCTCCTCATCTGAAGTTTGCTTGGAACTCCCTTTTGTAGCCTTGCCTTGTTCAAATGAACCATCACATAATCTCCTATGGAAAACTGAACATCTCTCTTTGTAGCATCCACTCTTGCCTTGACTTTTTGGGAGGTATCTTGAAGAGCCTTTCTCAGTTGCTCATGAACCTCCTTCATGGATTGAGCCATGTCATCTGTTGTTCCACTCTTAGGCTGCAAGTTATTGATATCCCTCAACTCCATTATACCCCTTGGATTCATACCATAAACAACTTCAAAAGGGCTTTTACCTGTAGACCGGTTGACACTATCATTGTAGGCATATTCTGCTTGATGAATGAGCTAATCCCAACTCTGCCCATATTCCTTTGTCAAGCACCTAAGCATGTTTCCAAGAGACCTGTTCACAAATTCAGTTTGGCCATCAGTTTGTGGATGATAAGTTGAACCAAAAGAGAGATTAGTACCCAATCTCTTCCACAATGTTTTCCAAAAATGACCAAGAAACTTAACATCCCTATCTGAAACAATTCTAGTAGGCAAACCATGTATTCTAACAACTTCTTTGAAAAAGAAGTAAGCAATATGACTTGCATCATGTGTTGTCTTACAAGGAATAAAATGAGCCATTTTGCTAAATCTGTCAACCACGACAAAGATGCTATCAAATCCTACTTGAGTTCTAGGTAATCCTACCACAAAATCCATACTAATGCAATCCCAAGGGCTATGTGGAATGGGAAGAGGCTGATATAAACCAACATTGGAGGAATTACCTTTTGCTTCCTGACATACCAAACACTGCTCAACATACCTCCGGATGTCCTTCTGCATCTTAGGCCAATAATAGAACCTTTGAACCAACTCTAAGGTCTTGTTGAGACCAAAATGTCCACTTAAGCACCCATTGTGCTTCTCCTGAATGAGGTTCTCTCTCATAGAACCTTTTGGAACACACAACTGTCCACCCCTGAATAACAAACCATCTTGCAAAGTGAAATCAGCATATGCACCATGGAAATTATTCTCAAAATCTTGACAAACTTGATAAGCTTAAGCAAAATCATCATCAGTAGGATACATATCTTTAAAACTATCAATACCAATGCTCTGTACTTGAATCTCATGAATAGTTAACAACCTTCTACTCAAAGCATCTACGACTTTATTCAACTGACCCTTCTTATGCTTAAGAGTAAAAGTGTAAGGTTGAAAGTACTCTACCCATTTAACATGCCTATGATTCAGTTTATCCTGTGAGTTCAAGAAACTTAGTGCCTGATTATCTGTGTATACAACAAACTCTTTAGGAAGAAGATAGTGTCTCCATTTCCTAAGTGCCTGTACTAATGCATAGAGTTCTAAATCATAGGATGAGTACTTTTTCTTGGCATCATTCAACTTCTCACTAAAGAATGCAACTAGTCTATTGTCCCGACTTAAAATAGCTCCTATAACAATATTGCTAGCATCACATTCAATAGTAAAAAGCTTATCAAAACTAGGTAAAATGAGCACTGGTTGAGTAGCTACTTTAGTTTTAAATAATTCAAACCCCTTATTGGCTGCATCTATCCATTGAAACTTTACCTTTACACCCCCTTTGATGGTGCCTAGCATAGGGGCACAAATCTCACTGAATCCCTTGATGAATTTTCTATAAAATTGTGCTAAACCATGGAAGCTTCTGACATCACTGGCTGTCTTAGGAGCTGGCCAACTGGTTATTGCTGCAACCTTAGATTGATCCATTTTCAGATTGCCTCCTGATACAACAAAACCAAGATAGACCAATTCTTGCTTCATGAAATCACATTTTTCTAGATTAATGGTTAGCTATTCATCAGATAACTTTCTCAAAACAATAGCTAAATCCTTCAGATGCTCTTCCTTAGTCTGATTGAAAATAAGAATATCATCTAAATACACAACAAAAAACTTGCCAATGAAATCATGTAAAACTTCATTCATGAGTCTCATGAATGTGCTGGGAGCATTAGAGAATCCAAATGGCATGACAAGCCACTCATAGAGACCCTCATTCATTTTGAAAGTTGTCTTCCATTCATCACCCTCTTTGATTCTTATCTGATGGTAACCACTCTTCAAGTCAATCTTACTAAAATACTGTGCACCGCCCAAGCAATCCATCAAATGCTCTATCCTGGGTATGGGAAATCTGTATCTGATGGTGATCTTGTTTATGGCTCTAGAATCTATGCAAAGTCTCCATGTTCCACCCTTCTTGGGTGCCAACACTGTAGGTACTGCACAAGGACTAATGCTCTTCCTAATCAGCCCTTGGTCTAAGATTTCTTGTATTTGTCTTGCTACCTCTTGATTTTGTTCAGGGGTCATCTTATAGGCTACCTTATTTGGTAAAGAGGCTCCAGGTATGAAATCAATCTGATGGCTAATGGCTCTAGGAGGTGGTAAGGCTGCAGGTGTACCATCACTGATTATTTCGTTATCAAGGATTTTCTGCACCTCATATGGTATCTTAACTTTCTTTTCTACCTTTTCTTCCTTGGGTTTCACTATGAGTGCAAATCCCATCCTTCACCTTCTTCTAGTGTTTTTATGAATTCTTTCTCATTCACTAACAAGATGTTAGGCACTTTGTTGCTGGTCTCTCCTTCTTCATTGAGGGATTGAATCTAATAGGTTACTCCATCTTTCTAAAATGAGTAGGAGTTTCTTTCCCCATCATGTTGTGCTTTTCTATCAAACTGCCACGGTCTACCCAATAGTAGGTGACAAGCATCCATAGGAAGGATGTCACATAGGATCCTATCCGTATATCCACCTATGTGGAAATATACCCAGGCTTGCTCATTTACTAACACATGTAGTCCCTTGTTTAACCATGTTACTTTGTATGGTTCCTTGTGTTGTATCCTAGGTAGTTTCAATTTGTTGACTGCTTCCTCTGATATGATGTTATCTGTGGATCCTGAATCTATGATCACCTTACACACCTTTCCCATGATTTTACACTTAATCTTGAACAATTCTCTTCTTTGTGAGACCTCTATACTATGTGGCTTCTTCATTAACACTCTCTTGATCATTAAACTCTCACCATCTTCTGAAGCTAGGTTCAATGCTGAAGTTCTGGTATTGCCTCCATCTTCCTGAACATAATTTACCCTCTTTTCACCACCATAGGATGAACTAGGCTTCTCTGGGCATCTATAGGCAGGGTGGCCCAACTTTTGATAGTTATAGCACTTCATGGTTGAGAAGTAGGACCCTCTCCTTGGTCCATTAGATCTACCCCTACTCGGGTTGCTTGATCCCCTACCCCTATAGTTGGGTTTGCTTTGAGAATCCCCACTTTGCTCTATAAGTTTAGACTCTCCCTGGGATCATTGATCTATGCTCCTTCCTCGCAAAACTGCCTCTATGGCCTCTACCATCTCTCCCCCTACCTCTTCCTCTTTTATTTTATTCTTTCTTTCTCCTACTTTTCTCTTCCACCTTAAGTGCTAGTTGATAACACTTGTGTAGTGTTTGTGGGCATAACAAGCTCATCTCTTCCTGGATGTTCCACCTCAACCCATTCAAGTACCTTGCCACTTTTATGCTCTCATCCTCTACTACTCTAGATCCCATGCACAATTTTTGAAACTCCTTAGTGTAGCTACTGACATCTAGGTCTTTTTGTCTCAAATTTTGTCTTTTCCTGTGAAGTTGTATTTCATAGTCTCCAAGAAGGTAGGTTTCTTTTATTTTGGCTACCATTTCTTTCCAGGTGGCTATTGGTTGCTTACCTTCTTTCACCCTTTCCTCTTGGATGAACTTCCACCAAGTTAGGGCTGCCCCTCTCAACCTTGATTTTGCTACCTTAACCTTTTGTGCTTTAGTTATTCCATCACATTCAAAATGGTTTTCTAGACCTTCAATCCACTCTATAAGAGCATCTGGATCCATCTTCCCACTGAAAAGAGCCACTCCCTTTAAGGTTTTACCACTCATATCTCTCAAAGCTATCAAGAATGGTTCTTGCTCAATAACAAGGTCAGGTATGGGAACCTCATCTTTTATGGCCACCATTTTACCCTGATCTCCAACCTTATCATGGACTTCTTTAGTTTTGACTTCTACTTCAACTAGTTTCATTGCTAGTTGATCCAATCTTTCTCTGAGTGCCCTATTTTCCTCTTCTTGGTCTTCGACCTTCTTGGCTAACTCAACATTAGTCACCATGTTTTCCTAATGATCCTTTTCTCCTGAATCTTTCGTTGGCTTTGATACCACTATGATATGGAGCTTGCTAGGAAGTGCTTAACAAGGAGGGTTTAAGTCTAAAGGTTCAATTTGTTTCCCAAAGACTTACTTGTGGCTATTGTATATTTTTGCAAATCATTCTTGAGGTCTTCATGCTAGCAACTCATACATCACTTCCCTAGAAAACTCCCCTTTGACTGGGCTCATCCCCTTACTCATCCCCTATTGGTTATGCCAAACCACTCCATTTCTTCCAACACACTCCTTTGTTCCTTTTGGGCATGATTATAACTATTCTCTATTCTCACAAGCACCTCCAACTAGTTTAGGGGACTAGATGAAGGTTTTGTTCAAAAAGCTTTTTTTCATTCTCTTGTTTTGGCTTCTTAGTTTCACTTTCTCAAACCAACTCCTTAGGTCTCACAACCCAAAATGCTTCACAAGGGTGTCATGGAGGTTTTTTTCAAAGTTCATTCACTATCTTGGACTATCTTCCAAAGACCTCTCCAAACTGCATGAGTTCAAGGTGATCGGGTTCTTGGAAAATACATTTTAACAGTCAAAAGGGCTACTAGCCCGTGGAGGCCTAATTGACCTAGTTTTACTCACCCTGCCCAACGACGACCAAATCCTCCCAAAAATTTGTCTTGGATGCTATTTTAGAGGTCTAGGCTCAAGGAGTTTTTCTGTTCTTAGGCTCCATCAACCAATTTTAGTGACTGTCCACAAATTTGGGCTTAAAAGTAGGGTTTTGGAGGGTTTTGGAGTGTAACCACTATGTTTGCATCCTTGGGTGAACTCACAAAGTTGGTTCCCACTTTTTGGTACGTCCTGATTTTTGCTAAAATCATACATTTTTTTAAAAATATAATGACTTAAGCTTTAAGAGGTTCCATTTGAATTAATTATTTGAAGAGAGTTAAATCAAAGGCTCTTAGATCAAAATTTCTTGGATAGAACCTCTCTACTTCTAAATCATACTTGCAATGAAGTCTCCTTTGCATCTATCAAATGCTGATAAAAAACCAATTTTACATTAGCTTTTGGGGGGTCAAATTAATTCATTTAAAAGGTTTTTTTAAAAATTATTTAGTCCTTATTATAAGCTTTCCAAATAGTATAACTTTTAATATATTTTTATTTTATTTCTTATGAATGTAGGTTTTTCACCAAACATGAACTTCTTTGTTCAATGCATTGAGAAAACTAGTAAACTAATTCAAAAAAATTCTGAAAAATATCTATGCACTAGGTATTGGTGTTTTCTTTCTAACAAAAAAAAAAGAAAAATGAATTTTGATATATATAGAACAAGTTATGTGTTCAAACGTACGCCTATATCCAAATTATTATTAGTCGAACTTCAAAACTTAATAAAATAAAAAATATTCAACATATTGCTATCAAACCAAGTGCACACCCTAAGTATTGATGTTACAAACCAAAACTCAAAAGAATTAAGTTTTTATCGTTTATAGAAAAAAAATTATGCGTTTCGGGATACACATCACACTTAAAAAATGTTGTTTGTTGTAAACAACTACTTTTTGAGGGAGATGGAAAAATCAATTAAATTTTATTCAAACAAATTTGCAAAAAATATATTTAGAATCTACAAACAATATGTTAAAAATCACTAGTTTATATCATCTTCAAATTCTTAATGGTTTAAAGTTATAGGTGTCAGAAAGTGAAGGTTTTTTTCAAAATATTCATCTAAGTGTCAAAGTTGGTCAAAAAGTGGGAACCAGTATTGTGAGTTCACCCCCTTTTTCACCACTACTAGTGCCTAGATCTTCATAGGACCTTTGACATGTCTTCAACATGTGTCCCCTACCTCTGCCATACAAAAATTATGCCAAACACTTGGCAAACATCTGAGAAAAGAAGTGAAAAATGTCACTGTCACTATCAAACCGCTGCCCTTTACCAGTCAACTGCTGCCACACCTTTGGACCTGCATAACAAGGAGTTTGAACTAGAAATACACCTCAATGAGGTCTACAAAACATTAATAAATTTTCCTATTACATTGCCTTCACAGTTACAAGGCTTGGTTAATGCTCTTGAAGCATTCCTTGAGGTATTTGACAATGCAAATCACAAAACAGTGAACTTGTTGCCAGTTACAAAAATTAATAGAACTTTGAAAATTACAAACTTGTCAACTATTAAAGTTGAATCAAGCTAACTTGTAACACTTCTCAGACTCCTTTATTGGCATCTTTAACACTCCAATGCATTTGATTACAAGAATTTGAGTTTTCAAGAAGGATATTAGTCAAGTTCCAAAACTTGTCTAATCTTCACTCAAATTTGTCCTCCAACCATAGCTCTGACTTAAAAAGAAATATATACACAATTTACATGCATAAAAAAACTTGACCCAATCCATTTTGTGGGATCCCAGACCTGGATTAGTCAAGTGGTGGCATTTTGAAACCTCAAACCCTTGATAGGGCAGTGAGCACACAGAATGAAAGATATTTTTATTTCTCCAACTTGCAAAAAGAAAACCAGTGCAATAATCAATTGAATAGCACTAGGAAATCAATATTTACACTTCCCAAAACGTACAACACAGACAATGAGTGCTACAGTATGGACTGTTACTCCAAGGAAGGAAAAAACAGTGAGAAAAGCCAAAATTTCATGATTTCTATTAGGATTCTCTTGTTCATACAATCACCAACATTTCTTAAGGAAAAGGGAGGAATTTTTATAGTATTTCCAATTAGTTACCAAGACCTGTATGGACATGAGGCTTCCACAATTGCATTTTTCTAGAAAAACCCAAAAATGACAACTTTGACAACTTTTTGCAAGCCCAAATGACAACATTTCTTGCTCCAATAGACATTTTTGACAACCTAACCTCATAAATTTGTCTAAACACCTAAGACATGCTTAAAACCACTTAGTAAACATGTTTCAATGCTTTGGAAAGCATTTGGAGACCTTTTAGGCAATTTTACACATTTTGCCAAAATTGTCAACTCAAAGCCTGAAAGGCAAAACTTGACCTCTTGAGCCTAAAGTGAGATAAAAACCACTAGACAAGACACAAAACAACCTAAAACAAAAATATAAACTTAACACAAAACATTACAAACATGAAGGCATAAAATACTCAAAAATGAGAGTTTTACCCAACTAGGTGCTCCTGCACCAGATTCACTTGGTATAGTCATGTTACCTATCAAAATAGGACCTCTGACTTTACATGTTCCTATTCATGTCATTCCCAACCGTCTTAATTATAATATTCTTCTAGGTAGACCATACATTCATTCTATGTTACTGGTCCCTTCTACTCTTCATCTCACAATCAAATTCATATATAACAATGAACCTCACAATATAAAGGTTGATCCTAATCCTTATGATTTTATTCATGATGAAGTAGGATTCATTTCTCTCTATAATACTATGATTCCTTCAACAACATAATATCCTATAAATGATGCTTCCTTAGCAAGGAATTGAGGTACATTATACTTTAATCCTTATTTCAAGTGGTATAAGATTTCTCAATGTAATAATGAAGCCTTGAAGGAGCCTTGTGTGTCATTTATCCAAACTTTTTACAAATCAATTCCCACCTCTCCTTCCAACACAGGTCTTGATGATGATGGGGGCTCTTTATAATTTGACACTAATAATTAACCCTCTTCTATATATTCAATGTATATATCTAATTCTACATAGATATAATGGACATGGTTTAGGATGTGTACAACAAAGTTTTGATAGGTATGAGAAATTTACACCACACTTTTCTGAAGAATATCTAGGTTTCCATAGTCCTCCTTTGTCGACATCCCCTCTCCCATTGTCTAATATGTCTATGTATTCTTACAACTTCTCATCACAACAAGAGAGTATTTTGTATTATCTTCTTAAATCCAACTTGATTAATCTCCCTCAAAAATAGCAAAGAAAGAATTGTAAGAAAAATTAACACAATCCTTCTTTTTCCAAGTATCATCAAATCCATGGCCATTCCACTAATGAATGTCATGATTTAGTGGATAAAATTTAGAAACATAATGTAAGTAGTATCATTCAAATACTTAATGACAATAAGTTGAACTCTCATAATTTTTATTTTACATAATATTTAAGTTCCTATTATGTTGCTTCTCACTATGTGACATTAGTAACTTACCTATTGAGGACTTATTTTTATTCATGGTGGCACAATTTTATGTGCAATCATACTTTGGTAGCAAAATAATAGAATTTTTGTTCTTGTCTCCATGCTTGGGAGTTCAATAATAGCCTTTCAATCCTTCTCTTTCTTAAGGCCACACTTACCATTTATTGAGTGGTATCTTTTATAATGAGCCCTTCTATATTGGAGACGTGCATATCCCTATTGAGGATATCATCCCTCTTGTAGGAAAATATATCCCTCAGAAGGATCTCTTCCTTATTTTAGAAGAGTGCGTCTTTTATAAATGATCTCTCTTTGGTGTCCTTGTATACATGCTTGGTGGGAAATGATAACATTTTAATTATGTTTCTTTTTGCAATGATTGTATTTTCCTTTGTTGAGTTTCATCTTTAATTTGATGTCATTTCTTGCATAGAATAATCCCTCATGTGTGTGCATGTGTGTTCCTTGTTTAGGACCTATTCTTTTTTTGAAAAAGTGCATCTCTTATGAACAAGCTCTCCTTAGTGAAAGTGTGCAATCCTTCACTATGAATCCACTTTTTCCTAAACATTGAAAGAGGTGTGTATTCTTAGTCCCCTTATCCTTTCCAAGATGTCATATTTATTGAGGATCTCCTCTACTCTTCGAGGTAGATGTCTTTATGAAAATATCTCTTCCTCCTTTATCAACCATGCATCCCTCAAAAGGGTCCCTCTACATTTGTTGCAAGATATCTCTTTTACAATTATTCCTTCCTTGCTTAAAGAAAGGAAGCCTACATAAGCATCTTTCTTCCTAGCTTATAATGCATGCATTGTTTCTTAGCGGATATCTCCTTGGTTTTGAATGTGGGTATCCTTATTTATATCAACCTTCAAACATCAACATAAGACTATGTTGACATCTTAAGGCGGAGCATATATGCAGCCTGCTAGTTGCATTTCAACTATCGATTATTATTTCTGGGATTATTTCATCCTCATACTTAATCTTCATCTTATCTATCATTTATTGGATTGGTTCATATTTATGAATCATTTTACTTATGCGAGGTGTAAATTCTCAAAACCAGACCTAAAATCTTAGATGAGATGCTTAACTCCTGAACTAGACAATATTTTAGCAAGATGAGTGGAACTAGCCTAGCACAACTTGCTAGACTATTCTGACTCTTCCTTCCCACATGGATCACACAACATAACATTATTTTTTGTCTATGAGAATGCATGTTCTTTTCTCTTTCTCTCCCATGAATCCATATCATAACACATTTTCCTAGTGTTGAATCATGGTTTATTGCGATTTCAATTGGTGTATGTCCCTACTCTTTCTATAAGTTCACTTGTACTTTTGCAATAATATATCTAAAATGATATTAATAGTTGATACATTTTGATTATCAAGGTCTCTTTAACTAGTTGACTTGGAGATTTGTGTTTTAGTACTGATGTTGTTTTCTTTGTTTATATTTGAAGGTTACTTGCATGGATTGATAGATCCTATGCTTGGGGGCTTGGCCATCCATCAATATTGTCATATCACTAGTTTGTCTTTCTCTTAGATGCTCTATCTCTTTATTTCTACTCTACTAAGAGTATGACCATAAGATCATACTCAAATAAAGTGGGGGCTAAATGTAGCATCACAAATTGTACACCTTTATTAGTGTGTCCAATTTCACACTAATTTAGCACCTATTTTAGTATCTCCCTTTCCTCTATGCATTATAGGACCTTTATTTATTTAAATTAATATTTTATTCGATATTATGGGTCTCATTCCACTTTATTACACAATTATTTGGGCCCTTGATTCTAGGTGTTCCCTTTATTTCTTTGATATCCTAATTTATCCTTCATCTTCTAATGGTAAAAATTAGTGTTTCAAAATAAAATGTAATAAAACCACCAATTTTGCTTAATTATCATTACATTAGTGAAATATAGGAATTCGATAGATCTGACCTTAAGAGATCAAGATTTAGATCAAATTCCAGGCCTCCTAAATGGGGGTCTTCCTTCCCTAAGATTGAATTGAATTTTTGAATTGTTAAAGATTAGGGCAAAATAGTGAATTATTGAAGCAATTTGATAGAAATAGTAAGTTGCAATCAATTTATAGAGCCACCAACCTAGATTTGAGTAAAAGAGGATGGTTTGGATCTATTCCTAGAAGGTTGATCTAATATTTCAAGACTATGGTGGTGGTCGCCCTGGTCCTCTGAATTTATTGTCGTCAAAAGGTGAACTTGTTCATCCCTATGAATCCTTCTGAACATAGCTCTATACATACTTCTGCACATAGTGAAAAGGGGAGAAATTGTTGAGAATAGGGGTTTGCCTCAGGTCAAACCCAAATTTTGGATTAACCACGAAATTGAATTGAAATATAAATGAAGTACTATAGTAAAACTTTCTTTTAGAGGGAAATGCTAAAAATGAATGAAAACTTAATTATATACCTTTAATGAAGTTTTGTTTGTCTTCACAAAGAATAAGAGTTTCATGTAGAGAGTTTTCATAAAACATAGAATGTGATTGTCATCTCCAATTCTTGAATCTTGACTTCACTTTTGGTCCAATGCTTGATAGAAGATTGATTGCTTTCTCACTTGAATTTTCTAGAGTGTAATTGAGTTCTTGAATTCATTCAGAGATTTCTTAGGGTTAAAATGTGAGGGGATAGACCTCTTTTTATACTTTCTGGTGTAAAAATAAATTGAATTTCTGACTTGAGTTCACACGGTATCTAGGTCCTTGCCCAAATTAAGTGACCATTATGAGGACCCAAGATGGGCCCTTTTCGAGAGGAGCATGGTCCTAGAAATTAGAGCTCCAATATCAAGGGGAAATAGAAAAGAGTGTGAAATTTTGTTTTTGATAGTTGGTGTGAGCAAAGTTAGTGCTTCAGTCAATCCTTAGAAGATGAACACCAAAGTGAGGACACATCACACCCCAATTTTAACTTCCAAGATACATTTTGCATATCTATACATTATGATTTGAGCCACTAAGTAGGAATTGGAATTATAATTTTGTTATCTTGCATCTCTACAAATTCAAAAAAAGGTTGCTAAGACCAAGGCGAATCCTTACTACCCGATCTCACATTTTTTTCCCTAAATTTTGGGAGGATAATAAGGCAGTCCTACCCTATCCAAATCTTGTCCTTTGCAAAAATATATCAAATCTAAGTTGACCTAAAGATGATTTATATTATGAAATCCCTATATAAGGTATCCCTCTCTATTCATTTTCATCATGACATCTTATGCTAACATTATCGTCAATTCAAGAACAAATTTTCTTCCTCAAGAGTAGACTTGATTCAAGGAGCAACAAACTACATTAAGGAATCTTCCATTTATATTTTATCTATGATTTAATGATATATTTTATGTGATTTTTCATGCTATTGCATCAAAACATGGAGGACTTATCCTAAGAACATTGTATCACCTATTGAAGCTATAGGTACCCAGTGGAGCCAGGAAGACCAAAACAACACCGAAATCTAGAAAATGACCATCCAACCAAATTTCATCAGAAAGTTATTGGAATAGGGTGCTTCAGTGCCATGGTATATGAATAGGGTGCTTTGGTACCATGGTCCTTCCAAAAAAGGTCTAAATTTGACAAGTGTCTTTCGAACTGTATCAAGATTTAGACTTTTAGACCATATCTCAAAAGACCAAGGCCTCGGGTGCCTTGGTCCTATCAATTTAGCTTCAAATTTTGATTTTGAATACAAGTACATAATAAAATCCCCTATCTATTTTTGTACATCTTGTGAAGTTTCTACTTCACTATCAGTTAGCATAATTAGTCCAAGTTGCTAGTTCATGCATGTAACTTCTTATCCAAGGGTTGACATTCATGTTACAACTTTTCAATTAATTTTTAACTCAAACAAAAGGAAATAAGACCCTAATCAGCATTCAACCCTCTTATTAATATAATGAAGGTTGTATCTATTGTGTTCATCCTCCTTTTAATGTAATACATATGAAAGTTAGGTCATTTCCTAGTTTACAAATCATAACTTGTGAAACCCCAATTTTCCATCTAATACGCATACAAAGTATATTTCAGGAATCGAGAAGGATCATCTTCAACTATGATAGTCCATGTAGCCTATCAAATGGTAAAGGTTTATGATCTATGTGATCTTTTATAGTGTTAGCTGCTAGGCAAACTTCAGATGATAAAGGGTCAAATGTACCCCTTCTGGTATGACTCTCTTATTGTTTACTTGGTATTCTATTTTCTCAATGCTTTGCCTAGAATGAAAAATGTCATGTGGAGAAAAGATGTGACTATTTGTGCTCACATTAAGGAGTTTTTAGATAGTTTGGATAACAATAGTGCTACTTTCTATAAGTTCTTTATGGATCTTTGAACAAAGATGGTTATCAAGGATCAAATTCCTCCGAATGCTATGGATTGGTATAAAATGAGATTATTTTTATGGTAGACAAGGACAATTATTTTATGGATTCAGTAATTATTAGCACTTCATGGTTGTCAAAGATTCCCTATAAGATTATCAAGAATTACTGGTTCCATAAAAAAATGTCCCGCATAATAATAAGATGGGCAATTGGTACAAAGAGATCAACTTTATTGGTTTCAACTAAATGATGGATAATGTTGTATGGTTATATTAGTATTGTTTGAGGTGGCTTGTTGTTACAAATAAATTAAATAATGAGAATGACTCCACTGAGTTTCAACTTACTAGTTTGGTACACTCATTTTGTATCTACAAAGATTATAATGCTACTATAAGATCTAGAGTTTGAGATCTTCACTCTCAATTATCCCTATGATGGAGACAAGGAGATGAATACATGCGATTATGCTATGGTATTAAGGATGTAATAGAATTGTGAATGCCTTCATTCATCAAGTTATTAGCAGATGTAGAAAAGATAGAACGAATTGTGATAAATGCTAATATTTTTGATATTATAGTAAATTTGTGTCTTGAGTGTGTGTCAGAATAAAATTATTTCTACTACTATTCATGATTGTAATTATTCTCTTATTATTTTGAAGAAACAATTCAAGGATATTTGCCCTAGTAATGTATGACAGTTCTTATGGATAGTTGCAAGTCACAAGGTTACATGAAGGTATTTGTTCTCAGTTTGTTCTTTTTCTTCTTTGAAGACTTTTGATACAAGGAGTTACAGTTATGATTAGTTTATTTTGGAAAGAAGAGTTTCCCTATGTCTTTCATGTCAAAGGGGGAAAATATTTTGTATATGAGCAAAAATTATTATTTTTTTCCATCAATGAAAAAAGTGGAGATTGTTGCACATATGATTCTTTGTTGTCATTGATGTAAAACCTATTAATCTACTTTGACATGTCAACCTACTTGGTCTAGTTGATTTATTGGCAGTTCGGTTATTGGTCTAGGTATTGGTTTGATCCGGTTGTTGGTGCTACTACTTCAGAAGTGATGTGATGCATAAGTATATGGTCTGCAGTGTATTCTGATTAAGTTCTTGATATTGGTTTTATTTGGTCCCTAACCTAGGTGTCTATTAGTCAGTGATATGATGTAGAGTTTTATGAAGATTCTTATAAAGATTGATGTGGTTCTTTTAGGAATAGGTTAATATGCTATGTTAAATATTTGTAAGCTTTCTAGATGGATAACACTGATGATATGTTGTGTTTCTGAAAGATTAATGTCTTTTGTTTGGTTCAAAAAATGTGTTACTATCTTTGTTGACTGTTTTGGTAAACAAAATCTTTATCTAGAAGTGTGTATGTACCTGATATGTATCAACTGGCTATTACAATGATTATGGTAGACTGATCTTAGTTTCTCAATTGGATGGATGTTTCTATATGAGCATCATTTATGTATATGACCAATGTTGGTGTAGTTTCAAGACTTTATGGAGGAATGCATTGCATTCCTTGTCTTGCTATTGCCTTGAGGTTGTTGTGGATTATTGGATATTGTTCCTAGAATGTCACACTTCTTTCACGGTGGACTGCATATTTTATTTTTGGGTCTGGATTAAAATATTTTGGGTAAAGTAGATTGATATGAACTGACTTATGTGTTTTGGTCCAATTAGTTGTGTATAAAAGCTTCATGAGAAAAATTGGAAGGTGTGATGACTTGGTGTGAATATTCACACATCTTCTTTACCTTTAGCATGCAATATTTTGGGTTGATGATGAATATACACAGTACATATTTTGAGCCAACCTAATAGAAATTAATGATGATCTAGTGGATATATAAAGATATATAAATTGAGCTATCTTGTGGTAATATAGATAGATTATATATATAAAAGGTGTTGAAGTAGGATGTGAATATGATGTGAGGTTGATTTAATATAGAGGTTTGAATATCTCATAGAGCTGAGATGAAAGATGAGTTAGATGATTATTAAGTTGTGAACTATTATTTGCATGTTGGTAGATGTTATTCCCTTTGCAATTCAAATTTATTATTCTCATTATATCAAGATGGGTGTTTTGTATCTTACCTTGAAGAAGTGATGTTGAAAAGACTAAAATACTAAGAGGGGGGGTGGATCAGTATTCCTCTTTATCAAGATTAAACCTAAACTTTTATAACTTATTATCAATTAACTTCATCCCAAAATAAATTTGTGCAACATAACTATAATGAAAGAAATGCACAATCATAAGAGAGACGCCATATTTTTATACATGAAAAACCCAAATGGGAAAATCCATGGAGAGGGTTAATTCTTAGGAAAATATAACACATTATATGAAGATTACATAGCTAATTGTCAGAGGGCTCACTACTCGAGATACAATGACTTACTGTCAAAAGGCTCACTTCCAAGAAATATGTAAAGACGTAGATGCTCTAACTTCAATAAAAGAACAAAAACTCTTTAACTTCATATGAATCTATAATTACCTTAATGAATTCATTTGTTCTTCTCAAATCATTCCAAACACTCATAATGCCATTCAAGTAAATCATAAAATTTACAAGTTTATAAGTTGAAAGTACCAAATCTATATCATTTAAATAGGTAAATAATAGTAATCTTACAAAATTGAGCACTCTTTCATAGTAATCCAACATACTATACATTATTCAAAGATAAATTACAAAACTTAGGCATTCTATAGCCTTAAGTTAACAATATCTAAGACACAAGATAAATATAATAATGAGATAAGATACATCATTTGATCTTCAATCCACATGCCATCTTCAATACGGTCCTTAGATTGAAGACAAGAACAAGATTCGGGTGTTTTTTCCACCCAACCTTGAATCTTACGCTTCCCCAAAATTCTTAATCAAACAAGAATACCCGACCATGCACGAATTTCTTAGCAAGAAGAATTCAACAAGCAAAATGGAATATTTGTGCGTGCCTAGAATTATACATGTATTTTCTATTATTCTAATTCATTTAAGAAACAAGCAAGGTCAATACAAGCATATGGTAGAGTCATAATTACATCCATATATTTTAATGGTCAATAAATTACTTGACTGAGTATAATGCCATGCACAACAATAAAATAGTTTGGAAAAGCAAACTATACTCTCTATAACCCCATATTCGGCACCCGTCCCAGAATGTAACTTTCCCTAATACACATAACTAGCATATTCATTCATCTAGCATGCCTATTTCCTTTCATTCAACATAAACAAAATTACATTTTTGGAGTAAACAATCTTTTTATTTTAGCATAATAAAGTAAGTTTTAAAATAAAGAAGGTGTAACACATGTATGCACATATTTGATTATTTAAAAGAATATAAAAATGAAAATTATGAGTACACGTTCTTATAAATCTATGTATCTCATATGATCTGAGTTTATTTCCAGCATGTATTATCTCATGGTTTTGATATTAATCATCTATGTTTCTTTGTTTCCATTACAAAATCAGATTTAGTATATGTTTCAATAACAGTAATAAATTTCTAGAATTCAAGTTTGCATGTATATATTTACTTTCATGATATCTAACTAAGTTTGCATGTTTAAATGTTTTCTACAGGTTCGTACAAGTTTGGTATGAATCAATATGTTATCTCTTTTCAGATTGAGATCTGAGAATACATATATCTGTCTATAATGAAACCCATCTTCTTCTATATTCAGCATATATACATATACTTATACATATATATTTATATATATGTATATATGTATATATGTATATATATATACATACATATATGTATATACATACATATATGTACATACATACATATATGTATGTATATACATATATATATATACATATATATACATATGTATATATATATGTACATATATATATATATATGTACACACATATATATATATATATGTGTGTGTGTGTGTGTGTGTGTGTGTGTGTGTGTGTGTGTGTGTGTATCTATATATCTATACATATTGATCTGATTAGGATCTATGACAATTACAGACAAATGCTTAACAATATTACACAAGTTAATTTAAAGCTTTAATCTGAGCGAATTAACATAATAATGCTTAAATGAACAAAGCATAATAAAGGTAATGAACTGAAAGAAAGAGAGTAGAAAGATAGAAGACAAAACACAATTGATAACAGAGTTCGTCCGCGGGTCGGACTACGTCTCTGGGTCCTGCTCCAATAGGGGGACCGATCCGATTAGCTCCAAAATCAATTACAAGTGTTACAAGATATTCCCTTAAAGCACAATGGCAACATTATTCTCCAATGTGCAGGAATAATGAACAAATCTTCAAGCTCATAATCTCCTTCTCATCACCTGGATGTCTCAAAAAGGACTACTACCCCCCTTTTATACATAAAATAAGTCTAAAATAGACTAAAACCACCAACTCCCATAAATAACCCTTTACAACAAATTATTTCCCGTGCATATCCCCCTTACATTCTAATTTGGCACCATTAGTCATTAGCAGGTTTATTTAACCAATATCCCCTTTAAAATAGGGATTGGCGGGCTTCGCATTGTTTAAATGCAATATGGGCCGCTTATAATTCAAGTGCTATATATAGCACAATGGTTTCCATCCATTTTGGGAGACTGATAGTCAAGGGTTCCACCCTCGTTGGCCTCCATTCTATCTTTGCACAGTTGGTTATATAGTAAAACAAACTTCTCTCTATAAAATAGTAAATGCGAATGAATGGTCTAGCGGTGAAAGCGGTGGGTTTGTTGAGGGAGGTTATGAGTTCGAATCTCATAACATATCTTTTGTTAAATCATTTTCCTCCTGAGGTGCCATGTGTTTATTTCTAGAGTATTGGAGATAATTTATTTTATCCTCTGGATCAAGCCTCCCCACTGAAGAACTTTCGGACCTCTAAAAGTTTGACTACTCAGAAAGTAGGTGAGGGTAAAGTTCCCTCAATTTACCAATTTCCATCCATCTTGCTTTACCAGGGTGCATCCCTTTACGTCCCACTTTAAGGTATTCAACACCACCTCTTTTTGAAGATCTGATGTTTCTGTCCAGAATGACATCCTCTGGAAGCTCTGACATATACTCAGGTGCAAGGTCATCAACTGAAGGAACTTGAATATTAGCCTCTTCATCGAATATCATTGGAGGCTCGTACAACTTCAAATTTTCTACATTTACAACTGAGTAAATTTGCATATATGGAGGAAGATTAAGGTGAAAGGCATTGGTACCGATCTTTTCCAAGATCTCAAAGGGACCATATCTGATAGGCTTAAGCTTCTTACCTTCACCTTGCATCCTTTCCTTGCTGATATGTAACCAAACACGGTCACCAACCTGAAAATGATGATCTATGCGATGCTTGTCATGGTGAGCCTTGTATTTTGCTTGGCTCTGCTCCAACTGTGCTTCTACTGCCTGATGGATTGCTTGGACCTTCTGGATGAACTTTAAAGCCCTTTCTGCATCATGGCATCCATCTATAACATCGTCCTTTCCAAAAGCAAAGTCCATTGGTGTCTTTGGCAAATAGCCGAAGCAAGTCTCAAAAGGAGACCTCTTTGTAGAAGAATGTGTTGCATGGTTGTAAGCATGTTGCACATAATGAAGATTCTCATCCCACAACTTAGGATGCTTGATACAGTAACCTCTAAGTAGATGAACAACTGTCCTGTTGACTACCTCTGTCTGTCCGTCAGTCTGCGGATGGAAGGCTGTACTCTTCTTCAGCTTGGTGTCCATGAGTCCCCACAAAGATGTCCAAAATTCCCCTAAGAATCAAGAATCTCGATCCGATACAATAGAAGTAGGTAACCCAAAATGAACCCATACAAATTGGAAGTACATATGAGTTGTTAGTTCAGCAGTGACTTGTTTCTTACAAGGCATTAGAATACACATTTTGTTGAATCGATCAACAACAACATACAAATAATTATGTCCCTTCCTAGACATAGGTAAACCTCCCACAAAGTCCATAGACACACTTTCCCATGGATGGAATGGTACAGGTAATGGTGTGTACAAACCCAATTTCCTGTTACTTGGTTTACTGGTTGCACACATTACACATCCTTTTATATACTTTGTAACAGTTTCCTGCATACGAGGCCAATAACAATACTTCTGCAATTGAACCAAAGTTTTACTTACACCAAAATGCCCTGCAATCAAAGAGGTATGTGCTTCTCGAATCACCTGTGCCTGTTCATCTTTAGGAATACACAATTTACCCAAGTGGTACAGCAAGTTATCCTGCACATATTAATCTTTTTCTTCTACATGTTTACCCTGGATTAGAGCTGCATATATGTCCTTAAAGTTCTCATCATTAGCATATTGTTCCTGAAAACTTTCATGAACCATGGAACTATTTTTAAGGATTATCAAAGCATTCTTAACTGGAGGCCTAGAGAGCATATCTGCTACTTTGTTATGGGCACCTTTCTTATACTTAATCACCAAATGAAACTGTTGAAGAAAACCCATCCACCTAAAATGCCTACTTTGTTGCAGTTTAGACTGTGAGTGCAAATACTGAAGTGGCTGATGATCAGTGTGGATTACAGTCTCTTTGCCCATTAAGTAGTGTTTCCATTTCTTAACACTCTAAACTAAAGCATAAAGTTCCTTATCATAAGTGGGATAGTTACTTACTGCTCACAAAAAAGTTTCAGAGTTGTAGCAGACTGGTTTACCTCCTTGCATGAGTACAGCTCCCATGGCAAACCCGCTAGCATCTGTCTCGATCTCAAATGGTTGATGTAAATCTGGTAAAGCCAGAACTGGTGCAGTGCTCAACTTTTCCTTCAAAGTGTCAAAAGCCTTTTTTTGTGGACCTCCCCACTAAAAAGTTGCCTTCGTACTGGTCAATGTGTGCAATGATGAAGCAATAAAAGAGAAGTTTGCAATGAACTTCCTCCAGTACTGAACTGCACCTAAAAAACTCCTGACTTCTGTGACTATACTTAGCTTAGGCCATTTTACAATACAATCGACCTTTGCAGGGTCTACTTTTAGTTGACCATTCCCTACGACATAGCCTAGGTACACTAAGGATGTCTTAGCAAACTCGCATTTAGACATCTTTACAAAAAGTTTTTCTTTCCTTAATACATCAAGGACTTTTTTAACATGAATTACATGATCTTCCCAAGACTTGCTGAATACAAGAATATCATCTAGGTAGACTATGACAAAATCATCAATGTAGCCAGTGCATTCCAAAGCCCGAAGGGCATAACCAACCACTCATAAAGTCCTTGTTTTGTCTTAAAAGCAGTTTTCCAAATATCATTTTCTACAATTTGTATCTAATGATATCCACTATGCAAGTCTAACTTAGTGAAATAAATTGCATGTTTCAACTGATCAAGTAAATCATCAATTCTATGAAGAGGGTACCTGTTCTTTACCGTTATCTTGTTCAGAGCCCTGTAGTCGATGCACATTCTCCAAGTCCCATCTTTCTTTGGAACCAACATAATAGGAGAACCGCAAGGAGATGTACTAGGACAAATAACTCCTTTCTCAACCAACTCTTGAACCTGCTTTTTGATCTCTTCATTTTGCAATACTGATAACTGGTACATGCCAATGTTTGGAAGTGGCACATCCTGCTGCAATTGGATCTCATGTTGTATCTCTCTCTTAGGAGGCAATCCTTTTGGTTCCTGAAACAAGTCATCGTAAGCGGAAACAACTTTGACCATTTTAGCCTTATGTTTAAGATCACATCCTTTAAATGCCTCAGATGTTTCTTCCTCTTTGGATTTTACAAGAATTAATACAAAGTTCTTACTAGAGTTGACTAACCTTTTCATCTAACCAGCATTAACTAGTGCAAGATTAGTCTTTACCTTATGTGCCCGTACAATGTATTCAACCTTATCTTTAAAAAGATGGTATTTGTTCTCCCCTCTATAGAAGATAGCCTGTCGATCATACAAATAGGGACTCCCAAGTACAAGACCACAAATATCTAAAGGGACTACATCAGCTTCTACCTCATCTACAAAGTTTGCAGTGATAGCAAATCTTATCTTACATTGTTTAGTTACTTGCAATTGTGCATCATTGCAAACCCATCCCAGAGGGTATGGTTTTGGATGAGGTGTTGTAGTCAAGTTAAGCTTTTTAACAATTTCTTCAGATATCAAGTTAACTTGAGAACCCGTATCAAATAATGTATCAACTTGAGTATGTTTGATAACAACCCGAATATGAAATAATTCATTCCTTTGCTTATCATTCTTAGGAGTAGAATCTTTACTTGTACTTGTACTTATATTAGAAGAACTTGTAGCTGATGAGAGAGATCTACCTTTTTCTTTACCTTGGATTCCAGCAGCAACGATCTTTGTCTCATCTCCAGAGTCAGATCCAAGATCCTGTTGAACTATAGCAGCAGTCTTTTGTTTGTCTTTGTTTCAACCATATCTCTTTGGCCTCTTTTCAGGGTGCAACTTCCAGCACCTAGAATCATCATGCCCTTCTTTCTTGCAATGTGAGCATGTGGGTTTTTCACCCTCTTTCTTCACTGTAGCTATCTATTTCCCCTTCCCTTTGTTTTGGGATTTGTTCTTAGACTTAGATGGATTCTTATCAGACTTATCAATAAAATAACCCTTACCTCTTGACTCTAGGTGTGTGGCTTGGACATAGACTTCATCAAAGTTACTAGGATTCAAGACCAAAATTGAATGTCTCAAATAAGAGTGAAGACCACCTATGTACTTAAGCAACGTGTCCTGGGTATACAATGGAACATTTAATGCAATAGCCTTCTTTCTAAATTCATGGGTGTAATCTTGGACAGACTGACCTTTCCCTTGCCTAAAAAGTTGCCAGTTCATCATTAACTGTTGCATATGGCCTAGGGGATAGAATTTCTTCTTGAGAGCATTAACAAAGTCTGACCAAGTTAAATTGATTTTACCATGTTGTGAAGACCCATCCCGAATTCTACTCTCCCGCCAGGTTAGAGCTATACCTCCTAACCGAAGAGTAGCTAATTGGATCCTATAAACATCATCTAAGAGGTTTTGGACTCTACAATAGACTTCAACCTGTTGAATCCAATCATCTAATTTTTCAGCATTTAATTCCCCACAATACTTTGGTAGATCAAATTTTACATCCAATTTAATCTTAGGCTTATGTGAACTCTTGAAAAGAGAAGAAGACTCAGAATGAGTAAAAGAGGGAGAAGACGGGGAAGAAGGAGAAGAAGGAGATGGGGGTGTTTTTGGAGGCTCATGGTCACCTCCTGGTCTTTTCCCTTTGTTCTCACGAGCTGCACATCTTCACATCTCGTCCTCTCTCTCTTGTACTAAAACTTGTACAATGGTTTCCAAATTTTGAAGAGTCTTCTGAATACTCTTATCTTTGGAACCTTCTTCACCACCTTTTCCTTCCATCTGTGATGGTGGATTAGTTCTTTGTTTTTCGATATCAAGATTATATTCTTCAAGATTGCCTTCGCCTCGTTGAATCCTGGATCTTGTTAGCATTCAATTCTGCAATACTAGTCAAACAAAGCTCTGATACCAAACTTGATCTGATTAGGATCTATGACAATTACAGACAAATGCTTAACAATATTACACAAGTTAATTCAAAGCTTTAATCTGAGCGAATTAACATAATAATGCTTAAATGAACAAAGCATAATAAAAGTAATGAACTGAAAGAAAGAGAGTAGAAAGATAGAAGACAAAACACAATTGATAATGGAGTTCGTCCGCAGGTTGGACTATGTCTCTGGGTCCTACTCCAATAGGGGGAACGATCCGATTAGCTCCAAAATCAATTACAAGTGTTACAAGATATTCCCTTCAAGCACAATGGCAACATTATTCTCCAATGTGCAGGAATAATGAACAAATCTTCAAGCTCATAATCTCCTTCTCATCACCTGGATGTCTCAAAAGGACTACTACCCCCCCTTTATACATAAAATAAGTCTAAAATAGACTAAAACCACCAACTCCCATAAATAACCCTTTACAACAAATTATTTCCCGTGCATATCCCCCTTACATTCTAATTTGGCACCATTAGTCATTAGCGGGTTTATTTAACCAATATCCCCTTTAAAATAGGGATTGGCGGGCTTCACATTGTTTAAATGCAATATGGGCCGCTTATAATTCAAGTGCTATATATAGCACAATGGTTTCCATCCATTTTGGGAGACCAGTAGTCAAGGGTTCCACCCCCGTCGGCCTCCATTCTATCTTTGCATAGTTGGTTATACAGTAAAACCAACTTCTCTCTATAAAATAGTAAATGCGAATGAATGGTCTAGCAGTGAAAATAATGGGTTTGTTGAGGGAGGTTATGAGTTTGAATCTCATAACATATCTTTTGTTAAATCATTTTCCTCCTGAGGCGCCATGTGTTTATTTCTGGAGTATTGGAGATAATTTATTTTATCCTCCGGATCACATATATACATATATATATATATATATATATACATATATATACATGTATGTATATATGTATATAGATATATAGATATATACATATGTGTATATATATATAATATATATCTATATATATGTGTGTTATGTGTTATACTGTGACTATTCACTGTGAATATCAACATATTTGAAAACAAATCTTACAAAGATCATATATGTAATAGAGATAAATAAATTAGAACAATTGAAAGGAGATGTAATATGGAAATGTATTCATCTTCTTCTAATTTGAAATCTGAAAGTGTATTTTCATTCAGCTTAAAGGAAAGAATCGGTTTCATGAATCTGAACATATGTGTTTGTATAATTATAAAGTTATATAGTGCTGATTTTACCTTAAGCTAAAACAAAGATGTAATTTTCCACAAACAGTGATACAAATTTTGACAATAATTGATTGAAACAATTATTAATTTCATATTTCAACAGATATATATATATATACAATTCAACATACCTCTGAATTCGATTCCTAAATCTGAATGAACAAATGACCCGTTCAAAGATATCGATTCTCCCTTCCTCCTCTTTTCTGGTATTTTTCCCAAATCGACTGAGTATTTTCAGAGTATCCTTCTTTTCCTTTTTGTTGTGTATCAAACAATCACTACGTTTTTCCTATTATGCTGCTAGGCGTTGGATTTTTCCTGACTCCATGGCTCAAACTCTTTGTTTATAATTGTGTTTGAATCAGTTTTATGGCCCGAGAGAGGCACGACACCCTCCATCTAAGGCTTATTACCCCACATAACATGGAGGTGGAGATTTAAAATGCCAGGAAGTATGTGTTTCGGTTAACCCGACCTCCCTATACAAATCGACAACAAAGAGTCTTTATTACCTTGCCAAGTCGATTTCCTATATCGACTCCTTAAGAATAATATCCTTAATTCAATGCTTTCAATGGATGCAACAAGTATCATGCAATCCGATATACACACACATTAAATTCAAACTTAGTTATCAATTCCTTTCATTTTAATTTATGTATATATATATGTACACACACACACACACACACACACACACACACACATATATATACATATACATATATGTATATGTATATATATGTATATATATATGTATATGTATATATATGTATATATATATATATATGTATATGTATATGTATGTATATATATATATATATATGTATATACATATACATATACATATACATATATATATATATATACATATATATACATACATACATATATATATATACATACATATATATATATACATACATATATATATACATATATATACATACATATACATACATATATATACATATATATATACATATATACATATATATACATACATATATATATACATATATATACATACATATATACATACATACATATATATATGTATGTATGTATATGTATATATATGTATATGTATGTATATATATATATATATATGTATGTATGTATGTATGTATGTATGTATAATAAAACCATAGACATACATACATACATACATACATACATATATATATCCATAATCAATGGTGAAATAAAAAATAATATTCATCTAATTTATTTGGAATATATAAAACTCTATCTGCATGAACAATGCAAATAACATCATCAAAATGCATACATAATCATCTAAAAGCATTAAAAATCAATATTTCTTTAAAATTAAATAAAATCAATTATGAACACAATAAGAATTCATCATTCAAATTTAATCAACACTTCATTTAGAACCATATAAACATTCATCTATGTAGGATGCATTCTATGAAATCTAATGTGGTGTGTGAGATCCCATCTCCATACCGAATTCGAAAAGCTAAAACAACTCTACCTAAACCAAGTTCTCACCTTCATCCATGTTCACCTGTTCCTGCATTCACTTGCACTCAAATGTTCATTAGCGATGACGATCCCCAATTTTCACAATAAAACAATTTAAATCATTCATTTGCATTTAAATTTCCATTTCCATTCAATTTCATTTCGTTATCCATCTTATTTAAATTTGGATTTCAATTTCATTTCTATTTCAATCTCATACATATAAATGAGAAATATTTATCATTTTCCTAATTTAATAATTGAAATTTAATATAGATAAAAAAAAATGGTACGTGACATCCTTCCCCACCTGGAAGAGACATCGTCCTGATGTCTTATGAAACATCAATAAGAAAATAGTATCTTAGCATTATGAAATAAAAATCACACATCATAGTATCAAATCAAAACATAAACAATAATAGTAGCATCCATGCTATCCAAGTTCACAACATGTGAATCAAAATTAGAGTATCAAAGTATCTCATGCAATAAGAAAATACTTATCTATGAAAGCAAATGAGGAAATTGATGGTCAATCATCTCAACATCCTCCCATGTAGCACTATTCTCAGAATATTGGTCCCACTGGACCTTATACTAAGTAAAATCTATGCTATGTAGCTTAACGCTATGCCGATCTAGGATTCGTATGGGCTCCACTAGCACCACCCCCGGATCCCGTACCTGTAAAGATTGCCAATCAAAAATATGAGATGCATCAGGATGATATGGTTTCAAAAAAGAAACATGGAAAATATAATGGATTCGAGATAGAGAAGGTGGTAAAGATAATCTATAAGCAACTGGATTAATGCCTTCCAACACATCAAAGGGTACCACATATCTCGGTGCCAACTTTGATGATTTTCCAAATGAGATAGAGCTCTTATGAGGCTTAACCCTAAAAAATAATTTATCTCCCACAATGAACTATTTGAAGTCCTGTTTGCATAGCTCTTCTATCTATCATCTGCCTCCTTCAACCTACTCTTGATCAACTTCATTTGCTCATCCATTTTCTTGAGCAAATCATGACCAATGTGTTGGCATTTGCATGAAGATTGCATTGATGAACTTCTATGTTGTCATTGATGTCAATCATAACCGGTAATGATGTTGTAATAATGTTCTCTTGTAACTAGTAGGAAGAGCTAGTGAAGGGAATTGAAACCAGTAAGTGAGCTTGTGAAGGAAACCGGTATTACTAAAGAAGAAGTAAGATCAACTGGTAAACCCTACCCATTGATATGCTAAACCCTAACCGATGGATTTTGGTGAATCAGTTGTATTGGTTTATGATCAAATAATGAGCGGTAATGATTATGACACATATGCATGTTGTATGAGAAGAGTTTCAAATGGTTTTTGGCGCATAGAGATAACAGTTTTTTTCTTGGGAATGAGCAAGTACATTGCATGTAATGGAAACCGTGTGATGAGTTACAGTGTTCAATGAAGCAATGATGAAGGAGTGGTCAAGGTTCCCTTGAATGATGTGCAATGATTACTATGTAATCCAATGGTCATACTTGAACCGATTTGTTTGTCATCTCTATGAGATCTTAGGTTTGTGATGTGTTATCGACCTATTGTTTTGTTTGTAAGGTCAATGAGTTGTTTTGTTGTAGTGTTGGCAATTTTGGTTGAATGTAAGAGTGATTGGTTACCAAACCAAATGATGTATCTGCAGTATGTGTAAAGGCAGATGGGAGCATGAAAAGGATCTGAACAAGCAAGTGTAGTGCTATTCAAATAGATCAACAAACCTCTATTGTTCTCTAACAATTACAACAGTCAAATCCCCTAACCAGGTAAGCTCTAACAAGCTTAGTGTTATCTAAATCCTCTAGCCAGGTGGTCCATTAGATTGGATTTCAAATCCTCTACCGAGGTTACTCCTAACAGGGTATTTCTTCTATAGGGCATATAGTCAATCCCTTAACCGGGTGGTCCCTAATAGGATATGTTCTTAATGTGACTTTGTAAAGCTTTAACAGGCTTGTCTCCTAAGAGGGCGAACTTCACAAGAGTTCATAATACTTGTGGGTATTCATCCACACCGTGGTTTTTCCCATTTGGGTTTCCACGTCAAAATCATTATGTCAAGTGGTGAATGTTTTTGTGGTTATGTTTGATATGGTTAATTTTCTTAGCTGCTAAATCCACTTAGTTATGATATGATGACCAGAAACAATTTGAAATGAGATTTTACTTTTGTTAGTAAAGTATTTGGATGTTTTGGTTAAATGGTTTATGAGTTTCAGAGTTGTTTTACTGTTATTCTGTTATGACAGTCAACCGGTTTACTTGATAGTGATATTGCAATTTGTTAGTTCTGAGTTTTACTTGAGAGGTTATTTTTGTTTGGTGAAAAGTTTGTGTCAGTTTTCTATCTATTGATTCACCCCCCATCTCAGTAGTTAACCAGATCCTTATTGATTCATCATACCATCAATTGGTATCAGAGCATTTCAAGTCCTCTAAGGTCTAAGCCTAACAACTTGAGGTAAAGATCTTGTAGAACATGATGAAGAAAGAAGGTCCAAAGTTTAATAGGGAAAACTACAAAATATGGAGTGATAGAATGCAAATATATATCAAGAGTCTAGGAAGTCAATACTGGGAACATGTTGGTACTCAATATGTTGCACCTAGTGGGATTATGAGTGATGATTAGTGTTGGTATTATGGATGTGTTGCATTAGTTTTGTCATTGATGTCAACACTTATCCTTCTGGAGATCTATGGTTATGTTCAATCGACATATTGTGTTCATCGGCAAGGTTAGTGACTTATGCATAGTCACTGGTATATATGCTCACCAACAAGTTATATGGTTCACCGACACTGATGATGACTTGTTATCATCTGGAGATCACTTGATTATGTCAAAGACATTGTTTGGATACATGGTTTTAGTGTTTTGGTTATTGATCTAATCGGGTTGACATATTTGTTGTTACCGATAGATTGGTCTAGGTTATGGACCGATATGCGTTATCTATTCCAGATCAACATGACACATTATGGGGATGATTTATTGATTGGATATTGTTGTAAATATATTGAGCCTATATAATGTATCGCATCTAGACTTATTTGTAATATTCTTAGTGAGCCAACCTACACATTTGGTCTTAGGTTTTGTATATATGTAAGATCTCATTTGTGACATGAGATGGTATGTAAGGTTATGGTATGGTATTGTAACATGGTATGTGCAAATATTGAAAATCATATGCGTAGACCATAGAGAAGGTTCAAGGAAGGTTTGAAGGTGTTTATTAGAGCTTAACCGGTACTGAATCTAGCATTGGAGATGCTATTTTCAGCAGTACATTATTCTATGATTTAACCATCCTACTATAGTCATTGCAACTCCCATTGGAGCAGTGTGCTCTAGGCGGTTGGCCTTTCTGCATGTACAGGCCCCATTTGTATACACATACTATATGCAGTAGTATCATCTGATTGTGGGTAAGGTTTCCCACCATGCTTTTTCCCCTTATAGGGTTTCCATGTCAAAATATTTGTGTTATATGTTGTGGATGTTGTTTCTCTTTTCGTTTCATGCATTAAGTTTCACTGGTATTGATATTAACTGTTAATCTATTAACCAACATTAAGTTTGGTTTATCGGTATTAAGTATTAAGTATTAAGTTTGATTAAGCTATAATTGGGTTGAAATTCACTGACAACTGATTCACCCCCCCTCTCAGTTGTCCTTCTGGTTCCTAACAATTGGTATCAGAGCTAAGTCCTCTTTTTGCAGAAGCCTAACAACTGTAGGAGATTCTATGGCAACTAACATTTTCAGGAAGGACAGTCTGAAACTTGATAGAACTAACTATGGTATATGGAAGATCAGAATGGAGACACATCTAAATTGCATTAGAAGAGACATATGGGAAGTTACAAAGAGTGGCTATGTTGGTCCTACTCAGAATCAACCTAATCCGCCAATATTGGGCAAAGATCAAGAGAATGATTGCAAAGAAAGAGAAGCACTTTTGAGCGCATTATCAGATCAACAAATTATGATATTATCAGACCGATCTACTGCTAAAGCTATTTGGGATAAATTGGAGACTTTGAATGAAGGAGATACCACTGTCAAAATTGCAACACTGGAATGTTACTGGGTCAGGTATGAAAATTTTAAAATGGAAGAAGATGAAAGAATTTCTGCTTTTATGGAAATAGTTAATGAAATTGTTTTAGGAATACAATGTTGTGGAGGATCCTTAAGTGAAGATGAAATTGTTTCTAAAGTTTTAAGAGCTTTGCCACTGACATACAAAATTAAAGTAACTTCTATTAATGAGTTGAGAACAATGCCTAATACATCAATATCTAGAGATACCTTGGTTGGAAAACTTTCAACATTTGAGCTTGAGGAATTTGGTCCTATTGCTACTATTAAGACAGATTGAGCCTTCAAAGCATCATCATCTATAGCATCATCATCATCTTCTAACAAATCTGATTGGAAAGCACTGTATGAAAAATAAGTTGAAGATATAAGAAGGGAAAATGAAGAATTGGAAGAACTTGAAGCACTATTTGCAAGGAAAATGCCTAAAGGTCTAGTTGGAAGCAAGTATGAAGGTAAAGAACCGTTTAAATGTTTTAATTGCAATAAAGTTGGTCATATGGCATCTAGATGTCCTAATAGACATGCAAGATTGAGAGAGGAAGCTAAAAGAACATATAAACCTAACCCTGAATATCAAAGATACAGATTTAAGAAGAATAGAGGTAAGTCTTGTTACTATGCTGATGAAGGAGTCACAGATGATTTTGATGAAGAACCGACAGACAATGGATGAGATTTTGTTGCAATAAAAGAAGATCAACCGACAGTTGAGATGATCATAAATGAACCAATACAGAGTGCACCGGTATAGAATGTGGATCCGGTCACACTGGCATCATCAGAGAATTCCACAGTGACTGAAGAACAACATCATGTGAATAAACCCAGGTATGTAAGACCGAATCACTTAGAAAATCAGATAATTGGGAATAAGTATCAAGGTGTTATGACAAGAGGAAGACTGGAAAATGAAGAGGTATGCTTAATTTCTCAAATTGAACCATCATCTATTATTGAAGCATGTCAAGATGAACATTGGATAACAGCAATGGAAGATGAATTAGAACAAATTGAAAAGAATAATACATGGACATTAGTTCCTCGGCCTAAAGACAAAAAATTAATTGGAACTAAATGGGTATTTAGAAATAAACTTAATGAAGATGGTATGGTAATCAAGAACAATGCAAGATTAGTTTGTAAAGGTTATTCACAGAAGGAAGGAATTGATTATAATGAAACATTTGTACAGGTAGCTAGAATTGAGGTAGTCAGATTATTTCTTGCATTTGTAGCTCATAAGAACTATAAAGTTTATCAAATGGATGTGAAATGTGCATTTCTAAATGGTTATCTTGAAGAGGAAGTTTACATTGAACAACCTGTTGGATTTTCATTGACAAATGATAAAGATATGGTTTGCAGATTAAGGAAAACTTTGTATGGATTGAAGCAAGCTCCTAGAGCTTGGTATGCTAGATTGGACAAATATCTTTTGAAGCTTGGTTACACTAAAGGTAATGCTGACAACAACTTATATTTCAAAGTGACTAATGATGACATCTTGGTTATTGAAGTTTTTGTTGATGATATAATTTTTGGAGGAGAAGATGGATTGTGTAAGGACTTTGCTAACAAGATGCAGGAAGAATTTAAAATGTCTATGATTGGGGAGATAAAATTATTTTTAGGATTGTAGATTTCACAAATTGATAGAGGTATATTCATATGTTAAACAAAATACTTGAAGGAACTATTGAAGAAATTTGGTATGGAAAACTCTAAACCGGTAAGTACTCCTATGACTACAACTGATAAATTGACATTGAAGGATGATTCAACTCTTATTAATCCGACAAGATACAAATATATGATTGGAGGTTTACTATATTTGACACAAGAAAGACCTGATATAATGAATGCAGTATGTATTGTTTCAATATTTCAAATTAATCCTAAAGATAATCATGAATCAACAGTAAAAAAGATTTTCCGGTATCTACAAGGCACAACAAATCTTGGTTTATGGTACCCTAAAGATGAAAATTTTGATTTATGTGCATACATCGATGCAAATTGGGCAGGAGATGTAGATGACAAAAAGAGCACCACTGGCAGAGCATTATTTCTTGGTAATAGATTGATTTCATGGTTAAGCAAGAAGTAGAGTTGTACATCATTATCAACAACATAATCAAAATATGTTGCAACAACAACTAATTGTACTCAAGTATTATGGATTAAGCAAATGTTGAAGGACATAAAAGTAAAATGCAAAGAAATAATAATCATTTATTGTGATAATTCAGCAGCAATTGATATATCAAAGAATCCGGTATTTCACTCTAATGGTGGTAAAGTGGAAGATGCCATGGTAATTAGTAAGGTGTTGAGAACCCTTCTACCGGTCTACACTATCCGAGTTGCAACCATTCAGGAGCTAAAATTTATTGACAAAACTAAGGTAACCCTTGAATCCATCATTGGTAAGCTTACTGCATTTGAATTAAATGGTGATGATGGTAGTGTTTAGAAATTTGAATCTGCATTTAGAGCTTTAGTTTCTAACCCTTCTATGAGGAAAAATAGAGATGTCAGTCACAACTATGAATCTAGATCTAGCAGAGGAGTTGATGATGATGATAGTTTGATTCATCTTGAAGCATTGTTGGCCAAGTGGTTGCCCAGAGGTACCGATAAGTACGGAGGTAAATTACATTTGAAATGTTTTGCATACAACAAGATTGGACACATTGCAGCTAAATGTCCTAATGGTGACAATGAGCATAAGTGTGAGAAGTATAAGAAGTACAAGGGAAAAGTCAAAAGATATTGTCTCATTGCAATTGATGGCGGTATCACCGATGATGAATCTGAGGGAGATGCTAATGAAGACATTGTCTTTGTTGCCATTAAAGAGGAAACATCCGATCAGAAGGCATTAGTTTCTCGCATGGATAGTTCTGATGATTGGATCATTGATAGTGGTTGTTCACACCACATGACCAGTGAAAATTTATTACTTTGAAGGAATTTGATGGAGGAGTTGTGAGATTTTGTAATGACTCACTTTGCATGGTAAAAGGAAAGGGAACCATTTCTCTTAATGGAAAGAGTAGTGCAGATGATGTCTATTGGGTTGAAGGATTAAAGCACAATCTTTTAAGTGTAGCTCAACTCAATGAAAAAGGTTATCCATTGGAATTCAAGGATGGAATGTGCAAAATCTATGGGAGCAAAGGTGAACTAATTGCAACTGGCAAACATACAAAAGGTAACCTGTTTCACCTGAATCTTAAAGTCAACAACTGTTTAATTGCTAAAGTAGATGATAGTTGGCTTTGGCATAAGAGATTTTGTCATATAAACTTTGATAACATTGTCAAGGTCAGAAAGTCCAAGTCAGTAAGAGGTTTGCCTCAGTTGGACAAACTGGTGAATGCTCTGTGTAAGAAATGTCAGTTAGGAAAGATGTCATCCTCAACTTTTAAGAGCAAATCTTTTTCAGCAGAACATCTATTAGATTTGGTTCATACAAATCTCTGTTGACCCATAAGGACTAAAAGTATTCAAGGTGGCAGATATTTTATGATCTTCACTAATGATTGCTCAAGAATGATGTGGGTCACATTCTTGAAGGACAAAACAAAAGCTTTTAGTAAGTTCAAGGCATTCAGGGCCTTAGCTGAAAAGGAAAGTGGTAAGAAGATAAAATGTCCGAGGACTGATCAAGGTGGTGAATTTACTTCAGAGTAATTCACTAGATATTGCGAAAGCAATGGAATAAAGAGGCATCTTTCTGCACCGAGGACACCACAACAAAATGGTATTGTAGAGAGAAACAATCGCTCAATTGTCAAAGTTGCTAGAACAATGCTTATACAAGGAGGAGTAGCAAAAAAATTATGGAGAGAAGCTATCAGCACAACTGTCTACATTATGAACCAGATAATGGTAAAGAGAGGTAAGGATAAAACTCCTTATGAATACTGGTATGGTAGATCACCTAATGTCAGCTATTTTAAGATTTTTTGTAGTAAATGCTTTATCAAGAGAGGTGACTATGTTAGTAAGTTTGAGGCTAAAAGTGATGAAGACATATTTCTTGGTTACTCCACCAAGAGTAAGGCCTACAAATTTTACAACAACTGGACACAAATAATCATTGAGAGTGTTGATGTTCAAGTGGATGAGTATCTTGAAGTCTTAGTAGAAACTAGTAAGGAGAAAAAGGATGAAGAACCTTGCATTCTAATTTGGAACCAGAACCAGTGAAGCCAAAAGCTGATGAAGTGAATGTTGTTGTACAAATTCAACCGGAATAGGTAGATTCAGAAGAAGATGATGATAATGAAGTAGAAGAACTTGAGGGTAATGATCATGTTATTCCAAGTTATGTGAGACTCAATCATAATCCTGACCAGATTATTGGAGATAAAGATGTCGGAGTGTTAACCAGAAGAAGAATCAGAGAGAATTCTTGCATGATCTCCACTATTGAGCCTAGAACTGCTAAGGAAGCATTTGGAGATGATCACTAGATTAAAGCTATGGAGGAGGAGCTTGACTAGATTGAGAAGAACACATGAACCCTAGTACCTAGACCAATGAATAAAAATGTGATAGGTACTAAATGTGTATTCAGGAATAAAATGAATGAAGATGAAGTGGTAGTCAGAAACAAAGCTAGATTGGTATGCAAAGGTTATGCACATGAAAAAGGAGAAGACTATGGTAAGACTTTTGCACCAGTTGCTAGATTGGAAGATGTTAGGAATCTACTTGCATTTGCAACATATAAGGGATTCAAAGTATATCAGATGGATGCAAAGTCAACATTTTCTAAATCAAATACTAGAAGAAGAAGTATACATTAAGCAACCAGATGGTTATGATTTGATTGATGAAAAGGATATGGTGTGTAAACTGCACAAGATACTATATGGTTTAAAGAAAGCACTGAGAGCATAGTATGAAAGTCACATTTACACCTGATGAAGATAGGTTTTTAGAGAACCAGTGAAGACAACATACATCTCAAATCTGAAGGAGATAAGATACTAGTTAGTGAAGTGTTTGTGGATGATATCATATTTGGAGGCAATGATGACATGAGTGATGACTTTGCAAATGAGATAAAAAGTGAATTTAAAATTTTTCTAGTGAAAGAGATAAAATTCTTCATAGGTTTGCAAATACAACAGATGAAGAGTGGTATTTTCATCACACAGTCTAAGTATGTGAAAGAGGTATTGAAGACATTTGGAATGAGTGACAGTAAACCAATTGGGACACCAATGGCTACAAGTTGTAAATTGTCTAAGGATGATGAAGCCACATATGTTGATGAAAAAGAGTATAGGTCAATGATAGGGAAATTGCATTATGTTGTTCACAAAAAACTGGATATTGCTCATGCAGTTGGTCTAGTTGCCAGATTTCAGAAGAATCCAAAGGAGACACACTTGATAGCAACCAAGAGGATATTCAGATATTTGAAAGGTACTATTGACTATGGGGTTATGGTATCCATATGAAGGTAGCTTTGATTTGAAGCTTTTTACAGATGCAGATTGGGAAGGTAATGTTGATGATAGGAAGAGCACAACCGATGGTGGATTCTTTCTTGGAGGAAGACTTGTTTCAGGGAGCAACAAGAAGCAAAGCTGTATATCACATTCCACTATTGAAGCTAAGTATTTTGCAGCGTATATGAATTGTACCCAGACAATCTAGATGAAACAAATTTTGGAAGGATTCAAGCTGAAGATTTTAGAACCAGTAAAATTTTTATGTGACAACACCAGTGCAATAAATATTTCAAAGAACCCGATTTTGCATGCTAGAACCAAGCATATTGAGCTAAAATATCATTTCTTGAGAGAAAAAGTGTAGAGTAAAGATGTGTTATTGGAGCATGTATCCACCAAGGAGCAACTAATGGATATCTTTACTAAACCTCTTCCTAAGACTACTTTTGAGTATCTTAGAGGTCAGCTAGGGGTTGTGCCCCTACATGAGGTCAATTGATCATGATGTGAAATACATAAGTCCCAGAGCTAATTGAAGAATAATGAAGCAAGATTGGTGTAGAGTGGAGTTATTCCACGGGGGGAGCATCAAGTTGCAGATTGTTGATGCTAGAACAGTGAAGTATGACACTGTATGTTTTACTTTCACTTTGGCATTGTTGTAAAAGGGGGAGAAGAACTATATGATTATGGGGAGAAGAATTGTATGATTGATAGAGAGAAGATCTATAGCCAGTTACTAGTTGAAGACATGAAGACTCAGTTGAAGGAGAATACATAGTAAAATGTAAACCAAGATTCCTATTCACAATCATAGCAATCAATGGTATTGATACTTGTATTACCATCAATGCCAAAGGGGGAGATTGTTGGAATTTGCATGAAGATTGCATTGATGAACTTCTATATTGTCATTGATCTCAATTATAACCAGTAATGATGTTGTTATAATGTTGTCTTGTAACCGATAGGAAGAGCTAGTGAAGGGAATTGAAACTGGTAAGTGAGCTTGTAAAGGAAACCGATATTACTAGAGAAGAAGTGAGATCAACCGGTAAACCCTACCTATTGATATGCTAAACCCTAACTAATGGAGTTTGGTGAATCAGTTGTATTGGTTTATGATCAAATGATGACCAGTAATGATTATGAGACGTATGCATGTTGTATGAGAAGAGTTTCAAATTGTTTTTGGTACGTAGAGATAACGGTTTTTGTCTTGGGAATGAGAAAGTACATTGCATGTAATGGAAACCGCGTGATGAATTACAGTGTTCGATGAAGTGATGATCAAGGAGTGGTCGAGGTTATCTTGAATGATGTGCAATGATTACTATGTGATGCAATGGTCATACTTGAACATATTTGTTTGTAATCTCTATGAGATCTTAGGTTTGTGATGTGTTACCGACCTATTGTTTTGTTTATAAGGTTGATGAGTTGTTTTGTTGTAGTGTTGGCAATTTTGGTTGAATGTAAGAGTGATTGGTTGTCGAACCAGATGATGTATCTGTAGTATGTGTAAAGGTGGATAGGAGCATGAAAAGGATCTGAACAAGCAAGTGTAGTGCTATTCAAATAGATCAACAAACCCCTGTTGTTCTCTAACAATTACAACAATAAAATCCCCTAACCGAGTAAGCTCTAACAAGCTTAGTGTTATCTAAATCCTCTAGCCAGGTGGTCCATTAGCTTGGATTTGAAATCCTCTACCAAGGTTACTCCTAACAGGGTATTGCTTCTAATAGGGCATTATAGTCAATCCCTTAACCGGGTGGTCCCTAATAGGATCTGTTCTTAACAAGAATTATTTTAAAGCTTTAACAGGCTTGGCTCCTAACAGGGTGAACTTCAAAAGAGTTCAGAATACTTGTGGGTATTTATCCCCACCGTGGTTTTTCCCATTTGGGTTTCCATGTCAAAATCATTGTGTCAAGTGGTGAATTTTTTTGTGGTTATGTTTGATATGGTTAATTTGCTTAACTGCTAAATCCACTTAGTTATGATATGATGACCGACAACAATCTGAAATGAGGTTTTACTTTTGTTAGTAAAGTATTTGGATGTTTTGGTTAAATGGTTTGTGTTTCAGAGTTGTTTTACTATTATTATGTTATGACAGTCAACCGATTTACTTGACAATAATATTGCAATTTGTCAGTTCTGAGTTTGACTTGAGAGGTTGTTTTTGTTTGGTAAAAAGTTTATGTCAGTTTTCTATCTACCGATTCACCCCCCTCCTCTCAGTAGTTAACCAGATCCTTATTGATTCATCATACCATCACAATGATGATCCTATCTTCCATTCTATCACAACTAATAGGTGTGTGACTCTCTCATCCATAGAGTGCCTCAAAAGGTGCCATCCCTAATGATGCATGAAATGAGTTGTTATAAGCAAACTCAACAAATGGCAAAAATTTCTCCCACTTGTACTATTGATCCATGTAGTACATCCGTAGAAGATCCTCTACTACTTGACTAACCCTTTCTGTTTGGCTATCTGTCTAAGGATGATATGCCAAACTAAAATTCAATCTTGTTCCCAAAGATACATTTAGTGTCATCCAAATTATAGACATCCTCTTAGTATCCCTATCAGATATAATGGTTTATGGTACACCATGCAATCGGAATATCTCTTGCACAAATTTCTTTGCAAGAATAAATAATCCATCTTTGAGATTCCCAGGTGTGAAATGTGCAACATTTATCAACTTATCGACAACTACTAAGATGATATCATGCTTGTTCTTTCTCATAGGTAATCCTTGGATAAAATCTATATTGATTACTTGCCACTTACACTCTGGTATGCCATGTTGAAATAAAATTCCTACTGGATGAACATGCTTAGGCTTCACTCGCTGACATTCCAAACATTGTGCCAAATGCTCTATCATATTTTTCCTGAGTTTAGGCCAAAAGTACAAAGTCCTCAACTCATCTACCATCTTCGTTACTCCCAGATGTCCCGAGTAAGGTGTATTGTGAATCTCATGCAAGATCATCTTCCTTAAGTCTCCACCTTCAAGAATATACATTCTACTTTGGTATCTCAAAATACCATTAGGTTCCAACACATATCCATCAAATTGATGATCTGAAGGATCTACCTCTAAGGCTTGTTTGACCCTTAGGTAATGCTCATCTTCAGGGAGATTTTGTAACACTTGTTGCTTAAAAAATGACCTTGTTGTAACCATAGAAGATAGATGTCATCTTCAGCTAAGAGAATTTGCTACTCTATTTTCCTCTCCCTTGATATATTCAATACCAAAATCATACTCACTTAGGAACTCAAGCCACCTTTTTTGTCTTGCATTAAGGTTAGGCTGTGCAAAGATGTACTTAAGTCTTAAATGATCTATCTTCAGCTCAAATACTTTCCCTAGGAGGTAATGCCTCCACATATATAATGCATGAACAATAGCCAAAATCTCTAAGTCACGTGGTGCATAGTTTAATTCCTATTGCTTCAGTTTCCTAGATTCGAAAGCAACCACTTTTCCTTCTTGCATCTACATTTCTCCTACACCTTTAGCTGAGGCATCTGTAATCACTATGAAGTGTCCATTAAGATCCGGTATATTCAAGACTAGTGTTGATATCAACTTATTCTTCAAAATCTAAAATGCCTCTTCGCACTTCTTAGTCCATTCAAATTTCTTTCCTTTCTTTTGAAGAGAAGTAATAGGTGTTTCTATCCTAGAAAATCCTTCCACATACTTCTTGTAGTATCCTGCAAGACCTATAAAAATTTGAACCTCTATAACATTATGAGGTGTTGGTTAATCTACAATTTCCTCTATCTTTGCATGATCAACAAATATTCCCTCTACAGATATAACATAGCCTAAATAGTGCACCTTTTCTTGAAAGAAAGCACACTTTGAAAACTTACCAAAAAGCTTTTGATATCTTAGATGTTTCAAGACTATTCTCAAATGATTCTTATGTTCCTCTTCATTTTGGAATAAATCAATATATCATCAATGAATATAAGAACAAAATCATCCAAGTAATCTTGAAAGATACTGTTCATAATGTTCATGAACATAGCTGGAGCATTTGTTAGACGAAAAGGTACTACTGTGAACTCGTAATGCCCATACCAAGTTTGTAATGTTCTCTTTCAAATATCCTCATCCATAATCCTCAGCTGGTGGTAACCCAATCTAAGGTAAATCTTAGAGGATACCATATCACCCTTCATTTGATAAAATAACTCATCTATCCTAGGAAAAGGATACCTATTCTTAATGGTCACCTTGTTCAGCATTCTGTAATCAATACATAATCTCAAGGTTACATCCTTCTTCTTCACAAAGATTACTGGAGAACCCCACAGAGATACACTTGGTCTTATTAAACCCTGCTTAAGTAACTCCTGAAATTGAGCCTTGAGCTCATACAATTTTGTGGTATTCATTTTTTAAGGAGCCTTGGATTGCGGTTCGGTTCTAGGTAAGAGTTCAATAGAGAAATCAAATTCTCTCTTTGGTGGTAACTTTGTAAGCTCTTCTAGAAAAACATCTAAAAACTCTCTGAGAATTGGATAATCCTTAGGAATCTTCTTGGCATTATCTAAGTCACTTACAAGTATAGAAAAAATGGAACATCCCTTCCTTTGCGCTTTCTTAAGTTGCATAGCTAAGATGTGTCTCAATTCAAGAGGCTTTTGAGACCCATGTATCTCAATCGGATTTCCATAATCATCTAAGCAACTGACAACTTTGTCCTCACAATTTACTACAACTTTATGCTCAGTTAACCAATTAATACCTAAGATCACATCATATGATCCCAGTGCTGCTACATATAGATTAACTTGGGTTTTAAAATTAGGAAGCTCTAAATCACTGCAAAATAGATGATAACTCAATGATGAACCAATAGTACCAAACCTGTACTAAGAGGGGGGGGTTGAATCAGTACAAGCAAAAATACAGTCCAAAACCGGTTGGACAACAAATACTTTAAATGACTACAAGTAGTGATATTAGCTGAAGCAGAGTGCAACCGGTAAGACCCAAAACTACTAAAACAATCATAAACCGGTCACTCACTAAGCTTTCCTCTTAGCTCAATACTACAATACCATTACACCCTCATGCATGAATAGGTAAACTATTATCTGATCTTCACAACAGTTGGTTCAGCATATTTTATAGATAGGCATAAAACACAGAACCATCATGTGCTCAATAGGTAATAACAAAGTATCACAAGACAGAAGCATCACACATCACACACATATTTTTCACGTGGAAACCCAACTGGGAAAAACCATGGTGGGGATAAATACCCACAAGTTTCTTTTGATCTCTTTTGAAGTCCGCTCTGTTAGGAGCCTTGTCCAGTTAAAGACATTACAATAGGTTTTGCTAGGAACCGATCCTGTTAGGGATCACTGGGTTAAGGGATAGCAATAATACCCAGTTAAGGGTTAAACCCGGTAGGGTCACATTGTTAGAGGATTTCAAGAACTCAATAGCTAAAGGATCTCCAGAGCTCTATAGCTTCTCAGAACTCATTAACCTCGAGTTACCCAGTTAAGGGATTTGAATCAAGCTTGTTAAGACCACCTTGTTAGGGGATTTTGCAACAAGCCAGTTAAGGCTACCCTTTTAGGGGATTTTACAATTGTTGAAGTGGTTAGAGATCAACAGGAATTACAACGATCTGATAACAACACTTAATGCCAATGCAGATCCTTTTAGGCTCTTCTTCTCCTTCTGCACATTTACTTTGCAGGTATCTCTTCTCTCCTTTGGTCTGGAAAGAATCACGTATCACTTCCCTTGGATACACATTCACAACTTTTGCCAACAACCCTAGAAAGAAAAACAACATCGACCTTATAGGAAACAGACAGGTCGATAGCAAAAACCCTAAACCCTAAACCTATAAGGTTAAGCAATTCAAGAGGTTCAATCCTGACTGTTGAATCATACTGCATTAAATGCAACAGTCTTGAATCAATCTCAATACATTCTCCATCATCCATTATCCACCTATTTCATGGTGGTTGATAACCCATCACGTGTTATCACCATTTGACAGACTTCGCACATTCCCGAGGTAGATAGGAATAGTCTTCTTTATGCAACATCCTTCACGCACACAGAGCTTAATGGTAACATGATCTGTCCTCCATTATACTGCTAACTCATCACATGAAGATCACTGATTGAGTCACTTGAGGTACTCCAATCGGAAATCCTGAAGTGGAAGCTACCTACCAACTGGTAGTCATACAATGCTTCCATGTGTCGGTTCCCATATCTACATGCCGATTCACCCTGAACAAATATACTACTTCACTTTGGCATATAAACCTGTTCATACATATCCCAGTTCCTCTCTCTTTTCACCTATCACATGTGCCGGTTCACACCATGTCTCATATTGACATCAATGACAACATACAATATCATTATGTCTTTATGTCGGTTCACATAATGCCAACAATAGACATGAATCTACCCTCTTCTTTGCTCGATTTCCATATTGAACCATCCATGCATGTGTCATATAACAAGGTCTAATAGGTAATTTAGAAACTATTTTAGGATCAATAAAGCATTTAGTAGCTCCTGTATCTATCAAAATAAAAACTGATTGACCAAAACGCTTACCCGTCATCTGAATAGTTGAACCCTAAAAGTTTGCCTGACGGTTGTCAACCACTGCATGAATCTGATGTTGTGATGCTCCTTGCTGATTTCCTCCTCTCTGAGCTATGGAACATCATGGAAAATTAGAAGTATAATGATTTCCCCCACAATTCTAACATCCATCTCTAGGCCCTGGGTGTCCTTTTGACTTGTTCCTGTCAAAGTTATGCCTAGTATTAGAATTAGAGAAGTTGGTGTTATTATTCACTTTCTTGTTTCCACCTTGATTCACTCCTCTATCCTAAGGATTAGCTCCACCTTTTTAGATTCCTTATCTATCGGTTGTTGTTGCCCTTTTGATTATTATTGTTTTGAAAATTCCTGTTCCCAAAACCTGGTTTAGTATTCACATTATTCCTGAAATTTGCTAACTGTTGTAACTTCTGTTCTTGTTTAGTAGCTTTCTCAAAAACTTTATCCATAGTCAATGGATTATGAATATCCACTTCAGCTCCAATGTGAGTCCTCAAACCTAAGATGAACTTATAAATACAAAATCATTCATCCATCTGGTACTGTGGTACATACTTTAGGAGATTGGTGAATTTCTCCTAGTATTGAGTAACTATCATACCACCCTGTGTTAGATTTTGAAACTCTGTCATCTTCCTGTCAAAGAATAAATGAGGAAGCCACCTCTTCCTGAAAGACTGAAGAAATAACTCCCAAGTGATATCACTAGGCTATAATTTCTTCTTAGATTTATCATTGTCCCACAATGTCGTAGCTTCTCCAGTAAGTTGATAAGCAACCCATACTACTTTAGTTTCATTCAAAATGTTACAAAGTTCAAAATACTTCTCTATTTCAATTACCCAAGCTTTAGTGCCATCACCGATGGTCTTACCATCAAACTTGGGTAGGGATATCCTTTTTAAATATTTTGCTAGCTCCCCTTCAATCCTAGCTCGATGATCATGTTGTTCCTCACACCTAGGAATTTCATTTCTAGGTTGCTCCTCCTATCAAACCTCACCAACCCTTTGAACTTCTTGTTCGATTCCATCCATCCTAGTATTCTACTGATTCAAAAGATTGAGAATCCAATCAAATCTTTCATTCCCGTTTCTTGATCCATCTCTCGTAGTTCTAGAACCCATTGCAATTCAATAATTCTTGCATCAAGAAATGTTTCTTTAGAGTAATGGTCATAGGCCCTAGTGTTATAAACCTAGAGATCTGATACCAAAATGTAAAGACGTAGACACTCTAACTTCAATAAAAGAATGAAAACTCTTTAAATTCAAACAAATCTATAATTCCTTTAAAAAATTCATTTGTTCTTCTCAAATCATTCGAAATTCTCATAATACCATTCAAGTAAATCATAAAATTTGCAAGTTTATGTTGAAATTACCAAGTCTATATCATTTAAATAGGTAAATAATAGTATCTTACAAAATTGAGTACTCTTTCTATTAGAATTAGAGATCATTGCGAGGGGGGGGCTGAATCAGTGATCTACCAGAAATCAAATCCTCAAACTTGTTCTTTATCCACTGTTTAACAATGCATAACAAAAAAGAACATAGACATGCAAAAAAGAATACACAAATCCACAACACCAGAATTTATGCATGGAAACCTGGAAAGGGAAAAACAATAGTGGGTCTGGAACCCATAATATTCATATACTATGGCTAGGAGTACATAAATATTACATAGATGGGGAATGCACTTGCATTTAGTCTCACTACTCAATTACAATTTCCTGGAAGGCTACAACCTTCAGGGAAGTCTCACTGACTTACAATATAATTACAATGAGAAAATACAATGAAATGAACTCTCAATTAGCATCTGGCTATGCAAGAATGAGTTCTAGTTAAGCACTGAATCTCTGACTCTCTTCACTCTGTTGAATGCTTTGTTTCTGTCTCAGTCAGCTATTAGTTGGTCTGAAAGAAAAGTGCGCATGTGAAACTGCACTCAATCGCACCAAAATGGATTATCACACTGTTAATACATTGAAAATCAATCGCCAAAATGATCTTATATATCCAGTCTTACCACAAAAGTAATCTCCTTTAAATCGACTTCAATAAGTGTAATGTGTAGCTCCAAGTCAGCTTCAATCTTGATCAAAACAAAGAACCAGACTAAAAATTTATAATCACACACTTCCTAAGGGTCTTCCCAATCACCAAGATCACAAAAAGATCACCAAAAACATCTCAATCATCGGAAATCATTTCAGGCCAAAACATTACAAAAATACCCTATTTTACTGGTTACCTGCCTATTGGTTATCACAATTTTCTAGATAAGATGAATCATGACTACTGAATCAAATCACCAATAATAGTTGCCATCAATGATAGCCCTAAACAAATATGCAACTACCGAATGCCATCTGAAATCACCGAATGAGTGTCAATTGCCAACAATCTCCCCCTTTGGCTAATGGCAACACCTGTGAAAAATGGCTAAGTGTTCAATGTACACTAGATGAAAGAATTAAAGAATTCTAAGGAATAAAATAATTTTGAAGCTCCCCCTTAGATCAAGAATCCACATCACCGAATTTTACACTCTATACACAATTAGTCTATACATTTTTCACCTTATCTCTCCCCCTTTGACAACAATGCCAAAGATGGGGTGTTACCCAAAATTGATATACAGGTGACACACATTTTACAAATACTTGAAGAGGTCAGCATAAGTAGTCTTCAAAAATCCCAGGTGAGTATCTGACCCACTCTTTAGGTTATCCAAAACTATGATAAATGCATTAAATACTATAGCATGAATTTCCAATTCACTTAAATCTGATGGTACAGGCTGGCCATTTCCTTCATACAATCTGCCTTATTACTTAGCATGGTATCTAACCGAACAACAATCAGGTTTCAGAGTTCACCCACTTTCCTCAAAACTTTCTCCTTATCCACTTGAAGGCCTAAGATCTAATCATTTAAGGATATAATCTATCCTTCAATACTTCTGGTTAATGTTACATTAGGGTCAAAAGACCGTGAGATACTAGGAAGCTTGCCCTCGCAGCCATTTATTTGTTTATTAATATCAATAGTGAATTTGGGCAAAATAAGACAAGATTTATACAATTTACTAGCTTCTGACAATGTGTCAAAAATAGTCTACAATCTCTTATTCAGCATTACCCTATCATCTTTAATCATTTTGAAGAATGTCTTTTTTCTAACTTCCTTAAACCTATCCAAAACTTTCTGAGTAGTTGTCTTTTCCAAGGAATCAAAATTGTTATTTACACTATTAATCAACTGTAATAATTTACCAGAGGGGCTGTTATTTGAATCTAACTGTACACTAGATGCCACCTTCTATAAAACATCTATGGACATCAAAATTAGCTTTCTGTCTTCATTTTATTTTATTTTACAGGATCTTGACTAGCTTGAGCTTGCACTGCGGTAGAAAGCATAAGCTTCTCTGCAGGAGATATTTTCCCAAGATCAACTGAGACATCAAGATTGATCAGAATCTAAGGTGGGATCCCTATAACTGGAGGAGTGGCAATTGCCGGATCAGCTATGCCTTTACCTTTGTCCACCTTAGTTACCTCAGTTTCTCCTGACACAACATCCATCTTTTCTCCTTTGTCCCCAATATGAGTCCATTGAATCATAGTGACTACAGAGCTATTTGTCACCGGAGGATTGTCACCAATGTCAGCATCAATTGTGGTATTTCCTCGGTCTTCCGACTAATCTTTAGATTGATTCTCAACCTTCTGACTTCCAGAATCACCTTACTTATCTTCTGGCTAAGATGGTCTAAATGTATCTTTGTACAAAGGATCATTCTGAATAATATTTTTACATATTTCCTCTATCTCTTTCCTTACCTCCTCAACATTCCTAATCATTAATCTATTTATTATTTCTTACTTCTAAATTCCTTTTTGTTTTCTTTTTCAATTAGTTTATTGACTTCACTATGAGTCATACAAGTACATCTATTTACTAGCTCTCTCCTTCATTTCTCTATCAAGTTTGCTTGCATTCATTCTTCTAGCATCTATTAAACTATACAAGTCCTTTGGAATGGACTTATCTAATTCAATTAATATCTTACTAAAGTTATTTAGGTATAATACTACTTCTTCCTCAACCTTCCTTTGGTCACCATCATCAAAATGGTCAAAATTTGCTTCAAGATTCTTCAAATTTCCATCCACTAATTTTTCATCTATCAACTGATCTTCTTATGGTGGAGGAATGATTGTGTACATACCTTGTATATTGCTAGATTCAAGGTCTTTATCAAGTTGACTTTTGACTTGTCTGCCTCTTTGGGGTCTTCTAGTAGGAGCAAGATCCGACTTAGTCTTTTTACTCTATCGTGCTCCACCGGATTGAGTCTTTCTCACTAGTCTGATGATTCATCCCTTTTTCTTAGCTCTTCCTGCCTCTTCTTTAGATTCATTTTCTAAGGCCACCAGAGATACTGCAACATAGGTTCTTTTGGGTTTTTCTTTCTGCTTCAATACACCTTTTCCGAATGGGCTAGGTTTTGCAGGTTGTGCCACTAGAGTAGGAGTAAACTTAGTTACCTTAGGTTTTTCCTTGGGGGGAACTGGATCAACTTTAGGTTTCATGCTTTCCTCTTTGGCCTCTTTTGAGAATATTTTTCTCTTTCTTTCTTCACCTCCTCCTTGGTGAAACCCATTTGAGCAGCTACTTCTTCTGCCATCTTAGTTTCTTTTCTCTTCCGGGTAGGAGCAGTGAACTGCATATCTAAACTAAGGTCCTTTTCTTTGAATGTGCCAAATCTCCCTTCCTTAGGATCTATTGGTTGACTCAGAAGGTGTTGAGCATATGCCTCAAGTGTACTAGAGTCAACTTCATACCCATCGACATGATCCAGATTATTCGGGGCTCCACTGCTTCCATCAGACACTGATCTTTATCAACCATGAAACAAATGGTTTGCTCATATTTATCAACTACCTCCTTTAGAATCCTCTCCCTATTTTTCATTATGGATTGAAAGGTTTTAAAATATCCCTAGAGGGCAGATATCTTCATGGCTACATCACCAACTCCCCATAGACCTTCCTTGATCTGCATGGCCATTGGTCTATCATAGGGCCATTGGACCTTTCCATTGATACCGAGTATCTCATTCAGAAAGTAAAGTACTAGGAAAATAAGGAGTGTGCCATACTTAATAGTATGCTTTTTATCTTGCTTAATTTTCTTCAAATTGCTCAATAATTCATTCAGAAGTGAAGTGCACAGATCATACCTCTTATCTTCCTTGAGCATCTGGTAGGTAGAGTAGATAGTAGTATCAGAGATAGAGTTGTACCGACTGGACTGATAAATCTTGTATCTGACTACCATTGAAGAAAACTTCACATCATTCTCCAAAATGCCATTTATAGTCATGGCTCTGCTATCAAATTTGGATCCAATGGTAGTAATGATGATCTCATTTGATACCTTTCTTAAACTAGGCACATCACCAGTTTCATCTAAACTAGTTACATCATGGATTGTTGCTTGGTGATTTTGTGGGGCTTATCAAGCCATATAAATTCATCATGTATGCGACTATAGATGTAGCAGATCCATTCTGCCTCATCAAACAACAGAAAATGCATGAACTATGAGAAAACCTTATCCTGCAACACCTTATATTCGGGTTTGAGATTTCCCAAACCATCAGCCAAATATTTGTTGTACAGGTCCAACATATCCACATTCCCAAGCTCTTCTAGGTCATAGTGAATGTAGGCCCTAATATCTTCATTTTGTAGCATGTCATAGGGCACAGATGAGAATGCACCTTCCAAATCATCCTCAACCAATTTGAATGGACGTTTCTTAAAGACTAGATGAGCCCTATCCTTAATTTTAACCACCAGAGGAGTTGGAATACCAGAAATTGAAGCCATTTTAAATCTTAGGGTTTGCAAAAAAATGAAAAATCTGAACAAATAGATACCTTGCTTCACAACTGGGTGCTAGAATTCATTTAGAAGTTGCTAAAATTGCTATTGAGATCGCCAAGTTTCTTTGCTCTCGCTTGTGCTCTTACTTGCTTGATCACATTGTGACATGAAATCTTGAAATGTACTTTTATCCTTCAAAACCTAATTTTTCATTGAAATAAATGCAACAATCAGTTATAATGATCTTCATGAAATTTCATACCAGAGCACAAGATCCTTTAGAAACTTCTGGATATCATCTGCACATATGATTCAATCTTTTTGCAATCTTCCAAAACCAATTGCAGACAACCAAAGAGGGGTTCTTAGAGTCTGCATGAAAAGCTCCCCCTAAGGCATAAAGTCCTAGTTACAAATTGAAGATCCTGCACCAAATTTGGGTGTAGACCCTTTGTCAACTCTGGATTCATCCTTTCTCGCCCACATCTTATCATGCTTCTCCTTGATTTATTCTACTTTCATTTTACCTTTCTCATCTGATTTGTCCTTGTCTACCAGAGCAATGTTCTTGTTTATGTAGTATTTTGCAATGTGACTGGTTTTGTTGCATGCTTGGAAAACAACATTATTCTTCATAGGTCTGAAGTTCATCTGATTCTGTCTTGTCCTGCACTATTTATAAATATGTCCAAATATTCCACAAGCATAACATCTTTTGTTCTGAAAATTATTTATTACTACTTTACACACATTTGACTTGTGTCCAAAGTTATTGCATATGAAACACTGACCAGTAAAGGTAGGAAAATTATTCTTGTTGTTCATCATTCTATTATTCATCCTACTTCTACACTAATTCACCATATGACCAAACTTCTTGTGAGTAAAACATCTACCATTGAATTTATGGGAATTAAGCTATCTTACCAGATGATTCTTTCTCTTCTTCTAATCAGGTTTAGCATTGCCTTATCCAGATCCGAAGGATTCACCTTTCTCAAATCCTAGACCTTGCATATCCTTTCCATGTTTCTGACTTTCCAGCATCTCATCAAGCCTTTCTAAACTAACTTTGAATTTGTATTTGTATTCATTGGCAGTAGCAAGTTCATCCCTCAAGGTAGAAACCTATCTTTCAAGTTTTTGATCATTATTCCTTGGTTGTGTCAACTCAAGCTTCAACTAATCATTCTCATAGGTAATCCTAAAGCATTCATCAACTCTTTTCTTCAATGATTGAGCCAGATTCTCTTCATTCTTCTTTCAGTCCTCAATCTCCTAAGTTAGTCTCATAACAATGGATTAGATCTCATTCTTTAAAGTAACATTCTCTCTCTCAAGCTTGTTAACCTCATCAACTTTGTCCTAGTATTCCATGAACTGATCTTCTTTCTCCTTCAATTTGTCCATTAATTCCTTCCTCTTACCTCTATAGATACTTGCTTGGTCCTTTAGCTCACTAATGAATTCATCAACAACATGCAGGTTCTTCTTCAAGGTACAAACCTCACTTCTAGCTACATCAAGATCCTCAAGTGCCAGATTGAGTTGTCTCTGAGAACCAGAATCCATTGAATCTATCTCCCAGATCTTCCTCAAGTGGTTAAGCTTCCTAAGAGGAACTAGGATCTAATACCAATTGTTAGAATCAGAGATCACTGAGAAGGGGTGAATCAGTGATCTACCAGAAATCAAATCCTCAAACTTATTCTTTATCCACCAGTTAGCAATGCATAACAGAAAAGAACATAGATATGTATCAAAGAATACACAAATCCACAACACCAAAATTTTGCATGGAAACTTGGAAAGGGAAAAACCACGGTGGGGTTGGAACCCACAATATTCATATACTATGGCTAGGAGTACATAAATATTACATAGATGGGGAATGCACTTGCATTCAGGCTCACTGGCTAGAGCTCACTACTCAATTACAATTTCCCAGAAGGCTACAACCTTCAGGGAAGTCTCACTGACTTACAATTTGATTACATTGAGAAAATACAATGAAATGAACCCTCAGTTAGCATCTAGCTATGCAAGAATGAGTTCTGGTTAAGCACTAAATGTCTAATTGTCTTCGCTCTGCTGAATGCTCTGTTTCTATCACAGTCAGCTATCGATTGGTCTGAAAGCAAAGTGCGCACTTGAAACTGCACTCAATCACACCAAAATGGATTATCACACTATTAACACACCAAAAATCAATCGCTAAAATGATCTTATATATCTGATCTTACCACAAAAGCAATCTCCTTTAAGTCGTCTTCAATAAGTGTAACGTGTAGCTCCAAGTTAGCTTCAATCTTGAAGAAAACATAGCACCAAACTAAAAAATTATAATCACACACTTCCTAAGGGCCTTCGCAATCACTGAAATCACAAAAAAAATCACCAAAAACACCGTAATCATCAGAAATCATTCTGGACCAAAACATTACTGAAATACCCTGTTTTACCAGTTAACTGCCTACCAGTTATCACCATTTTTTGGATAAGATGAATCAGGACTACCGGATGAAATCACCACGAAGATTTTCCATAAATGACAACCCTAAACAAACATGAAAATACTGGATGTTATCTAAAATCACCGGTTGAGTGTCAATTGCCAACACTTTCATAGTATCCAACATGCTATACATTATTCGATAAATTACAAAACTTAGGCATTTTATAGCCTTAAGTTAACAATATCTAAGATACAAGATAATTATAATAATGAGATAAGATACATCATTTGATCTTTAATCCACATGCCATCTTTAATACGGTCCTTAGAATGAAGACAAGAACAAGATGCAGGTGCTTTTTCTACCCAACCTTGAAGCTTACGCTTCCCCAAAATTCTTAATCAAACAAGAATACCCGTGTTGTTTAAAAAATTTGTACACCTAGGGGATGTGCAAAATTGTGGTTTCAACCACAATGTGTGAGTATGATACTCTCGTAATATAGGGAAGGCTCCCCCTATCTACAAACTAAACTAATCTAATATGGGTGGGACAACCATCTTTCTTCTTCTTTCAAGAAAAAACTATACTCTTTTCTCTTCACAAAAAAGTAATAGCAGTTGGAAATAAATAAAAAAAAATAGAGATTTGAAACTTTTTTGTAGGATTTTTGGAACATAAAGGGAAGCAAAGTTTCCATGAAAGCATAAAAACCTCTATCACTTCCCCGGGACAGGAAAACAAAAAGAAAGCTCAAAGTCTTCAACTATCTATTCTCCTCTCAACCTTTTTAGATGATTTTTCTCCTAACTAAGAATAGTATGTAGAAGCTTAAACTCTAACTACATGATGCACTTTACCTTAGGTGCACAAGTCTTAAAAATGGAAGCAGCAAAAAGTCTACAAGCTATTTTCATACTTGAGATTTTCACACTAGCTTCAAATATGATAAGTAGCTCAAAGTCTGCAAGACCAAATCTAAAAACCAAACATATAACTCTAAATACAATTAACAACTCAAAGTCTGCAAGATTGAATTTAAATCCCTCTTTAACAATAGAACAAAAATCACAATCAACTCCAAAAAATATCATCACATAACAACTTGAATTGGCACAAAGTCTCAACACAACTCGCCTCTTTTATTGAAAGCAATCTGATTTACATCTAAGCTCAAAATCTTAGAGTGCACATACAAACTGGCAGAATTTTGTTGCATTACCAAAAGATATCAATTACAATAGGCCCCCTCAAGTATTTATAAGCGAGGAGCCTTGATAAAAAGGTGGGAGGATCCTAATTAACTTGAGAAATTATCTCAACCACCATGACTTATTCCAACTACAATCCTAATCTAACTCAACTTATAGTTGCCTTACATGTAATTACATTTTTACAAAAGTGCAAGTGAGTGACACTTACAATTACAAATTTGATATTACATGTAATTTGTCAAAACAAAATTACAAATGCATAATTAATATAAGTGTCCAAAGACACGACTCCAACTACATCATCCTCTATTTTGAAAATCTTCATGCTGCTTCGGGATGCTAGAACTTGAAGTATATTGGATTGGTGGAAACACCTTGAACTGGAACAGGGATTTGCATCCTTAATGATCTTTGTGTCCTTGGCCAATGAAATTCAATCTTATTTTCTTTCTTGGGTTAGTATTGGCTTTTCAAGAGGGAAGTTCTTTGCAAGGCTGAAGTAAGAAGCCTATCTCTATCTTGAAAGCATTCTATGCTCTCACCATTCATATCACGTATGCGGCTTCATCATGTTATTGTTTTTTTCTTTGTATCATCCTCCAATCTTGGAATCTGCTTGGAAAATAAGGCCCATGCCTTAATTTACTGATTTGGTAGGTCATGTGTGCAAACAAGATTGACATGGGCAGGGATAAATTGATGCAAAAATGGGCTCACAAGTGAATTTAGGGTTTTAAAGACTGCATTACATGTGTGGAAAAACAAGAGCATTAACTTGCAATTGTGGAGAACAAACATGCAACTTCGTATGTGTAATGGGAAACTACAAGTTTTCACTTGTAATTGGACCTTTAAAACTCATTTTCAAGTGTTTTTCGAGTGCAGTTTGGACCAATTTCGGGTTCTGGAAGGCTAACTGCAAGTGAAGACACAACTATAATTAGTTTTTGACATGAGGGGAAAATGGAAAGAATGATACAGACTAGTAATGGAAAACTTGGAAAATGGGAAAAACTCTTATTTGCAATAAGATTTGTAAAACCCAAAATCAAATGAATGAATCTCATGGCAATTTTTCAACATTTATAAATTTTGTAAAAGAAGATTAACTCTTTTTATAAAAGGGGGGAAAATCTTGCACATTTACAACTTGCATTCAAATAACTTATCCATTTGGGAAGATCACTTAGAAACCCAAATTTTTGCTTGGTCAAATGCCCTAGACCAAAACAAATGAGCTTGGGAAGAACTGAAATGCTTCATAAATAGACATGCTGAAAACCCTTGGCAGCCAAAACAAACTCGGATTCAAAATTCTTGCACCAAAAATGGCATGAAAAGAGGAATAAAAACGCCTTCAATCATATTGCAAATCCACGTTGGGGATAAAGAAGGAAAAACGTCTTGCAATGGAGGATAAAAATGCAACAACACGTGTTTGAAAAACATCCATAATGGGACAAAAATGTGGGTCCAAATTAGTAAAAACACCTCCCAAATAGAAAGGAAATGTGGCCCATAAACCTACAAATGAGGAACAAAACATCCCACCTCCTTCATTCAATTCATTCCTCTATAAAAATTGGATTCAAACCATGAAAAATGGGTTTTTTTGGGAGCAAAAATGCATTTCGGGTTCTTGAGCTGCAAATACAAGTAGCAAAATGCACTTAGAAGTTGTAATCAGGTTTTATAAACCCCTTTATAAGTTTTAAATATTTCACTTTTTTCACTTCAAAGGCAAATTCAGGTTTTAGAGGAAGAAGAGAAAAAAGAAACAACAAAACAACTTGTAATATGGAAATAAAATCCCCGTTACAAGTTAAAAAAAAAAAAACACAACTCAAAAGAGAAAAAAACTTAAAAACTTGTAATAGGGAAATAAAATTCCCATTACAAGTAAAAATAAAACATAAAAGACTTAAAAAACTCAAAAAGGCTCGTAATAGGGAAATAAAATCCCTATTACAACTAAAAGAAACACATAAAAACTTGTAATAGGGAAATAAAATCCTTATTACAACTTAAAATCACTTAAGTAGGAATTTTTAAAAGAAATTACAAGTTCTTTTTAAACTTATAATTTTAAATTCACTTGTAATTTGTTCAAAAAGTTCCTACAATGACTTAAAAGACATAAAAAGCAAGGGAGAAATAAAAATTAAGTTACAAGTGACAAGTTTTAAATAAAGTGCACTTGTATTTGTTTTAAAATTTCCCTACAACACTAAAACAAGAGAAAATAAAACTTGTGATCAAAGGAAAATATCCCACCTGCAATCAGGAAGAAAAAACTCAAAATTGAAGAAAAAGTATAGCAAACGAAATCGAAACATGATTAAATTTGAAACGTGAATCGAGGATGGACCGAAGATCACTCCAGTTCACCAAGGAGCAAAAAATTTGCCTTGATAAGAGTGCCTTAGGAGTAAAATCTTCAACCTGCAGTGACTGTTCTGAAACCCAAAATTTCACAAAAAGCCAGGAAAAAGAATACCAAAACTTGGAAAATGACGGCAAAGACAACCCCCAATGATTTGACACTAACAAATGTGAGTTTTGCACCTCGTAAAATATGCCTTGGAGATAAAAAATGATGCATCTCAACCAAAAATTTGAAGGGGTTGTCACATTTTTGAATTTTCAAAAATGAGGACAACAACCCGACCCTGCACGAATTGCTTAAGAAGAAGAATTCGACAAGCATGATGGAATCTTGGTGCATTCCTAAAATGATACATGCATTTTCTATTATTCTAATTCATTTAAGAAACAAGCAAGATCAATACAAGGATATGGTAGAGAGTCATAAATATACCCATATATTCCAATGGTCAATAAATTATTCAACCGAGTATAATGCCATGCATAGCAATAAAATAGTTTGGAAAAACAAACTATACTCTCTAAAACCCCATATTTGGCACCTGTCCCGAAATGTAATTTACCCTAATACACATAACTAGCATATTCATTCATCTAGCATGCATATTTCCTTTCATTCAACATAAACCAAATTACATTTTTAGAATAAACAATCTTTTCATTTCATCATAATAAAGTAAGTTTTAAAATAAAGGTGTAACACATGTTTGCACATATTTGCATATTTAAAAGAATACAAAAATAAAAACTATGAGTACACGTTCTTATAAATCTATGTATCTCATATGATATGAGTTTATTTCCAGCATGTATTATCTCATGGTTTCAATATTAATCATCTATGTTTTTGTATTTCCATTACAAAAATCAGATTTAGTATATGCTTCAATAATAGTAATAAATTTATAGAATTCAAGTTTGCATGTATATATTTACTTTCATGATATCTAACTAAGTTTTCTTGTTTAAATGTTTTCTACATTTTCATACAAGTCTGGCATGAATCAACATGTTATCTCTTTTCTGATTGAGATCCAAGAATACATATATCAGTCTATAATGAAACCCATCGTCTTCTATATTCAACATATATATATATATATATATCCGTGTGTGTGTGTGTGTGTGTGTTGTGTTGTGACTATTCACTCTAAAAATCAAACATATTTGAAAACAAATCTTACAAAGATCATATACATAACAGAGATACACCCTAATTCACCCTTTTGGTTTATGCATCGATGGACTTGTTTAGACTCTTTGATGTTGTTTTGATTGATACTTATGACTCTATTGATATCCCAAATGCTTAATGATGATGCTAGATATTCTATATGGATATTTGTTATAGGATGTTCTATGTGGTTGATGGCATATCCTAGATTATTATGATGGATGGATTTATATTTGATGATTTATATGCACTCATTATCCATGGATGGATTATATTTCTTCTAAGATTATGATGGCTTTTTGATAGTACTAACCCCATTTCATGATTATATGGGATCATTTGATGCTATGATTGTCATGATTGTCTTACTACTATATTTGTGATAGAGATGATGCCATATCACTCATTGTGAGCATGATATGATGTTGAAATTCTCTCTCACTTGCCTGATAATTTCTGATATATATTATTATATATGTTGTTTTATGGATATTTGTGGTTGTAGGATTGTAGGTACAAGACATTGACTCCACCGGGTCTCAAAGGTCTGAGCGTGTCTTCATCACAATGACAAGTTGATTGGAGATGGAATGAGCTTCTTCTACACATTCTAGGCTTGAGTTTATAGCCTTGTTAGTAAGTGCCTTGGCTTGAGTTGATGGTTAGAATCTTGTGTGGCTATGTTCGACCCTATGTTAGATTTCCTTGTGGCATCATGAGTATTTACTTATTTAATTAATTAATATTGGGTCATATAGTTTATTAATGTTTAAATTAATTTAATGTGTGGTTTGATAGTTAATAATTATTTAGTAATTTATTGTTGTGGATTGATGTTATTTTAATTAATGATTATCGAGCTTTGATTTATTGGTGCTTTAATATTTATTTATTTATTTAAAGTTTACTTGGGATATTTATTATTTATTGTTTAATTATTTTTATTATTTGAGCCTTTTGGATCTATTATTTATTTATATAACTGTGTCTTTAATATTTAATTTGGGTATTTATTTATATTACCTTTGATTATTCTATTATTGTGCTTATATATTTTATCATGCCCATGGTTAATTTTATTATTGATTCCATTTTTACCCATTTGGGTTAGTTAAATATTATATATTCTATCTACCCTATTTTACTATTGGTTGAGAATATTGGGGTAAGAAAATTTAATATTATTTTCTATTCTTACCTTGGTATTTGAGAGGGTTGGTATGAAATATATTTTAATATATTATTTTCATTGGCCGACTTATCCTATGATTTTTGAATGAAATTGTATTTATTCAGCCTTCTGTGGGTTGGCTTCCTGGAGATTTTTATGTGTTCTTAGAGATTTTCGTTGCTTGAGGTTCGGATTTGGCTTGGCTGGATTTTTGTTGCAATGCTCTTCATCAAATTTATTTGACATAACTTCTAGATCCAGGTTGGAGATCTCTCCTTTGTTATTTGCATTTTGATTCTAAAAAATATTATTTTCTTCGTGAGTGAGAAAGAATGCTTGTTGAGCTAGGAAATTGGTATAATTTGGAAATCAATAATATAGCATAATATTTATTATTCTGGGAAAACTATTGTATTTGTATGATTGTTATTCCTGGTGTCTGTTGTGTATGGGTTTATTCCTTTATGCCCGTGCATTGCCATGAAATGTTCAAGGTTGTTCCAAGAGTTCTTATGCAATGGGTTGTCTTTGGCTATTTTGTTAAGTCCATTAGTTTTTAATTTTCTCTGTGTCCTTATTTAGTTGACACCGGCGCCATTTTGAGCCTTATGTGTTTTTCTGGACCTTGTTGTAATATTGGCTTTTTTGTTTTTCTGAGTTCAGAGTAAGAAGCACTATTTCCATATATGTGCTATTATTTTTTATGCATGCACTATTGGTTATATTGTTTATGCTTAATGATTTTGTATTTGCGCTAATTTGTTCGAATGTGCTATTTCCATATATGTGCTATTGTTTTTTATGCATGCACTATTGGTTATATTGTTTATGCTTAATGATTTTGTATTTATGCCATTATTATTGCCTTATGTGCCATTCTAAGTATTCAATGCATTGGACAGGAAAATGTATTCTTTGTTTTGATTGTCAGGTATGTTGCAGAACCCAATAAAAGTGTTGCAGAAGTCTTCACATGTGCTACAAGAATCTACAAAGGCGTTGTTTTATTCCTTGAAAGTGTTCCACTCTCTAATGTATGCACTAAATTGTTATTCAAATGCGTTGTTCTGTTTATCAAATGTGCAACTCTGCGGAGTAAATGCGCCAGATTGTCTTATTGAGTTTTCTGTTTCTATTTTGGTTTTTTTAGTCAAATTTTTTGCTTTCAATTTGATCTTTTCGCCAGTCCAAAGGATGAGTATGTGTTCTTAGAGACTCCTATGGTGATCCAAGACTGCATTATTGATTTGCAATTGATTATTTGCACTATTATGTGTTAAGCAAGATGGTTAGTACCTTGTTATTACATTTAGGCTCGTTTGGATACATTTGATGTTATGGATTTTGGATGCTATGTAATTTGTGCTGCCTATGTGATTGTGATAATGGCATTTCTATGTATTTGTTAATATTCATGATGTGATTGGAAACCTTGGTTATCCAGTTTATGTTTTAGAGATCTTGTTTTTGTATTTATAATTGATTTTATTCTAAGGCCTAGGAGCATGATTAGAGAGAGTGGACATCCATGAGTATCTCAAGGTCATGAGGAATGGACTGCTAGGATTCCTTGTGTTAGGAGCCAGGTCTAGACCTTTGGGATAGCTCATTAGAATTTTATTGTTTAATCAAGTGAAAATCTAATAAATTAATGTTAGGTGGGATGACTAGTAGTAACTCATCTTAATAAGAAGTAATGTGATGGTGGTACCCCTCTCATGGCCTGGAGTACTTGTATAGCCTTAGGATGAGGTATGGGAAGATCTGGTAATTGGATTAACCCGTTGTCACTAATATTGGATGATTTCCAAGCCTATGGGTTACCTATGGTGGAAATCAGCCTCCAGAGTGAGCTAGTTCTCTTTGATGAACTTCATGCAAACTTGATTTGCTGGGAAAAGGGATAGGAAGAATTGCTTTGAAATGGAACCTATCCTAAGAGGTGATGCACCAAATTTTTTATCTAAGCCCTGCAACTTGTTTAACTCTCAAAATTCCTCAACAAATAGAACTAAATTTCTCACAACTCAACTAAACAATTGTGGTGCATAAATATTTCCTAGAGAGGGTTGAGCCTAATGATTGCCTCAAGGAAAACCAACTAGTTTTCACAGCTACAAACATGAAAATCAACTACACAATCTAAGACCTGCATCAACCATGTACCTTCCTACAAAAAATTATGTCTAAATGAGACAAATTAGAGGAACTTTGAATATAACTCACAAAAAATCATCAGATCATTCATTCATAATATAACATAAAAAGTATTGAGAAGGAATAACATTTTTATTTTATTGAAAAACAATGGAATGTTGTTGTTACAAAACTTAGAAATGAGTTACAAAGCTTCATGGCCAGCTGAAAGCTAAGAGCATAGAAAAAGAAACTAGAGAAATAAGAAAGACAGAGAAGAATATATAGAGAAGCATCTATTTCCTGATTGAAAGATAGAACACAGGCTAAACTCTATCTTCTTTATCACTGCACTCAAATCTAACTGGTTGCTTCCACTTTGGAAATATCTTCTATCTTACATGAATGAAGCATGTGATGTCGAATTTGAGGTAGAAGCCTTGAATAAATGAGTCAAAACTGATTGTAACTGACTGATTCCTCCTCCAAAAGTTGTCTCAAGTGGTGACCAACCCTTGAGGAGTCTTAAATTCTCATGAAATGCTGCCAACTTACCTAAACCTCCTTATTTGTAAGATCAAACTGTTGTGTGACCTGAAAAACCCTATTCATTGCATGATTATGAACTGTTTGATGCCTCCAAACTTGGTGGAGGTTGGATTCAACTCATATTGTGTAAATAAAATATCCACCACTTGGTCAAATTGATATTTTAAGTCTTCAAATTGAAGGTTACTATTGTGTGTATGTAATGGGCTCCTCAACTCATGCTTGGACTGCTGAAAGAAATTTAAAATCTCCTTTTGATTGCCAATAATATCTTTCATAAGAAATTTCTTCATATATGCTACACTATTAGGATTGTGACTTCTAATAGGTCTAAGACTATCCCTATTCATTATATCTTGTACTGCCTGCCCTAACATGTCATATGAAGAATTTGTATTTATTTGACAAGGGACTGCTCCTCCAAGCCTACTATGATTGTTCTCAACCTTTTTGGTTGTCTTCTGGGACTTGCAACTAGTTTGGTCATTGCTCTATGTACTGATCAATGAATGTTTCCTTGGGTGCCTCTATCATTTTGGGATCTTTGAGACTGAAAAACATCCCCTTAATATATAAACCTTGTACTATTACTATGCTTCATGAATGTTGTTATAGGAGCATAGGACATCCCTTGTCCCTAACACTCTTGATTTTATTCTTCCCTCTCACTTTGGATCTGCTCATATATGCCTTCTATCTCTAAGTCTTTGTCATTTAATGATTCTTATTCATTGTCCTTTTGAGGATAAAATGTATTTTTTCCTTTAAGTAATTATATCCTCCATCCTTTCAAAAGGCCTGAATGCTGCTATTAACTGTGTACTGATTGTGATTCATTGTCTTTTGATGTTCTAATGTTTTCTCTTAGATGGTAACTACTCTTCTTGAAAGGCTCTTATGACTTGGATGTTATCCATTATCTGTGACTCACTTTGCTCTGTGCTGCTATAAACCCCTTGGACCATAGATTTATTGAACATTATTGGTTGTTATTTTCTCATCAACTGTCCTTTGGGTGTCCTTATCAATGAACCTTAAAAAGGTTTTGATTAAGCTATGTCCTTTAACAATGATTGAGTACTATTTTGTTGATCACTACTCTTATCGATTATCATTACTTGACATGGCTGTCAAAATAGCTGCTAAGACTGTACTTTTCATATTCTCATTGTCATTACCAACTCCCTGCCCTAGTATCCTCACTATATAGTGTTATGTAGGTCACCATTGGTTGAATCCTTAGGATCTTTGTAACATGCTTTGACTGAGATTAAGATAATCCTGAATGTCAAATCTCTATCTTCTCTACTAGGATTATGCTTTGGATTAATGTGACTAACTTATTGCTGCTATATGATCTCAATATAATCCTTGACTATAGATTGGCATTAAGAGACCACATGTATTTGTCCTTCAACTGATCCTCTATCCTCTATGTCTTGATTAATTAAAAAAGCAGGTTTTCAGGACCCGAAACCTTTAACAAAGGATATTAAGATAAGACACCAAAACGATCAGTGCTTAAGAACTGCATACAAAAAGACTGGCAAAATGCCACTGAACCGAAAGGACATTAAAGCAAAAAACAACAAAGAAACAAAGAAGGCGCTACACAGTAATTTTCTTCAACAAGTCCTTCACCTTTATCACCAGCTCATCATAAGTGGCCCCAATAGCTTTAAGGTCTTCCAGATCCTTGTTATGTTTTTTGTCCTTCTTTTTGCCTCTATTGTAGGTTCTGGGGCCTTGAGCTTCCCCTGTTCCTTCAGTTTCTGGGTTGATGTCCAAGATTTCCTTTTCATCATCCAGTTTGCTAATGAGAGTGTTGGTGTTGTTGGCTGAAATCATCAGGATGCTAAGGCTCTGTTCAACAATTTTCTTTAGACACTCCTCAATTTTACCAATTTTGCTAACAGTTTCCGAGAGAGTGTGGTCGTTAGTGTTAGCAAGATTTTTCCTTTCCAGCAAATCCTTCTCAATTTTTTCAAACCTGGAGTTGAAAGCATCTCTTATGTCTTCGGCTTTGGCAATGGTGCTTTTCAGGTCCTCTATGTAGTTGGCCATGGTCTTCCCTTCCCCAGTATTGATGGTTTCTAGGATCAAGATTCTGTTACAGAGTTTTTTGTTTTCGTCCACAGCTTTCTTGTAACCATTGATAAGCCACTCCATAGTTTCCATGAAACCTTGCAAACCCTCGAGGGAAGGGTTAGAGGGGGGGTCAAATTTTCTAGGGATTGCCTTTTCCTCTTTAGGGGTGTGTTGGGTGGTAGTTGTGTCAACAACCCTAAGAGCCTCTTCCATGGTCTCCTTTTCTAGATTCTAATCAGCTTCTAGGGCCCTTACCTGCGTGTGGGCTTTCGGTTCCTTAAAAATCTCCTCTTTCTTCTTGTGCATTTTCCTAGTCTGGGTGTGAGATTTTGTCTTCTTCTTCAGCAACCCTTGAGGGTTCTCCTCCTCAGAGTCATGCAAAGTCTCCTCTTCCAAAGAAATGCTAATCAGGGGTCTACCTTTAGGCTTTTTTCCCTTAGAGGATGAGGGTCTGGTTTTGATGTATTTCCTCTTCTTCCCACTTTCATAATCTGAGACATCCATGTTGTCCTCAGTGTCAGTAGAAGGGTCACTTTCAGGCTCCTCTTCCTCTGAGAAGGTAGGGTCAGACCCCTCATCCTCAGAATCCACAGAGGGCTACATCTGAGAAATTTGGTTGGCCTTAAGATGGTCATAGATTAGGACCATAAGGCCTTGATGCATGGTCGTATCACCCAGTGGGTTCTCTTTGTAGGTCTTGAGGGATGCATTCATCAAACAGAGCAGAAAATAAGGGAAGTTAACCTTATCATTGTGCCTAAAGTGATTTAGCAGAACAAAGTGATAACCATAAACTTTTGTGAACCTACCATCTAGAGTGATATATCACATTAAAACAAAGAGGACCTCCCGCTAGGGTTTGGAAAAAGCCCTGGGCAAGTAGTAGGTTTTGCTCAACTTTACTAGTCATTTTTTCTCCTTCTCAGTATCCGAGTATATTTCAATAGCTTCCCTATTGACTTTCCTATCTCTGTAGAAGCTGCACCCTTCTCTTGTGAGGCCTGTAGCTTGAGCAATTAAATCTTCATTGATCTCTACAATTTGGTCTCTCATTTTCAGCATGCCCTTTTTCCAATTTTTACAGAAAAAATTGGTGACCATGCCGTCTCGACCATGGAGTCTCTCCATGAATTTTGAGAAGCCACCCTTCTACAGAATACCCCAAACCTCCTCCTTCTGTTTCCAATCTTTACAGCTACTTGGTTCATATCGCCTCCTGTTACCACTCATATTGTCATTGTTCAACACCAAATTTTGAAACTTGCAGGGCAAATTAGCCAGAGAGCTTTTTCGGAACTATCAAAGTAACCCAGAAAGCATGGGAACTTATGGCATTGGTAATATAATGAATGAATCTCTCATTATTATAATGACTCGAAGTACTCAAGTCAATTCTTTTCATAATTATCCTATCCATCAAGTATTTTTGGAGTACTTCTATAACGATCATAGCAAATGATTTGCCTGACATCTTTGGGGAGTCCTTGTTCTCCCATCCACGTGGTAATTGCTTCCTTGTTAACCACCACATTGGCAGCCCAGTCAGTAGAGCCATTGGCCTCCCGATAAATGTGGGAAATGTAGCTTTTTTAAAGGTGCTAATAAGGTCTCTAGCAGAGATGATTATGTTGTAGATCAACCATGAAGGTTTTGAGACCCTTTTAAGACAATTTATAATATTGTTTGAGTCCCCTTCAATCCATAGGTAGGGACAATTCCATTTTTTAGCTAGGAGGATACCTTGGAGAGCTGCCATAGCTTCAACTTTATGATTAGTTTGGATTCCAATAGGGACATCAACCATTTCCTTGCACATTCCTTTGTCATCTCTTAGAACAGCTCCACAACCTGAAGGACCCGGGTTACCTTTGGCTGCACTATCAAAATTAACTTTGAACCAACCATGAGGGGGGGTTTGCCATTTGGATTCAAGCCTTTTATTATGGTTGAGGTTTGGACTGTTGGTACTCTTCATATTCCACACCCTTAACATATTTGCTTCCAGAGAGTTGTTTGAAAAATAAGGTCCCTCAATGATCCCTATATTTTCCTAAATCGCCCATTGGATTTTCTGGAACACAATATCTTGATTGAGGGAAACATCCCTGAAGATTTGATTATTTCTTTCTTTCCATAGTCCCCATAGGATGTGAGGAAGAGAGAGCTGCCACAAAGATCTCAAAAAAGAATTGGTCCATTTTATGTTCCAGGAGGAAAATAGATCTTTGATGGTATTGGGAAACACCCAGACAATGCTAAAACTATTGAGAAATCTTTCCTAGACTGAGGCTGAGAAGGGGCAGTGGATGGCAAGGTGGTCCATAGACTCTTCTTCCTGAAGGCATAGAGCACATCTATTAGGAAAAGCAAAGCCTCTGCTTTTTAGGTTGTCAAGGGTCAAGATTTTATTATGGAGGATGGTCCAGAAGAAGAAATTGATCTTGGGGGTAAGGCCTTTAATCCAGACTTTAGACCAGAAGGGATTACCTAAAGGATTGGGGGACAAAACACAATACATAGAGGAAACAGTTAGGGTACCTTTGGGATCATGTTTCCAGATCAGGGAGTCAACCTCTTTGTTCAACCATACCACAGACAAATGGATCTTGAGCTTAGAAAGGCTTTGGTGGATGCTTTCAATATTCTGCCATTTGTTACCAGTCCAGTACTCAGCAACTAAGGAGCCAAAAGATCTTATACAAGAGGGAGCATGAGGGGCCCATTCATTTATTTCTATCAAAGGTTTATCAAAAAGATAGGGATCCTCCTAGAATTTAACTTTCCTACCATTACCAACTTTCCAGATCACTCCTTTGGCTATACTTTCTTTGCATTTAGAGGCATAATTCCATATGTGGGTGTAGACATCTAAAAATGGTCAATGCTTGTGGAGTCATACTTTAATATTTGTGCATTGCCTTATTTTAGGGTTCTTGCATCGCATTAACATTTCTTCTATGTTGCGCACTTGGTCTTTATCATTTGCGAGCATCGATTCCTTCTTCTTCATTCCTCATTTTTCTCACTTTCGAATTAGGTCTTGTCGATAGCAATCTTTAGTCATGATTTTGGTTGATCTTATCCTGTCGCATCATGGTGCGTGCTCATTTATCATCATTTTGGACATCGTCAATCCTAATCGATGATAGAATTAGGGTTTTGTCCTCTTTTCAATCTTTCAATCATCTTTATCTTGTTAGTAATCATTTGCGATTATCAATTTGTCAATCTTGTCATTTTGCGATCGATTCATCATCGATCCTTTTCCTTTTCAATCATGTCAATTTGGATCGATTAGTCATTGTTCCTCGTCAATTGGCGCCTATCAATTTGATCTCCTTGTCAATCTTGGTCAATTTGTCATTGATTTTTGTCAATCAATCTCAATCATTTATCAACATTGGTCCTTTGTCAATCAGAATCATGATCGAACCTATATTAATTTCTTGTTGTCTTGACCTAATTCCTTGTCCTCTTATTTCTAGGGTTTTATGATTTGTTCATTTAATCCTTTTCTTCTTCTTTGTGGGTTAAATAAATCTATTTATTTAGTCCTAGGTCTCTTTCATGAATTAATTAATGGATGAAAACCTATTAATTAATTCACCTAATTTCTATTTCATCTTTTTCCTCAATTTTCTAATTTGCCAATTTCTCCTAATTCCTAATTTCTATTTCTCCTATTTTCTTTAATTTTTCTAATATTTCCCCTAATTTCATTCCCTCATTTTCTCCTATGTTTATGCTTCCATTTGTTGCAATCATGGAGGTTATTTTCTCTCTTCTCTTTTGTCATGGGAATGGCATTTCAATCTTGTCATAATTTGTCATACATCTTGCATAGCAACTTGTCATAATTTGTGCATAATTTGTCATACTCCTTGCATAGAAATTGTCATACATTTGTCATAATTTTGCCATTCTTGATTTGAATTTCCTTTCAAATCTCTTCATGCTAATCTTGTCCTCTCTCCAATTTGTCTATAAATTGGATGAGTTTCTTCAATAAAAAAAGGGGGAATCAATCACATTTTCGAGTAACCTTACGCTGCGAATTTCATCTCTCAACAACTTGCTTTCCACTTGCATTTTGCACTTGTAGGTGAGATCCACATCAAATTTGAAGGTGAAAGAAGAACAATGGAGCCACATGAAGGAGATATCTGCATCGGTTTGCTTCAATTTCATTTGATTTGAATATCTTGTCTTTATGTCTTCATTGATTGGATTAGGATTGCTTTCATAGAAGCTTTAGGTTTTGTGGTTGTCCTAATTGCTATTGTTTTGATGACTTTCAATTTCTTGATCTACATTTCTGGTGAACCCGATGTGAACTAACCCCTTAACCATGTTTTGAGTGCTTTTGAGTTGTTTGCAGGTGAAAAACTCAAGAAACAGGGTCACTCGGAGCTTTCTGGACACTTATGCACCTGTGTTGACATTTTTTGTGCCTGTGTTTGAGTTTTCTGCGCCTGTGTTTAAGTTTTCTACGCCTGTGTTGAAGTTTTATGCGCCTATGTTGATTGGTTCTGCGCCTGTGTTGAGGCATTCTGCGCCTGTGCAAGGCTAGAAACAGAGGTGAAATCAGTTGTTTTTACTCGCAAATTTGTTTGTTTTCATTTGAACATGGCTTGTTAAGTCATTGAATATCTTTGTTTCAAAATTCATGTCACTTTAGGCTAGGTTTTGCATAGTCCAACTTAGGTCCTAGGACATATTGTCATCTCCCTTCATTTTAGTCCTTTTCATTGCAAGCGTCCTCATTTTGCACTTAGGTTCAAAATCATTTCCCTAAGTTTGCATTTCATTGTCATATCCAAGCTAGATTTCCATTTAGGTGACATTCGTGCATTATCCTTGTCATGCTAAAATTAGGTCTTGCATAGGTTGCATTTTGCATATTCCAAGTCATTGGTCTTCGCATATCCTTATCATTGTATTGTCATCTTGTCCTGGCTTCATCTTGTCATATCATATCCTTAGATCATTTTCATGTCATATCCTAAGTCATTGTCATAATCATTGCCTTCTTGCATTTAGTCTCAAAAATTTGGTTTGTCAAACTTAAAAAATCAAAACTTTGGATGATACCCTAAGTTGTTGTTAGGGAGTTTTGACCTTGTCTAAAATTTGTCCTTTCATTAATATCATTTTTGTCAAACCTAGCTTAGTATCCAAGCATATAGGTGAGACATTGTCAATTTGTCCCATTGTCCTTTAAGGTCTTGGCTTCATTTCAACTTCCTAAGGATGAGTCTTTAGGTTTGCATTCCAAAAAGTTTGTCCAAACCTTGAAAAACAACAAAAACATAGGTTGCATTCTTGCCATAGATTACATTTTCATCTATTTAGGTTGCATTTAGCTGCATATCATACATCATCCTTTTAAAATCAAAAAAATCCGAAATATATTGCATTTGCATAGTGACATGCCTGTTGAAACAAGGTCAAAATCTAAGAAGATGGGCCAACCAACATATCAACCCATTGACAACGTATCAAACTCATAGTTTCAACCTAGTCAAACATTACAAATTGAAGGTTCGTCAAACACATCATTACCACAATATGGAATGGTTCAACTTGGACCACCTCCATTATATGAGCCAGTGTTTGTACCCATGAAACCGAGATATGGGAGTGTTCCACCAACACCAAGGGAAAATGCACCTTTTGACTGGAATCAACTGAACCTGCAACATGAAATTCAAACTCAAACATTACATGAGGAACAAACTCTTTCACAACTATATCCAACCCAACAAAAAGGCAATATTGGTCAAACTTTTTATGATGAAACAAGTCTCCAAATACAAAAACTAGAGGAGAAACTAGCTCGAGAAACAAAGATCATTGAATAAAAGGTGAAAAAAAGTGAGAAGATTAGATCCCAAATGTCCAAAACATTTAAAAAATTTCAAGGTCCAAACCCAAACTTTGAGCCAATTGATGTAAGATCTCTTATTGAACAATCAAACATACCAGCTCTCCTCTCACAAATAGAGACGATGAAACAATTTCAAGAAAAGAGACAACAACATTATGTGCCTCCACAACAAGAACAAGAAGGTGTTTACTATCAATCACATTTTGAACCATCACAACCAATTGTTCAACAATTCCAACATTTCCAACAGACACAACCAATGGTCCAACATATACAACCAACACAACCAATGGTCCAATTTCAACAATATGTCCAACCAACTGTTAATTATTGACAACAAACTCAGTATCAACAACTACAATCCAAAATTCAAAAACAAACTTGCAACATGCACCAAGCCAAATTTTGAACATGTCAAACCAATTTGATCAACATCTAGTTTGAAATAAAAACATGACATCAGACCAGAACCAACTCCTTTCCAAACAAGTTCAAATTCCAGATACAACTATGTCAAAACCTCGAAAGAAAGGTGGCCTTATTGCAAGGATCTTAAGGAAATTACCAAGTGAGTTATTTGAGGAAGATCAAGATAATACACTTATGTCTAGCAATGCCTCATCCCCCCACAAACAAATTGACTCTCCAATGTCATCTATCCCTAAACTTTTAGAAGTTTCACAAGAACCTTCCATATTGTCCTCATCAAACAATACACCCAAGGATGAAATTATCCAAGGGCTATCCATAATTGATTGCCAAGATAATCCAATTCATGATGCACATCCTTGTCATGTTTCAGAAATACAAGACCCAATGCCACCAAGTACTTTATTGCCATTACCTATTTTAGAGGACCCCATTCAAAGTCCCTCTTCCTCATGTTCAAGCATTGATTCCTTGCCAGAATCCATCACAAATGTTCAAAGTGCATTTCCTTCATGCCAAAACATTGATCCCTTGTTAGAATCCCCCATGCATATCCAAAGTCCAACCACATGTCAAGAGGATGATTTAGAGCATGAAGAAACGTGTCTTGAAATAGATGAAGATCAAGATCTTGAAACCTTATCATCCCATCCAATTGTTGACCAAGATCCCATTTCCCCAGACACTCGCAATGATTCACTTATTCCTGTCCATTCTATCCAAGAACACAATGTCCTTTCAAATCCCATTGACACTCCATTCCCTGAGCAAGATCAAGATATCCCAGTCCATCCAATCCCAAATGATCCCCTTCCATTTCATGAAAAAAATGTCCTTTCAAATCCCATTGGCATTCCACTTCCTAAGAAAGATCAAGATATCCTTTTTAACCTTTATGATGATCCCATTAAAAGTCCAGTGCAAAGAAACTTTAAAGAGGATTCCAATGATCTTCCTCCTTGTCAAGATCAAATTATTCCTTTAAATCCTCCACAAGATCCTTTTGTTCCTCCATCTCCTTGTCTTAATCCTCCATATACACTCCAAGATCTCATTTCTTTTAATGATCCCATTATTTATCCCATTCCATCTCTTGAATATCCTGTCATTGATCCATGTCCACCACACAATCCTAGTCCCCCTCATAATCTTAGTCCCCCTCATGATCCTAATCCCCCTAATGATTCTAACATGGTGCAAGATGTTCATGAACCCCTGACATTACCAATGTGTTATTCCTCTTTGGTCCAATCTGATCCACTTCATGATCTCATTATTTGTCTCATATCATATCTACCTAATAATGGACTTGCCTCTTCCTCTAAAAGAAAAGAGTATCCTACAAGTCAAGATATTCATAAGGGCCAAGGGGTAGACCTTCACAAGAAAGAACTCCTCAATATGAAAGAAAATTTTAAGGTTCATGTCTACACAACTCACTCTCAAGACGTTGGTATCCCTCCATCAAAATCAAAACATACACCTTCCCCATCATACTTTCCATCCATCTTAGGTCCTTATATCCCTTCATCCTCTATGCAAGGTCAGTAAAGGCACACATCCTTGAGTAAATTTCATCAATCCAAAAGAAGTCCATTTCATTCATATCCATCCATGCATTCCTTTCCCCCTCCAAGCAATTTGGATGCCAAGTATAAAAGTCATAAGTCTAGAAATCCACATGTATTCAAGGATCAACATGTCCAATATAATCAACATGTCAAAACAAAGAAAAATTTGATCTATAAAGGAAAGGAAAAATCCAAAAGGTCACAAAGTCCCATTGCTCAAAAACAAAAGTTAAAATCTATATGGGTTCCTAAATCCCTTGTGCAAGCAATGCACTCCAATGAACCACAAAATCATGAAAAATCAAAAACCATGTGGATCCCTAAGTGGCTCCTTGAAGCACAAAAGCCTAAAGAAACATCCAACTTGGCATCCAAAGTTGCTATTCCTCCATCCAACCCTCTCAAATTTGTTGCTCCATCACCTTCTTCATCCATTTTGGGCCCTTATGTCCCAAAATCCCAAGCTATTCCTCCATCCAAATCTCACAATCTGAGATCCATTTTTCCTCCATCAATCCACCACCTGTCAAGGTGTGTTCCAATGTTGATCTTGCCTTCATTTCCATCTAGTGAAGCCCAATTCTTCCAATACCCTATCCATTATCCAATGCATATTTTCCATCCTTCGATCCCTTTGATCCCATCCTTTGCATAAATCCTTGCCTTAATTTCATCTCTTTTTCCATGTCCTTATCCTACCAACGTCTTTGAGCATACTTTTAAAGGTCATGGTCCATTTTTTTCAAGGCTACTATCCAAACAAAAAGATGTTTGAGTCCTTCTTCCGTCCCCTATCATGTGTCCATTTTCGACTAAAATGCCAAAATCTAGAAAAAAAAAAAGTGAGAAAAAAGGAAAAAGAAAAAAAAAAGTAAAGCAAAAATAATTTGTCCACTGGTGAAAACCTGGCAAACAGGCGCCTTGGGCAAGTACCGTGATGAAAACTTGGCAAACAAGCATCATGCGTAATCTATGAACTTCTTGCATACCGTACTTGGGGACAGGTTTTATCCTATCATATCCTTTTGTCCTTCATTGTTCCATTATCCTATCGAACCCCTATCATTACCCTTCATATCCTATTGTCCCTCATGTCTAGTTTCCCTTTCCACCTTTGATTTTGACAAGCCTGAGGATTGTCATGAGCATCATGCATCTTGTTTGCAACTTTTAGTCTATTATAGCTTTTGGTATTTATCCATTTGATTATTACAACCTTTCATCCATATTCCCTGTCTTATTGCAACTTTCTGCCACTATCCCTTAGCCAATCCTGACCTTCAGTCCATGTCCCTTATCCATTCTTGGTCTTGCTTGTCCTATCCATATCTTATCACTATCCATACACTGTTTTTCATTCCTTGATCTTGATCTGACATAAGGACGCAAAATTTAAACATGGTTTCAAAAACCTCTTGACATGTCCCTCATGCCATGTCACTTCTTTACATTGTCATATCCAGTCTCTTGTCCCATCATGCAATAGCCCTTGAAAATTGCATCCGTATTGTCTCCATGATAAAAGGCCTTTGTCTTCCCTCTATCCACCAACATTTCAGAAAGCCTATTTATTCACCTGTCATATTCCTTGCCTTGCTAGACACTGGGGGCAAAATCATAAAAATTGAATAATGTCCTGAAAAAATCCCTAAAAATCAAATAATGTCCTGAAAAAATCCCTAAAAAGTCAAATAAAGTCCTGAAAAACGAACAAAAAAATTGTAAAAAACTCGAAATTCCTACAAAGTGAAAAACATCAAAATCCAAAAACAATTTCTTTGGTATTTTGCATTTTGTCAATAAATGGTCCTCTTTGTGCATAGACAGATCGCTGAGCATACATCCAACGACAATCAATCAAACATTGTGCTTTAATAAAATCACGCATTAACAGATGAACTGTTCGACCAAGCAAGCATTCAACCTGATCACAGTTGTCACATCAATCCAAATAGCATCAACATTACCATTGTTCCTTGTCAACATTATCATGGGTCTTATACAGGGTGTGGTATACTCGAAACTAGACTGTGTCCTATCTTCAACGAGGTACCGCATTCCCTGAAACCAGACAACATGATCATTCTTGTTTTCTACTTTTGACAATGACGATCAGATTTTTTGTTTGACTTGGTTGAATTTGTGCATCTTATCTTTTTACTGATTTATCTTTGGCTTCGATCATGTTCCTATGTTGCTCGATGATGTCACTGAGTGATTTAGAGTGACCGGGATGGTTCCTGGTCCCTTTCCTTTTTTTTGTTGTGTTTGCTGTTTGTGGAATGTTTGTCACAAACTGGGGCAACTATATCATTCGGTGTCTGTGATAAGTACGTTCACTTTGTGAACGCCGCACAGACCTCGACCCTTGATGTGTGCAACCTAGGATGCTTCACTCATTCCTTGTGTGTGATGTGTCTGTCTTTTGCAAAAGGGGTTGCATTCTAGCTTTGGCCTTCAATGCCATGATGCTCTACATCTGCTTTGCTACAATAAATAAAGGTTCTCACCTACTTATGTGCATTTGTGAAAGCAAGTTTTCCTTCATCTCTAATTGTCCTTTGTCTAATTTCTTCTTACTAACATTTCTTCTGTCAGTCTTGGTAGTCCGTTCGATCTAGTTCTCTGATCTCTAAAAAATAAAAAATAGAAATAAGCTGCATCCTGCATTCATTGGTTAGTACATTTGCATTATATCAAGCCCATACAAAGCATTTTATCCATTTCATCTTATAAATGCATCAAAAACATAAACAACATTCATACATGTTACAAAGATAGTACATAGACAGTGCATAAGACATCCATACATGGAAAGTAAACATAAGCCATAACACATTGCATCCCATCATATAGCTGCATATCATATCATATATCAAAAAAAAACAAAAAAAAACAAAGAGAAAAATATCGGAGTACAAAATATGACTGTTTGTCCTACATATGGCCCGCAGGCTGAGTACATAATGTCAAACTATATATGTCTCTATCATAAGGAGCACGTGCCTCTATCACTGGGTGCTCCCTCTATCCTCCTCATCCCTACCGTGTCTCGAGGATGAAGCCCCTCCTGTCCCTGGTCCTGGCTATGTTGGTCTCATAGGTCCACTCACCCCCATGTTGCTCACTGACCTTCGAGAGCATGGCCTGCTCTCTGTCCTCGATCATGACCGATATGATGTTGCTCTCTACTCTGGTGGAACTGCACTCTCATATAGAGTCCTCAAATGGCACATCTCATCTCCTACCTCTAATAACATCTGTGCCATCTCACGTGCACTAGCATCCCTAATCAACCCAACATACTCGGTCACTCTCTGCTCTGCTTGCTGTGCCTGGGCTATCGCTGTATCTCAAGCCACTGTCAGCCTGGTTATCTCTACTCTGAACGTATCCCTCTCAATTGACCACTGCTCCTGCTCTACTCTCCACTGACCCTGCTCTATCCTCAAGATAGCATTTTGTCTCTCCAATGTAGCAATGTAATCATGTTGACTCGCTATGGCAGCCCTACATATATGCATCTCCTCTATGCTAGTTGTCTCCTGCCCTATGGGTATATCCTACAATGACTCATGATCTGCTAGATCTGGCTCATCTCTCTGTGTGCACCTAGGACTCTCCTCTCCCTCATCATCCTCCTTAGCCTCCTCATCCCCCTCATCCTCATCCCCCTCCTCCTCATCCCCCTCATCCTCATCATCTCCCTCCTCCTCTCCAATGAGTGGGAAGTCCTCCTGTCTCCTAGGAACCGGAATATCAGGATCTGTCAATGGCACTAGCTGCTGTCGTGCAAACCATCGCTCATACTCCTCTGTCATCCCGACATCTACAACATCTGATCTCCAATCCCACTGTCTCCGCTGTAGTTGTATGAATTCGGCATATGCTATGTGTGGCTGAATCATCCTCCCCCACTGACTCATCTCTCTGTGGGATCGGGCAAAGTGTGCAGTCCCTATCGGTACATCCTACCTCTCTCTAAACTATCGTCTAACTCTCTCTGGCAGATACATCTCAATCACTCTCTGGTGATTCACTGGTCGCCCAATCAGGTATCTCTCCTGTCTACAATACGGTAGCTCATCACCATCATCTGACCATCCAGGGCAATCATGATATGGCCTCCATGTGAAATCTCTCAATATGTATCCGAATGGACCCTGTCTCAGTGCTCCCCCATAGCAGTACACATATGGTCAATGTGGTACTACCTATCTCTCTGTAATCGACCGACATATGGCTATGTGCTCAAATTCCCATACCTATAAAAGTGTGACCCCACAGCTCAAAGTCTGTACCCTCTGATATGCTATCTGATGCAATTGAAAATATAGCATGGTAAGCACACATGATCCCCATGCGTATATAGTCCCCTCTATCACCATCCTCTCTAAAAATCTTCCCCATCCAATAGGGAATCCATGTCCTCATTTGTCACCTGCTAATAGGCATGCCATAACCACTGCTATCACCACATATCGTTGATCATACTCTGCTGCCATGGTCTCCCAGCGGATCTCCCTCTCTATGATATCAAGGTCATCTGTGTCACACTCAAATAATCTACACAAAGAGTATCTCCCTGTCATTGGGTCGTACACCACCATCTCCCCATGAATCGGAATGTGGAGGATATGCCACATGTCCTCTAGTGTCACAGTTGCCTCTCTAGTCGGAAGATGGAAAGAGGAAGTCTTTGAATGCCATCGCTCGGCCAATGCGGTGAGAAGTCTTGTGTTTGCCCTAATCTCGAGTATGTACGTAATGTAGTATAATCCAAGTCCTGCTAATGTGTCTTTGTCAGTACTCCTGAGTCCTGCTAATGTGTTTGCTTTAAGAAGTTGGAGCTTTCCATCCTGACTTAGGAGGGCTCCTTTCTAGCCAACTAAATTTTTCTGGAATTTGTCCACTAGAGAACTCCAAAAGGAGTCAGGAGGAGCAGTGCCCATTGGGAGACCAAGGTAGTTAGCAGGAAGATCAACAATCCTACACTCCAGGATTCTACTGATTCTCTGTTGTCTTCTCTCCGGGGTGTTGATGAAAAAAACTTCACATTTTCTCCATTTGATTAGCTGACCCGAAGCAGAGGCAAACTTACAAAGAGTACTCTTCAAAATTTTAGCTTCAGAAATACTAGATTCCCCCATGATAATAGTATCATTGACAAATTGTTGAAGTGAACAAACAAGATCCGCTAAGGAAGGGTGAAGACCCTTAAAGGAGCCTTGCAAAACCAAATTTTCCATACTCCTTCCAAAACATTATGCCATAATAATGAAGAGGATGGGGGAAATAGGATCCCCTTGCCTAATACCTCTAGAAGCTTGGAAAAAAGGAGAAGGGGATCCATTGATAAGGACATCAAAAGATGCGGAGGTGATAAGTTGGGTGATGAGATCCAAAAATCTGGGTGAGAAACCAAAAGACATGAGAACCTTCAAGAGAAAAGACCAGTCAACCCTATCATAGGCTTTGGAGAGATCAAGCTTTAGGATGAGACCCTGCTTCTTAGCTTTAACAAGAGAGTGGATGTTCTCATGGATAGTAATAATAGAGTCAAGAATTTGATGACCAGGGACAAAACCATTTTACTAGTGATTAATAAGAGCAGGAAGGACAGATAGCAATCTGGAAGTTAGAACCTTAGAGATAATCTTATAAAAGGAATTGCAAAGACTAATAGGTCTAAATTTGTCCATAGAGTTAGCACCTTGAGATTTGGGAATGAGAGCCAGAAAAGTGCCATTGATTTCTTTCAAAAGTTTCCTAGGCCCAAAAAATTCCTTGACCCCATTGGAAACATCTTTCCCGACAATGTCCCAGAAATCTTTTAAAAAGAACATTGGAAAACCATCCGAGCCCGGCGCTTTGTTACCATCCAAGGAGAAGACAACATTTTTTATTTCCTGATTAGAAGGAATGGAAGAAAGGGAGGCATTCTTATGATCATCAATGAGACAAGGGATATTAAGAAGAAAACAAGATTGAGCTTCAACATCCAACCTATGATCCCTCTTTAGTAGTTCCGAAAAAAACCTTTTAGCTTCATTCCTAATTTCCTCCTTGATAATCTCCCCGCTATCCACCACGAGTTTGGTAACACTATTAACTACTTTATGCTTGATAGTCGACATTGACATGTGGAAGAATCTTGTGTTCCTATCTCCTCCCTTAAGCTAGATGCATCTAGATCTCTGCTTCCAAAAGGATTCCTCTTTGGCAATGATATCATGATATTTTTTTAGAGTCTCATTTTCATCAGCAATGGACACAATTCTGAAACCATCTTTCTGGATTTGAGTTTGTATTTCTTTGAGGTCTTCCTGGACTTTTCTTTTGGCCTCAAAAATGTTCCCAAAGCTGGATTTATTCCAGTCTTATGTTGTCCTTTACACTTTTAAGCTTCTTAACAACTCTATACATAGTAGTTCCCTCAACTTGAATGCTCCACCATTTCTGGATATTACTTTTGATGTCTGGGTGGAGGGTCCACATTTTTTCAAATCTAAAGGGGAAGTTTCTCCTTCTGTTGATGGATTCAGCAATAAAAATGATGGGAAAATGATCTGAACCAACCCAAATGTGGGCTGACAAAGAACAAAAATAATAACTATACCAGTCATCAGAAATGAGAGTCCTATCAAGACGAACTTGGATAAGATCATTACCAGTTCTCCTGTTAGTCCAAGTATAACTACATTCCTATATATCCAATTCATTGAGAGCCTGAGAGTTAATGAAATCCATAAGGGCCAACTTGCTTTCCAGCTGAGTGGGGCTTCCTCCATATTTTTCCTCCTCTCTCAAAGGAGTATTGAAGTCTCCCATAACTAGCCAGCTAAGATTTCTGAAGCTGTCCCTAGGTTGAATAAGTTTTTTCTAGAAGGAATTTCTAGCCTTCAAAGTGTTGGGAGCATAAATGTTGGTGAGGACCCATGAAGTACCATCTTTTAGGTGCTCAAATTTTATACAAGAGAAATTGTTGTCCAGGATGATAACATGCCTTTTGACAGAATTAAGATTCCAAATGGTAGCTATGCCTCCTGAAGCACCTTCAGACATTTCCTCTTATCTTTTCTCTTTCTTATACTTTAAGTTATATTCCATATATACTTTCAGGATGTTTGAGAGGGGTTTCAGACCTCTAGGAGTTGTAATGCAAAATCTAGTTTTTGGAAGATCTTCTAAATTTCAGACTTAGTCAAATTTCAGGGCATTTCAGGCTCAGGATTGTAAAATTTGTAACCAAGATCAGAATTTAGGCTTGTGTAAGCCCACACTAACATTTGATCACTGATTGTGTGCAGGTTCTAATATTTTTTTTGTGCAGGGGAAGGAGTTAGTTTAGAGGGTTTAAGTCTCTTTTTTTACTTTCTTTCAACAAAAGTTGGTTAAAAAGAACTCACTCTCCCTTTTTACACAAGTTAAAATAAACCTCATCATTTTATTTGGATGCATAAAATGAACTTCATGCCTTCCTTTTTGGTGTTTTAAAAGAAAATTCATCTTTCTTTATTGCATGGTAAAAAGAACAACAAAGCAAACCTTTCATTCCTGCAAGTTAGGAAAAACACTTCATTTTGGAAGCTCTAAAAAGAACAAACAATCTTTACTTTGGCAAAAGTTTTAAAAAGAACCTCACCATCCTTTGGTGTTTAAAAGGATTCACTTCATTTTGCAAAGTAAAAGAACCTCATCTTCATTTTGTATAAGGCAAAGAGGGAACGTTTTCCCCTATCGACTTTAATTTTGTTGACCAAACATCACGATTTACTTTGTTGACTAGGCTTGTTTTACAAAAAGTTTTGGAAATACACACTTTGCTATGAAAGGTTAAAAAGAACATCATGCTTGTTGGAGCAACATCTCCAAATAGAAGTTAGCAAATCATTGTCTTGGAGGCTAAAAAGAACAACTTGATTGCCTTGTCTCGAAAGTGGAAGGTATATGCTCTCCCCATAACTGGGTGACCAAAAAGCCAAACCACTCTTATGCTTTCAGTATTTCAAGCAATAAATCCTTTAGCAGGCCTGCCTTCCAGAGGAGTTGCAATCAACTCTTAAAGCCATTTATGGCCGGTGTGAAGGGAATGACCTAAGTGGGGAACGGCTTTGACGCCAAGTATTCCAACCCACTATAATCAAATGTGGAAAGTGACGAAAGTCCTTTTCAACAGTTGCGCGCAGTGATTAGCCTTCCCCCAGTATCCTCGAGATATGTAAAGCCTTTGTTCTAAAGGTTGGGAAGCCTCCTGAGGGAGTTTATCACTGACGGCCGAACGGGAAGCCTGATTACGAACTTTAGCATTAGAAACTTTGAGCTGAGTCAGTCGCCAAACATTGGCAATATCATAGTGCAAGGGTGGGGAAGAATCTGCCCCCAAGATTACTCACCATATATCTCCCAAGATAACTACTCAATTGTGAAGCAATTCACTTTGAGTTAATTTCTGGCAAAAGGCAAAAAAAAACGGGCGCCCTCTAAGGGGTGACACGGCTGTTTGAGCTGACGGAGTATTGAGACTAGTGGGCTATGATATTGTGAATGACCTTTGAATAAAGAGTCTATCTGATGTGTCTTTTGTTGTAAATCAAACCAGTGATAACATCGAGGATTTGAACACATCCTCAAACGAATATACACTCAATGTTTAGCATTAGGACGATCATTGTCTTCATGTGTGCTATGTATTCTTGTCACAAATGTTAAAATATCTTGCAAAGTATCCAACAATCAAACTCAAAAGTCAGTTCAAACAAGGAAGAATCATAAAGTGGAGAAGATTTCCATATCCAACAAAACATCTTTTGAGATGCTTATCAACATTTCAACTATCTTTAGGAAAGACTTTCATCCAACAAGATTCGAGAAAAGAACAAACTCAAATGATCCTACTCCAAGTCAAGATCAAGATCAAGGAATCTCTTCATCCTCCAAATCTATCTTAGGTCCTTTCATTCCACAATCGAATTCTCCATCCCTTCCATCCATCTTGGGTCCTTACTTCCCTCCATCCACAAATCCATCACCTCAAATGATCCATAAGAAAGATCAATGAGGAGCACATCTTTGAAATTCTTTCAATCCTCTATCTAAACATCTTTCCAAAACTTCTTCTATCATTTCCTTTATCTATTTAGGGTCCTTCTGTCCCAAAAATTCAATTTTCCTCCATCTCTTCATCACTTCTCAAGTACCAACACTCATCCGAAAAACATTTCTATCTATCCTTGCACAAATCTTCCAACATTCTATCTATTATCCAACACCTCTTTTCTATCTTTCCATCTCTTTCATTCAATCCTTTGCATACATCATTCATCTGTGAAATAGGAATTTGTGTCATTTTGTCACATACTTTCCCATGCTTGAATCTATTGTTCAGTCCTTTTCCTAGATATCTATTCATGAAATGCTTCAGAATCCGAGGTTGTTCCTCTTTAACATTTTCTTTTGGTTGGGATACACACTCAATCCAAAAAAGAACCACTTATCGTATCTTGGTACCGACATCTTTTGATTACTATATCTCATACACTTAATCGATTTCTCTAAAAATCATTGTGATCTCTTAAATTGAAGACATGGCTAGTGAAAATTCTAAAATCTTGCTTCAGCGCCACTGTAATTATCACACCCATGTAAGTTTCATCACTTACAAGCCAATGCAAGAAAAATAAAGAAAAAAAAAAAAAAAAAGCAATATCAAAAGCAGCAAGAAAATGAATATCAAGAAAAGCAAAATGCAATGAAATGCAATATCAAAATGATTGGCTATGGGAACATGCAAGTAACTCCATCGGGGCTATGGACGCCTGGCTGGCAATGGAGCAATATTTGTGAGATTATAGCGATAACCTCGTCGGGGCTATGGATGCTTGCTGGCAGCGAGGCTCTATCCAGGATGCTTTTGAAGTTAAGGTAACTCATGTAGCTAGCCATGTTGGATTCTGAAGATTACAATGATCATATGAGCCAGAATGAACCCACTTGCACACACATGGGTAATCAAAGAACTAAGTACCTTGATCCAGTTTGAGATTCTTCTTCCCTTTTGAGTCTGCTTCCTAGTTGCTAGAAATGTTCAGTTGAATTTTCCAGAGGTTCTAAGTGTGGGTTGGGTCTCTATCTTTGAAAAGTTCAAAAACACTTATTCAGATGGTGCTAAATACTATGACAATCTTACATATCACCTTTTTGCAAATGGAAACCTCTATGCTTGGGGGCAAAGTTCATCCACTCTATTCTTCCTACCATATCTCCCATGTCCTCTAATCCATATCCCTTATCCTATATATTCATTTCTTCTATCATCCAATTCTTTCTACAATCTTGCTTCACTCTAATCCATATCTATCTATCCTATCTATTCATTGCTTCCATCATCCAGTGCTATCTATATCCTATCTCTATCCATATCCCCTTTTTCATCCTTGATCTTGATCAAAACTATGGACAACAAATCTATTTCCACCTCAATGGTTCAGTCATCCATTCATCCATTCCTTGTCTTGATATACATTGGGGCAACCAAATACATCTTTCTTCTAATCCAAAAACTCAAAAAAATCAAAATATCCAAAAACCCAAAAAAATCAAAATATCCAAAAACTCAAAAAAATCAAAATATCCAAAAACTAAAAAAAATCAAAATATCCAAAATCTAAAAATCGACAAAATAAAAAAAAAATCAAATCAACAAAAAATCAAAGCATGAACACATGGACCATCCATCAAATCAGATCAACAACAGGAAAACTCTCAAAGTCTGCAATGAAACTTATCACATGTCTTGTTAATCAATTCATTACTTGAAATCAACATCAACATCAAACATGTCTTATACAGGGATAGGTACACTCGAAACCAGACAGATCGGTTTTATACGGGGTACTCACTCTTTGAATCTAGACATTCCTATCAATCATCAAGTCTTGATAATCAATCCATCCATCAACATCATTTTTCATCAAAGCAGAGTGACAAAAACAAGCCATAAAACTATTTCTTAAGCAAAATTTGTGTCAAACAAAGTTGTCTGAATCCTAAACGAATTGAGCAATAGAGGATGTCTCTCCTATCATAATCCGGAAAATTTTCATCATCAGTATCAATCAAATCCTTTACCATCTTACGGATTTTATCTCAAAAACACTTGTTTAGAATTTTCAAATTGTCAAATCCAGTTTCCAGACCGGGAGGTTTTTATCCATATCATTTGACACGCTTTATCCTAAAGGGGCAGCTAAACCTTCACTCTGATAAAGTAAGATTTGAAATTTCTCAAACAGGAATCAACTAAATCCAAACCAATCAAAGGAATCCATTGATCACTCATGCATGACTAATCACCTTATTCTGAGAAGAAAGAACCTCTATCGTAACATCACGTTGAAGAAACAACAACCTAGTTTTTCCAAATTCATCAAGAGAAATAAGTTTTTATACATCAATCATCAACCAAATCATAACAATGACATCAATCAGTATGACTGCTGGATTTTATTCTAGTTAGCCTTATCTTTATCAATTGATGGTAGTACAGGGTTCACAAATCATATTGTACATATCATATCCACCCATCTGAGACATCACCAGAAATTCACAAATGCTTATCAATCTTGGACATACTTAGTGTAGTCACTGTCCTTGGTTTATCTGAAACAATTATCCAAATAATATCCCACCATGGCTAGGTGATCAGTGTACATATCTATATCAAAGTAGTATCAACAGCAAGGGGCAAAATCCTGACCTCGCTTGGGGCATTTCGCCTTCAAGATTTTCAACATCAGACCAAAAACGTAGCAAGACAACAAGGATCAAAACAACCAACAAATACCAAACTACAATGCAAGAAGGCTAAACATCACAGACTTGAACTGATTTCAACTAAACAAAGATCTATTTGCAAGATGTTTTAATTGACAAGAATACATTTCCAATAGCATGCATGCTTACTTATGGTTGTTAATTTTTGCTTATCATATCTCCTAAGTGACTCCAGGATGTCTTACGACTAGAGAAGCAAGGAAGGAATGTGATGTTTTATTTGTCTTCTATCTGTGAGTGAAGTCTTTTACCATGCAAATTTGTCCTATGAAGAAATCCGGTGGCATATCACTGAGGACATTTCGGATTTGTATGGGACAAAGGTTAACTCTTGTATGTTTACGCAATACGCACTCAGGTCATCCTGGTTCAATTATACCTTGACGCTTGTGCTATCTTGCAAAATCAAATATCATGTAAATTTTTCTCAGGTCATTATGGTTCAATTATACCATTATTCTTGTATAAATTTTCAACATATCCTAAACAAATCAATGCTCAATGATGATATCTACAAAGAAAGCAAACAAATGGCTATATCGGATGGCAAATGTAGGACGAGGATGCTCCAAAAAAAAAAAAAAAGCATTAGTTGCATATCATTTTAACATAGTTGCATATCATTTTACAATTAGTTGTATATCATATCATACATCTCATTTTCAAAATATCATTCATCATTCATCATTGCATCTCTCGCATGCATATCTATCACATCATCATGGAATCTTTCTTCAGTTTCATATCTCCATCATTCTTCTAAACTGTCTTCATCATTCTTCTAAACTATCTTCATCATTCTTCTAAACTATCTTCATCATTCTTCCAAACTATCTTCTATCATTCTTCCAAACTATCTTCTATCATTCTTCTAAACTATCTTCATCATTCTTCCAAACTATCTTCTATCCTTCTTCCAAAATATCTTCTATCATGTCTTATACAGGCAGTATCATTCTTGCAACCAGATGCTAAATCATCCATGTCTTATACAGGCGATATCATTCCTAAACCCAGATGATCGATCATCCATGTCTTATACAGGAGGTGTCATACCTAAAACAAGACTTGCTCTCATTCCAATCAATCTAATCAATCTTATCAAACTCATGCATGCCATCACTATCTACTCTTCCATCTTTCAAACAACATTCTTCTTCTTTTGAGAGATCATTCATGCTTTGTGTGCACGAACGATCTCCCGAGGGGGCATTATCATATCAAATCACAAAACATATCCAATATCAGTTTTCCACATCAACACAAAGATATCAAAATAAAACTTACATCAAAAACATGAAACAAATTTGCTCATCTACATCAAGTTCAAAAACCTATCATTTCATATCAACTTGTAAAACAACTCAAGTTTTCAAAAACCATATCAAAACTTGTAAAACAACTCAAGTACCAAAATCACATAAACTTGTAAAACAACTCAAGTTTCCCACCCATATCAGCTTGTAAAACAACTCAAGTTTCCAACCCATATCGGCTTGTAAAACAACTCAGGCTTTCATACACATTGAACTTGAAACAGACAACGCAAATATATCAGTTTCTGATCAAAACAACAGCTTGATAATCTATACATAACTTGAAATATCTCACATCAAAACAAGTTATACTGACACTCATATTGGACAACTACATAAAATCATGACAGCATGACACAAATATCGAATCACACATCAAATCAAATCTGGGGCATCACACATCAAATATCGAATCTGGGGCATCACCATCAAAATATCGAATCTGGGGCATCACACATCAAATATCGAATCTAGGGCATCACCATCAAAATATCGAATCTGGGGTATCACACATTAAATCTCGAATCTGGGGCATGACTTGCAAATCAAAAGAGTGACACAAAAATTGCATTTGATCATAAATCATGATAAAGCATCATTTTCTTTGAAATAACATGTGCACACACGTCACTTCAAAGAGGGGCAAAATGTAGACGTATAAAAATGACCACATTCCTAAATGAATATTTTATGTTCATTTCCCTATTTAATTAAATCCAATTTAATTAAATTATCCACATTCTTCTATTTTATTAAGTAAATTACTCAATTTATTTAAATAAAATTCACTATACCATTTAATGAATAAATCATTTTATTCAATTAAATCCCCCTAGCCACTTTTAATTAAATTCAAATTTAATTAAATAGTTATCCTAAATTGAATAAATCAAATTTATTTAATTTCCCCAAATTACAACCAAATTGAATAAAAATCAAATAATCATGGAATCTTTCTTCACTTTCATATCTTCTATCATTCTTCCAACCTATCTTCTATCATTCTTCTAAACTATCTTCATCATTCTTCAAAACTATCTTCTATCATTCTTCCAACCTATCTTCTATCATTCTTCTAAACTATCTTCATCATTCTTCAAAACTATCTTCTATCATTCTTCCAGCCTATCTTCTATCATTCTTCTAAACTATCTTCATCATTCTTCCAAACTATCTTTTATCAGCTCTTATACAGGATATATCATTCCTGAAACCAGATGTTTTGATCAGCTCTTATACAGGATATATCGTTCCTGAAACCAGACACTTGATCATCCATGTCTTATACAGGCGATATCATTCCTAAACCCAGATGATCGATCATCCATGTCTTATACAGGAGGTGTCATACCTGAAACAAGACTTGCTCACATTCCAATCAATCTAATCAATCTTATCAAACCCATGCATGCCATCACTATCTACTCTTCCATCTTTCAAACAACATTCTTCTTCTTTCGAGAGATCATTCATGCTTTGTGTGCACGAACGATCTCCCGAGGGGGCATTATCATATCAAATCTCAAAACAAATCCAATATCAGTTTCCACATCAAAACAAAGATATCAAAATCAAACTTACATCAACAACATGAAACAAATTTGCTCATCTACATCAAGTTCAAAAACCTATCATTTCATATCAACTTGTAACACAACTCAAGTTCTCAAAAACCATATCAAAACTTGTAAAACAACTCAAGTACCAAAATCACATAAACTTGTAAAACAACTCGAGTTTCCCACCCATATCAGCTTGTAACACAACTCAAGTTTCCAACCCATATCGGCTTGTAATACACATCAGGCTTCCCACATCGAACTTGAAATAGAACACGCAAATAAATCATATTTTGATCAGAACAACACATTGATATCTACATAACTTGAAATATCTCACATCAAAATAAGTTATATTGACACTCATATTGGACAACTACATAAAATCATGACAACACGATACAAATATCGAATCTGGGGCATCACACATCAAATATCGAATCTGGTATCACACATCAAATATCGAATCTGGGGCATCACACATCAAATATCAAATATGGGGCATTACACATCAAATATCGAATCTGGGGCATGACTTGCAAATAAAAGAGCGACACAAAAAAAATTGCATTTGATCATAAAATCACAAAAACACATCATTTTCTTTGAAATAACATGTGCACACACGTCACTTCAAAGAGGGGCAAAATGTAGACGTATAAAAATGACCATATTCATAAATGAATATTTTATGTTCATTTCTCTATTTAATTAAATCCAATTTAATTAAATTATCCACATTCTTCTATTTTATTAAATAAATTATTCAATTTATTTAAATAAAATTCACTATATCCATTTAATGAATAAATCATTTTATTCAATTAAATCCCCCTAGCCACTTTTAATTAAATTCAAATTTAATTAAATAGTTATCCTAAATTGAATAAATCTAATTCATTTAATTTCCCCAAATTATAACCAAATTGAATTAAATCATTTAATTCAATTAAATCCTATTATCCCCCATCCACTTGCAAAATCCCAAACCCCTTCCTAATCCCTTCTAGAATCTTCTAATCGATTCTAATTAACCTAACCCTCCTCTAAACTTTGTCACATCCCTAAGCAAAGGGAGGTCACTTCTCAAATGACCCAAAGTCTTGGATAACCATTGAAGGTTTTCAACCTTCAACCACTAAAACCCTTAAAGTCTTTGAAAACCATTGAAGGCTTCCAACCTTCAACCACTTAATCCCCAAAGTCTCCAATAACCATTAATGGTTAATTCAAACCTTCCCACATGGTTAAAACATTTGTTTTGACTCAACCTCTATCCAACCCAAGGGTCTCATCAGGCCATTAATGCTTTGACCATGATTATCTCTTAATCATTTGCACAAAGGTTTATCCTTGGATGAACTCTTAATCTAGTGGGTAAGCCTAACTTAGACTTGACCCTTACCCTCTAGATAACCATGAGGTCTTCTCAGGCCTTTAATGCCTCCAACCTCTTCTTTCAACCCAATCCTATGTTGACGTTTGTCACCATTTCATTGGTGCAAAGTTGTGCACATGGATTCCCAACTTTCAAACTTGGCCCTTGATTGAAACTTTCAATCCTGACCATCCATTGCCCTGTTTATGCTATAAATAGAGCTCTCATTCCTCCATTTTAAAACAATCATCTTTCAAATTTGTAGCATTATACTTATGCTCAAATACTTTCAAGCTTTTCATCATCTTTATGCTCATCATTTAGCCTCTCTTTAGATCAGAATTAATCATGAATATGCATGTTTAGAATAAGTTCATTATCATTTTAGTTCAATTATAGATTAAATATAGTATGCTAGGATAGTATTCATACTAACCTCGTCATCTTATCATTTAGTTTGTTGCATTTCTAGCATCTCATCTAGCTTATAACACATCTCATACTAAAATCAGTTAAAAATCTCTCTCGTTCTCATATTTGCCATCCCTAAACCATTTTGCTCAGTAATCTGAGAGCAAAACATTGGTTTGAGGGACATTGTGAGATAGAGAACCATGGGACCCTCCTTGGGAAGCTGAGTAACACTACGTTACTCCATAGCTTGCATCAAGAAGTCCTCTGTGTGTGTGTGTGGATTGATATTTATCGTAATTTTTCACATATTTAGTTTTATTAATCCATTTTTCCCACATACAACTACCACCACTGATATTTCCATTTTTAAAAAACTTCAATGATTCAACTTTTTCTTTACTCATTTTGGTTTCTTGAATTAGAAAGATATCAGGTTTACTATCCCTTATCATGTTCCTAATAATTTCATGCTTATGGGGGTTATTAAGTCCCCTAATATTCCAAGAAATAATCTTCATAGTTACTTACCAATTCCTAACTCCTTAAGAGTCTTCTGGGTTCCATTTGCAATGTTCTTGCTGGCCTCCTTGTTTCTGACTGTGTGATTAGAGGGACGACTTGGGGAGGAGGAGGTATACCCGACATCCACTTGAGCTATTCTGCTAGATTTCCTTAGAAGAGAAGTCGAGGGAGTAGTTCCTTTCTTATTCCTTTGCTTTGGTATTTTCCACTCAGCATCTATCTCAGGAGCCGCTACTGGGTTTCTTAGGATTTTGGAAATTTCTTCTTCATTTCCCCAATTAGGGGTTCTGGAAGCATTTGAATCATTTAAATCACTGTTAGCTGATTTTGAACTCCAGTCTGAGTCCGAGAGGTTCAGGCCCAAAATTGAACATTTTTGGGCTTCTTGTATTTCAAGACTAGGCATGAGCAGAGAGGAATCAGTCTTTTCTTCTTGGGAGATAGGGATTTCTCCTTCCTTTGGTTGATCATTTTTCTCTTGCAGTTCATTTCCTTCACAAGTATCAGCCACCACTTCAGCTATGTCATTTGGGTAATCAGTCTGATCTTTTTGCTCCCCTGTTTGAGAAGTAATCGGAAGGTTGACAATGGTTGAATCATTTCTCAGAGCTTCTTGGGTTGTAGGACTAGAGATAGAGGCTAAGGGAACTTCCTTCTTCTCCCCCAAGGGATTAAAATTATTTGAGTTTTCTTCTTTACTCTCTGAGTTTTTAACTTGCCATACCATTTTTTCTAGTGCCCTTTGGTTCAAAGAATGGGGCTTAGGCTGCCTGGATTCTGCCTTGGATTTGATGGGACAGGACTCTACCCAGTGCCCTGGTTTTTTACAATGGAAGCAGGCAAAGGGAATAGATTCATATTCAATATGTTGCTTCCATGTTCCCAGCTTTGATACTAAATCTAATTGTTCTGGCATATCTGCATCATGGGCTATCCCTACGCAAAACCTAGCATGAGTGAGTCTCCTTTTTGAAGTTGTTACTGGGTCTATAGAAAGCAGTTCACCAAAAGAGTTTGCAATTCTAGAGAAGATACTTTCTGCCCAATATTTCAGAGGCAAGCCTGGCAGCTTTACCGAAATTGGAACTTGTGTCAAGAGAGAGTCATTCATATTCAAATTCGGTAGCCATTTACGAAGAACCAAGGCTATCTTTCCTACCAACCAGGGACTTCCACAAAGAATCATAAGTTTGTCTTCTTCGCAAGAGAAAGAAAAGGACATAAGGCCTTTGGGTAAGGCCGAAATTTCAACATTACCCTTAAGGGCCCATTTTCGTTTGACATAGGCCCTAACAACTTCAATGTTAGGACATGGTCCCATTAATTTGTCTACCAAGGAGTTCGACATACTATTTATATTACGATCCAAAACCAAATCAGGGATAGAGATAGGAAACTTACCTCCAGAAGGATCAGATATATTCTTGACAGGAGGAAATGAGGATTTACCAGTTGGTCTAGTTCCAAAGAGGGAAGACCATTTTTTTTATTCTTTTCCGCTCTCCCCGAAGCCGTCACGTGGGATGGCCCCCCCGCTGGTCCCTTCCCCCAAGGGCCCAGAGGAACCCACTGTCTTCTTTGGCAGAGTACCACCAGTCTGCTAAATAGCAACAGCTTCCAGAAAGTCCGGAGGCTTATCCTTCTCTCCTATGGGACCAACTATAATCTGGTCACTCCCATCATTGGAACCAGAGTTCCCGCCTTGCAGAGAATTTGAATTTTGAATTCCCCCATTGCCCCTTACTACTCCTTCCCCCATTTCTACTTACTGCTCTATCCTATATGTTTGATAAGGCCTCGACAATGATTATGATTTTGGCATTGTATCACTTTGGTTGTGTAGCCTAATCTTTACATTTGTCCTTTTTGTCATTAGCTCTACTTTGAGATGGGCTTTTCTGCTCTATACTATAGGTTTCTAACCAATCACGCCCTTTCTTTGCCTTATATGTAGCATCTTATGACTGTTTTTCTTGATATTCCCTGTGATTGCCTTTGTGCTTTGACATATGACTCTTTGACCTTTTTGTGAAATCACTATCATACTTTTGACAAATGACAGATTTGACTATCATAAATACCACAATAAAGTCTAATATGATTTTGAGGTTTGATATTATTTTTCTCTCCTCATATATCTAAGATCTTTTCATTATTATTGACTGTGAGACCCTAATTCTATGAAGCTTTGTTCTCTTGTCTGAACAAGGCAAAGAATTTTTTTTATTCATGGCATTGATTATTATATCTATGCACTATTTTTTTCCTTTGGCTGCTATGATAGTGTCCAGATCACTGCCCTTTGATTGGCTTCTAAGAGGGCTACTTCTCATCAAAACAATAAGCTTTTTTACTGTTATTTTATTCACCCTTGATTCTTCATGACTATTTTTTTTACTTCCAAATGATTGTAGGCTGACTTGAATGCAAATGGAACCTTTGTATCTTCTCTTATTGACTACTCTTTGAATTGAAAATATATCTCTTCTTTGCATTAATGACTCCCCATCAAGCTTGTATCATGACTGCAACTATTGATATCTCCAAGAAGGTCTTACTTGGGGTTGCCTATCAAGTGCATATACTATTTTGATCAAGCTCTATCTAAATATTGATTTGGTCTTCAACACCTTTGATTTGATAGTAACTATGTAGGTGACCATTTTATTTACCCTCTGGATTGTCTGCTTTGAAGGATTTTGAGCATAGATAATGCCTTTAGACAGTGATCTATTTTGTGGAAAGGTCTTGATTTCTTTGCTGTCACAGTGAACATTAACCCTTTGTTTGGCTTGCAAGACCATTGTAACTCTTGACTATCATTGTATGATGCCCTCATGTAGACTCTTTCTTTGATTTTATCTTTCATTCACAATTCTGGTTAAAGACTGTATACATACATTACTTTTAAGAAGATAATAATGACTGCTTCCTTACATAGGTCTGGTTTGCTATCCATTTACCCCTTTGGCAAATTGACTCTAAACACTATTGAATATCCTCGTGTTTGAGTGTCACAATCTTTGAAAGTAGATTACTCTTTGTACTCATGAAGCTCAGTCAACCTTTTCCTTTATGCACTGCATGCACCTATTGTGTGTTCGTTGTCATAATATTTTTTATTATATTTGATAGTGATTCTTTTGTACTAAATATTTAAGATTATCAATGACCTTATGATCCTCCCTTTTGACCCACAACTACTCACTGGTATATTTATCTCATTGGAGTGTTTTGCCTTTCTCAAGAAACTGCTTTCCATTACTTTTGAAATTTGAACAATCTCAAACTTCATAAGTATTTTACTCTTTGACAAAGTATTCATTGTAATTTGACTCAATATTCTATTAATTTTGATCATGCTATCCCCTCCTTATTATCTATGGGTTGTTTTCTATTTGTTGTCACACAATAGTGATGAAGTTACTCAATGTTGCTTATGATGACTACTACACTCTTATTCTTTATAATTGTACTAGGGTCTCTTACAACACTTTGGTTATTGCATTATTATGAAGACTAATTTGTAACTTCTATAAGAGAAGATCCATTGTCTAACTGACTGTCATATCCCCTAATGTTCTTCAAGATACTAATGTTGTTCCTCGCATGCTTTGTCTTTTGGCTAACAAATATTACTTTTATTTATTGTCTTTTGACCCTTGGATATTTTTCCCGAGGAGTATTATAACCTTATTCACTACAATTTTTTTGATAATGATCCACTACTAGGAGATTGGCGCTATCACAATTCATGTGATTGCTCTAATGGACTTTTGAGATCTCACTATGATGTTTGGTTATCATTGGAATAATGAACCTGTGCAAAACCCCTTTGCTCTGCCTTTTATATCACTAACAAAGCCTTCAATATCTCAAAATTTTCTTTGATACTATGATTTTGTCTTATGAAGTTGCTCTATAATAGTCTTTTGACTACAAACTCCATCATTGCTCTTGATCTGGGAGGTATGACTGATATTCTTTGTCAAAACCCTTCTATGATCTTATATGTGTTGTCAAAGGGTTGTTGTCATGTTGGTTTGCAAACCTTCTGAAGTCCACAGGTTCTAGAGGAATTGCCACTAACTCATCAAAAAACTCAAGGAAGGGTTTGGCCAATGAATGAGATTCAGTCACAAGACTGAGATCTCTTGCACTTCTGGCTCTATGAGACCAAGACAGGTTAACCTATGTAATGTCCTAATAATTCCATCTTCCAAGACTCTTTGACATTACATTTACAACAAATCATCCCAATGAAAGATACTAAGGAAGATGGATAAACTCTTGGTTATGGATTTAACCTTAGTTTGTAAGAATTTAAGCACTCATTAAGGAGGGGGGTTCTACACTAATCCTACTCCTAATGCAGAAAAAAATGCAAAAATAAAAGAGATTTTGCAAATTGGAAAGAACAACCATGACCAGTGCCTTGTATGGGCAACAAAGTTAACCTCACAAAATGTATATTTAACATTCAAATAGGATAACATGCAAACTTTGAGATTTGAATGTTAATGCATTACATCAACATTCTCCCTTTTGATTTCACCAATAGCCATACTAAAGAATCTCAGATATACACAACACTATTCCTACACCTTGAAGAAGCAAATTAATCTCTTCCTTGAAGAGAAGAAAACAACAAGTTATACACCTAACTTGCAGGGACACAAAAAAAGACCCTTGATCATTTAATTTCATAAAATAGATCATACATAAGAGACATAGCTGCAACTAAAACCTCTAAAACTTATTTGTATTCAAGTTACAAACTACTTGAAACATGTTAAGAAACTACAGACTAAAAGAAAACTAAGTTGTCATGAAAAAACTTGCACTATGCACATGAAAGCCTTTCTTCTAGAAAAATTACAATTAGAAATCGCCCATTCTCACTGGCCCTGAATTCCCTTTTATAGACCAAGGGAGAAAAACAAGGTATAGGCCAGGTGAGACACACTTGTCAAAATTTGATTACGTGGGACAAAATATAAAATGATGTGTCCCTCTTCCTATTCTGCATGCAATCCATCTAGAGGCAATCAGTGCAAGAGGTCATGGGAATAGCCTCTAGGATTTGAGACCATGAGCTTGAGGAAGACAATCGGGGGAGGTGTCTCGAGCCACACAAAATTTTCCTTAAGTTTATCCCCTGCTACACTTTGACCAACTTCTTAATCTAGATTACTACATTTAGTAATCTACCTGCTCTGCGTCCTCACATCCTCTCGGTTGGTGACCCTCTGACATGTTTGCGGCTTTGAAATCTCAGTGACCCTCTGACATGTTTGCGGCTTTGAAATCTCAGTGACTAATCTTATAATTTTATGGATCTTCTTAATTGATCTTCTATCTGATCTTCAATAAGTTCTATCTCCCTCCTGGGCTCTGTCATTGCGATTCGATCTGATTTGGTTACAAAATTTACTTGCAGTGTGTCGACACAATCAATTTCTGTCGTCATCATCTCTCCCTTTGACAGATGGAATTTGGCCAACATACACGTTCCACATCCTCAAAATACCCCCCTTTGTCCTCTATTCAACCTTCATCAACCCTCCATGTGGGCAATTTGACCATCGGGTTGTGCTCTGCAAATCACATAACATGTGTGTATGCACCCCTGTGATTCCATAGTTTGGTCTTCAACATCGCTGGATAACAGGCTCTACCTTTCTCTTTGTCTTTTCTTATCCTGTGCTACCTTTGAGACATAACTTTACCCCCATGGGATAAGCCCTTTTATCTTTTACCTTTGTTTTTCCTTATCCCGCAGCCTGTGGAAACACTCCTTTTACCCTCGCGGGATAAGGAAGTCCTTCTTTCCTTGGCTTGTAGTCTTATCCCGCTACACCTATTGGACTAGAAAAATTTCTCATAGGATAATCTTCTCTTTAATGTTCCTTGACCATTCTTATCCTACACGGCCAAGCGATTCATTGAAGAATGGTGCAGGATAAGCTTAAGTGCTTACTTGATCCTTCACTACTCTTTGTCCCGCGCGACCCTTTGGCTACCATGAAGATGCCATGGGATAAGGATATCCTTTCATCTTTAGACCCCATCTTACCCCGTAGTTCTTTTCTAGTGCTTCAAATATATCATGGTTGCCTTCCCTTTGTGCAATGCTCTTGCCTTATGCTGCATGACCCTTTGGATGGTCACCTTGCCTCGCAGGATAACAAATGGTCTTAATGCCAGCCGGTAAGAATGAACTATTGAGACCGACCCGCCAATGACATGGAATCCATCAACCGGTGAATCCATAAGTGAGTTGTCTGGGTGGACCAGTCACCTCAAAAATAGATTTTCAAAGCCTGAAAAGAGTCCCTCCTGTGCTGTAAAATACTTAGCCACATGTTGTTGCCTCATCGATCAATAACCCGCTGTCGAAATACTCAAGGCGGTCAATTACATGACATGTTATTGACATGAGGTGTTGATGTTAGGCATGGGGTCAATAACATATCATGTTATCAACACATCATATAATCCTCATGTTATATGACACATTGTTGCCTGCCACAGTATGATGACCCGCATGTTATCTTGCAAAGGGAATTTTGAGTGCAAAAATTCAAAATTTTGAGTGCAAAAATTCAAAATTTTGAGTGCAAAAATTCAAAATTTTGAGCTTGAACTTCAAAAACCGACAAAATTTTGAAGTCCCAATAGTGGCTCTATCTCGAGGATGCATGCTCCTTGCGGGCATAGCAAGATTCTATATCTTTGGAGGAGCAGACCAAGTGCCTTATCCATTGGGCCACTCAACCACTGTATTCTTCATTCTGAAAATGTAATTTAAAAAATTAGTAGGTGGTCCCGAACCACCAAACATATAGAGCCAAAACTTACCCCATTCAAAAATATGGTTCCCCTTTGATTTCATTATGCCCAATCTGAACTAAACACTCAAAACACATTGATCATAGGCATAACCATTCATACTAGTAGCCAATGTCTCATTTATATTGTTGTTATCCTTATCTTGGTTACCTTGCAATGCATACTCACTCAACAGCTGAAAGTATTCATTATGAGAAAACACATGGTTTTCATTCTCTTTGAAGGATACACATCCATATTCATTGTAGAATCCATCATGACATACCTTGGATGCATGATTCATCAAATGGGCACATGGATGTCCTACAAGCTAAAAACACTCATGCACCTCACTGTTGTCAACATTAAGTGTTTCCACCTCATCAATCAAGAGAAGATCCATTTCATCCTTTGAATCTTCATGTGCATGCATGGAGGACCTTTCATCAAATAAATCATTCATACCCAACAATCTCTCTTCATCATAATCAGCATGAGAGTCCTTTTGATAGTGATCCACATAATGGATCTCATAGGCATATTCATCTTCAGTTATGTAGACCTCTGAATCATTATCAGTCATCAAATTTTTAGGTTCATCACAACTCTCATCTTGAAGTTCAAAATTTTCTATGCCCTCATCAACATCACAGATTTCTTTCACCTCATGGGCATAGCTTATGCTGGCCAAAGAATATTACCAATCAAGGCAACTATTGATCTCATTGTCCGATTCAACACAAGAATCTGAAATGTCCATTACATCAGCTGGCTCTGTGGTATAATGATCTTGGGTGAACCTAATTCCTTCATCATCCGCTTCATCATAGTACATACGTAACTCATCCCATAAAGAAATTGAGGTACCAACATCTTGTTCAATTAAATCAGGCTCATATATAACATATGAACCTATTTCCTTAGCTTCATGGAGGTCACTCTCACAAATTGACAAAGAATCTTCCTCATCAGAAAGTGCATCCTCCTCTTCAAAAAGTGGATTTGAGACCATATGGGAATTGATCTCAAGTGTGTCATTGCAAGACACATGTTGGTTCATATCTATGGAATCATCATACAATGTATTTTTCAGTGGTAGATACCATGTTCATCTACTGATCACTACATGTCACCTCATTTATTTTAGGTGTGCTTGTCCTTTTCACTTCATGCATATCATACTGTTGCACCATATCATGAGTTTGAACAATAAACTCATTATCAACATCATCATCTTCATAGGTGCATCTAGGATGTGAAGCTTCTTCCTCTTCATTGAATGCATACTCATAGTCACCAACATTGTCCAGGTTTACTCCGTTCTCAAATGCTACAACTGAGTTCAAATCTGATTTATAATCCTCATTCTGAGCATTAGGACAACAGACCACATGATTCCTATCATGAGAATAAACTATATTATCATAAGCATAGGCATTGAAATCATAACCAACATGGTTTTCAATACTTGTGTACATGTAATCAGTAGTCTATTTTCCTTGTTCACTTGCTAACTGAAGTACCCAACCATTTGCATTCATTCTAAAGGCATTTCTCTTGAATCAAAACCATCACAAGGCTGCCCCTGAGTTGCTACTATTGCCATGTCCTTACTTCTTTCAAACATCATTGTGTCATTGATGATCAAAGCTTGATCATACACCACTGGATCAATGTCACCCCCATACTACTTGTAAGAAACAAAGAGCTCATCATGATATTCATTTGTGTACACCATTGATTTTGGGACAACAGGTTCAAATTGATTCAAAAACTCATTTTCAGGTGCATACACACAACCTAACTATTCATAAGTGTAGCTTGGAGTGGGCTCTTAAGGCATAGTCATTGCTTGAGGCACAATTGCTTCTTCAACAATCATTACATCATCTCTAGGCTCATAGACAACACTATGCAATACTTGCTAATTTAAACTTTGGTAAGACATGCATGAGGGGACAACAAGCTGGGAATCATAAATAAATTCAGAACCACCTTGTTTGCTTGCACACCAAGCTTCCCTTTCAGGCTTTAACTTCATGCTCATCCTAAACTTTAAGACTTTCTCAATGTTTTTAGCTATCTCATAAGCCTCATACAAACTTTTGGGACCTTTGTTTTTCATCCTATAGCTGATCTTCGCATCAAAAGTGCCAAGGTATACCACCAAATCCATATCATCATATGGTCTGATACCTTAAGGGATCCTCTTCAATGTCTTCACAAATCAGATATTGAAAGCTCAAAAAAGCTCATCTTCTTGAATGTGAATCTCCATAAAATCTTGGATCGAGGAAGACCCAGGTATTTTCTCACCAAACTTCTCTCTGAAAGATGATTGAAACTCTTCCCATGAGCTGATTGAACATTGTAACCAATTAGAGAACCACTCTCTTGCATCCTCTTTCAAGGAGTGAACAAAGAGTCTCATAAACACATCCTCATGATCAACTTCATAGTCCTCAATTATCTCACTAAACCATTTCAAGTGCTTCTCAACTGATTCCTCCCTTAACCCACCAAACTTAGGAATCTTATCTCTGATTTCATGGGTATGGGGTTTGGGAAACCCACAATATCATCAAATCTCAAGGCCTCATACCTCTGAATGATGAAATCTATCCGATTACACTTTTGGGACTGATTTCTCATCATACTAACATTGGCAGCCAAGTAGGGATACATACTAAGTACAGATAAATGCTTTGATACATATTAAGTGTGCTCACACAAGTTTTTGAAAATAAAACTCAAGACGCTTGTGACTATAAGCTCTTTCTAAGAGCACAAACTATTACAACATGCTGACTGTCATGCCCAAAATTTAGGGCAAGAACGGGATAATATTTTTTTTCTTTAAAACATAACTTTTAAAAAGCATTAATTCGACAAATATAAAATGCTACATCATGTTTTGTCTTAACTTTGTATATCCTTATCTTTTCTACTAGCTTCACGTACACAATATTTTTTTACTAATTTAAATACGGAAATCTAAAATAAACAATTACTATTTTAACTCTTCAATTTAGCCCATTAGGTTAATCTGAATTAGAAAGTCTAAATTCGATAGACAAGGATGTTATAAATTTCCATTAGTTCCTAATAGCTTTTAAGAAGGAAATTAAATTAGTCTCGGCACTTAGATTTTTAAGTGTATATCTTTTTTTTTTAAAACAATTAATTAACTATTAGGCCGAGCTAAACCCGCTAAATTTATTTAATTAAAATTAAATATCACTTCCCTGATTTTTAACTCAAAAATAACCCAACCTATTTGAATTTTAAAATATTAACTTCATTAATATATAATTTGTAACGTCTCAATCTAGTTAAATCTAACATAAATAATACTTCATTGGTGATTAAATCCATAAAGAAAATATGATCTACAAAGTAAATACCTATATATATAGGTTCATCTCCAATTAATAATAAAAATATTTAAATCTAAAGATTTTCTTTATTCTTTAATTCCCATAACTTTGTAATTATATTTTCATGTATGTGTATATAAATAATTATATTTATATATATAAACACACACACACACACACACATATATATATATATTTAAATAATATAGTGATTTTGTTTCCAAATTTTATAAAAGCACAAATCCATGCAAAACCTAGCTAGGGGTTTTGCATTATAAATTACTCATTACATTATAATTTCACCACTTTTATATTAATACCCTAGCCCTAGCCAGACTAGGGTTTAATATTTTATTTTATTTTTTGTTTAGGTTTATGTTGTTGCAGGGCCGAATGGGGGGTTTTGTGTGGCGGCCATGCCAGTTAGGTGGAGGAGGCTCCACCAATGGGTCGCCCCACTGTGGGGGTCGCAGCCCACACAGTGGCCTTGGCCGTTGTGTGAGTCGCTACTCGCACAGTGGCTACGGCCACTGGTATGGAGGATAGCCCACACAGGGAGCCGCAGGCCCCTGTGAGGGACGCGGCCTGCACAGGGTCTACGTGCCCTGCGCGGCCGAGGCCCCGACTTTTTCTCCCCATTTTCCTTTGTTTTTTTTTACTTTTTAAAAAAATATATATATAATATATATATATATATATATATATTTATATATATATATTTATATATTTATTTATATATATATATATATACATTTTTATGTGCAAATAAGTATAAATATATTTATATATATATATATATACATTTTTATATGTATATATTCATATATATATATTTGTATATATATATATTTATATTTATATATACATTTATTTCGTAGGTAATTTTATGATATATTTTATATGTATGTATATATAAGTATATACATGAAATCTGCATGTATATGATTATATATATTTATATATAACTATATTATTATTTTTTTCTTATAAAACAGAATTTATATATTTAAGAGTCCATAGTATTTTGAAATTAGGTGAGTATTCAAACAAATTACTGGGGCATTATATTGTTCCCTTTTGATTTATTTCTTTACATAAAATTTCCTAGATGCAAAATATAAATTTGAGGGATTATGAAAGATTCTGATTTCAATTAAAGCAAAAGTAAAGTAATAAATCTGTTTACTGTAGATATTATTTTCTGTAAATAAATAATGCCAGTATTTAAAAATAATACCTAACTTCAACTATATCAAGGACTAAGTTTAATAAATTTACCAGCAACCTAATAAATATAGATTTTATTTAAATAAAACTATAATAGGTAAGATCTTTATTTCCTGCATTAATTAAATTGGCAGACTTGCAAAAATCTACAGCAACTATTTAAATGACAGATTTGGATTCTTTATAGCTGAAACATAGATGTATTTTCTGTAATAAAATAAATAAGAGAATTAACTAATCCTAAAACAACAACTATATTAAATAAAGAATTTATTAACTTAAACTATAGATATGGTTATGATAATTTTAGATTTATTTTCTGCATTTAAAATAAAATCACAGACAAAATAGAATCATAGATCTAATTAAAATACTTTTACATTTCCATGTATAATCCTAAATGCTTTTATATTTCAGCCCTTGCATGCATGCAAAATCAATTCTATTTCTTTTCCAGTAAATAAGAGAATAAATTTAACTCATTTTCTTTCAAGAAATATTAAATACTCTACAAGATTCAACCTCAACTCTAGAACTAGAACTTAGAAATAAACCATTTATCTTTTCTGCATAACAAATAACATATCCCCAAGTCTTTATTTCTATTTTACAAATAGCCTCTCATTTCAAACAAGTGAGGTCTTTTCAGAGGGTATTAATTACATTTACAACTCTTTTTTTTTCTAAATCATCATCTTCCGCCATAACTGCATGCATCTGATATTTCTTCTAACATCCTGCAAATAAATCAAATCTATGACCATGGAGTGCTCACCTCCCAGCCTAGGCTAACTGGTAGCCACCCCCGAGCTCGAAGAACCAAGCCCTAGATGGGAAAGAAACATGCAAGCATAAAAGACAGAATACACACAAATTCAAGCACACTCCCAACCCGGCTACACTGCACCACACCTTGGTGATGACCTTTTTAAGGGTGGTAGTGGACCAAATACCCTGAGGAGAACTGCAAGTATGGAAAAACATGTAGCCACCTCATGGCAAACCAAATACATCAAGTATAGCAACCCCTTATTCCTTATGCCCCCCAAGGCATTCATGCCTTATTTCCCTCCTTATGACCCCCATTGCATAAACAAGCCATGCAGCAAGGGTCACACAAAATCCCTTGTGATCGCTCTCATAACGAGAGTCTCTCACTCGAGGGTTGTCACTTCTACCACCCACAAGATCCTTCTCTCTCCCAAGAGTAAGAGGTCTTGATGACTCCCAAAAACACATACAATACATAACACAAAATACCAAATAAAATTTCCAAAAGAACATGCATGGAAACAAATCTTTTACACAAACATTACTTTCAAACACATGCAATAAGAAATCCATTATAAGAAGAATGCAACCAACCTTAATCTGCCCAAAGGTATGATAGTTTTGTTGAGGATGAGCAGCCCGATTCCACAGTTCTTCTCCTTCTACCCTTAGCAAAAATTCTCTATTCCACAATCTAGCCTATTCTTTTCAAAATTCTCTTGTCTCCAAAAATGGAGAGTGGGTGATTACCCACAAATTTTCTAATTCTTGCTTAAGAAGCCCATTGTGACAGTTCTCACAAGTTTCTAAAAACTAAAAAAGGAAGGTAAGGTAAGATGGGAAAGGGAACTCTCATTCGAAAGGGAAGGTTTACAAATAGGTTCAAGTCTTCTAATTTCAATTTTCGCACAACTTAGAAAAGTCAATTTTTAGGGTGTCTAAAAGGTCACATGGGAGTAGAAACTTGCCTTAAATTACCCCTAACCCTTAGGTATACCTTATGGGCTTTAGGAAACCCTATTAAATTACCCCCTAGGTGTCTATTTAACCCTTTTTTAACCCCTCTAAAATTTATTTTTGGGTCAAACCTATGTTGACCATCCCAAAGATTCTTTACCCAAGGCATTTATGGAATCTCATTACATGAATTGAAAAAGCTATAGTTAAACAATTCCCACCAAGAGACAAATTTAAAAATTCAAACATAAATCCACACATGTGTCAAGTGACACAAAGAAAATACTTTTACAAATTTATACATGAAATCGTCTCTTGTGGATTTTACATAAATCAATTAAATAACACTTAACACATGCATTATTTACTGTTACGAATAAAATACAACACAAATGGGGTGTTGTCTCTCCAAATAGACAAACCCTGGCTTTACGAACACACATAGGTCTAGGTTTGGTTCTCCGTAATATTTCCATGGTCACATGGATAACTTCCTGTGCATCTCAATTTACACAGTAGTAGCTTCAAGTAACCTCATATAATATAAATCACAAGAATAATAATACACATCATCACTTGCATACAATTTACATCTGAACAATTTAATACATCTTATATCCAAGCAATTTCACATAAGCAATTTATCCTGATTCTCATAATTTTGATCCACACTTAAAACATACATCATATTTCTATCATCATAGTAAAGTCCTACAAATTCAATCATGACATTTATCACCGCAATTTCATCCTATTGAAAAATCACTTAGTGTTCTATATCATAAAGCATATAAATAAAACATCAACATATAGCAATGTTATCCAAATCATGGAATCATATAAGTTCTAAATCCATAATGCATAAAAAATAAAGCATCCATAATAGTCTTAATATAAAAACTACTGCAATGTCAGACTGAGTCGGGGTGGGGCCTCACACCCTCCCCCTCTAGGCATGAACTTCCTCCTAGAGTTCATCAAAGAGGTGGGGTTACTCTGATCTCATACGTGTTGTGTCCTCCCATGAAGCTGTAACCTCATCATAACAATCTCATTGGACCTTAACCTAGTCCAGCTCTCGACCTTGAAGGGCCAGCGTCCGGCGTGCCAAAATGTAAATGGGTTCCAAAGCTAGCTGTCCATCCGACTCCACCTACAAGGCATCCCAATCTAAAATATGAGACTCATCATAGATATACTTTCTTAAAACTGATACATGAAACACATCGTCAATGCGTGACAGGCTCGGTGACAATGCTAAACGGTAGGAAACTGGGCCTATCCTCTCAAGGATCTCAAAAGGTCCTATAAAGTGAGGTGCGAGCTTAGATTCCTTTCCGTAACGGATTGGACTCTTATGCGGGTGCACTCTCAAGAAGACTCTGTCTCCAACCAAGTAGCTATGGTCTATCCTCTTCGCATCTACATATTTCTTCTGTCTATCCTATGCCTCTCTCAGATGCTGCCTAATCAAATCCACCTGATGTTCCATATCCCGAACTATCTTGGGACCAATAGCAACTCTGTCCTCTATACGATCCCAACTCAACGGTGTCCTGCAAGGTCTTTCGTATAATGCTTGATAGGGTGGCATCCCCAAAGAAGTGTGATGCCTATTGTTATAGGCAAACTCCACTAAGGGAAGGTACTCTTCTCATCTAGTTTGATGATCCATGACATACATGCAAAGCATATCCTCTAACACCTGATTAACCCTCTTTGTTTGACCATCCATTTCCAGGTGATAGGCTATACTGAAATTGAGCTTAGTGCCCATAGGTGCCTGTAATGCCTTCCAAAAGGAAGAAGTGAAAAGGGAGTCCCTGTTAGAAATAATCTTGCGGGGGACACCATGAAGTCTAACAATGTCTCGCAAGAACACTTGTGCTACCACTGGTGTTGTGAAGGTAGTCCTAACTGGTGAAAAGTGGGCCACTTTGGTCAACTTGTCAAGTATCACCAAGATAGCATCATGGCGACGAGAAGACATAGGAAGACCAATGATGAAATCCATGGATATAGTATCCCACTTCCACTCTGGTATAGCATGAGACTGGAGCAACCCCCCTAGATGGCGGTGCTTTGCCTTTACTCTCTGACACTCAAGGCATTGAGCTACTATCTCAGCAATGAGCTACCGCATTCCTGGCCAATGATATAACTGCCTCAAGTCAGCATGCAACTTTTTAACTCTGAGATGCACTGCATAAGGAGCTCTATGAGCCTCTATGACAATGAACTCTCACAATCCCGCAGAGGAAGGTACATAAATGCGCCCTCTGTGGCGTAATAGTCCACCGGACTCCAAAGAATAATCCTCATATTTCCCCTCTAGAGTAACCTGAGACCGTATTACCTGACAAACTTCTACATACCATCCATCCTCTGGCAAATGTTGTAGTATACGGTCTCTCAAATCCGTGCCCATAGATATGGTGTAAACCTCGTGACGTCTCCTACTCAAAGCATCTGCAACTACGTTTTCCTTTCCTTTGATGTAGTGAACGTCAAAATCATATTCGCACAAGAACTCCATCCATCTCCTCTGACGTGCATTAAGGTTCGGCTGAGTGAAAATGTACTAAAGACTCTGATGATCTGAATGCAGCTTGAAGTGATGACCTAAAAGGAAATGTCTCCACCTCACAAGTGCATACACTACTGCTGCGAGCTCAAGGTCATGAGTAGGATAATTAAGTTCATGAGTCTTAAGTTTCCTAGACTTGAAAGCTATGGCCCTACCATCCTGCATAAGCACTGCTCCTAAACCCTCTAGTGAAGCATCTGTACAAACCATGAAGTCAGCTGAGGGATTTGGTACAACAAGGATAGGAGCACTAGTAAGTGCCTTCTTGAGTTCCTGAAAGGCCTTCTCGCACTTCTCTGTCTACTCAAATTTCTTCCCTTTACGCTAAAGAGAAGTAATAGAATGTATGACCCTAGAGAATCCCTCGACAAAATGTCGGTAATAACCTGCTAAGCCCATGAAGCTCCTGACCTCTATCACACTTGTTGGCGCTGGCCAATCCATAATAGCCCTAATCTTTGATGGGTCAACTGAGATCCCATCACTATAAAAAACGTGCCCAAGGTACTTGACCTCTGATCGAAAGAAAACACACTTTGACAAACTGCCAAACAACTGGTTATCCCGCAAACACTGCAACACCTATTCCAGGTGCTCCTCATGCTCCTTCTCATTCCGAGAATATATCAGTATATCATCGAGGAACACAATTACAAAATAGTCCAGAAATGTACGGAATACCCCATTCATGAGGCTCATAAAAACCGCTGGGGCATTTGTAAGGCTGAATGGAACCACGGTGAACTCATAGTGACCATATCTAGTGCGAAATGCGGTCTTGTGGATATCACTTTCCACTATTCTCAGCTGATGGTATCCTAACTTCAGATCAATTTTGGAAAAGACTTTGGCACCCTGAAGTTGGTCGAATAAATCATCAATTCTGGGCAAAGGATATCGGTTCTTGATGGTTACTTTATTTAACTGCTGATAATCCATACATAATCAGAGAGATTTGTCCTTCTTAACGAAGATGACTGGGGCACCCCAAGGGGATACACTAGGACAAATATGACCCTTCTCAAGGAGTTCCTCAAGCTGTATTTTGAGCTCATTAAGCTCATTTGTGGTCATCCTATAAGGTGCTCTGTAAACTGGCTCGGCTCCTGGTACAAGGTCTATATGAAAGTCAATCTCTCTACGGGGCGGCATTCCAGGTAGTTCTGAAGGAAACACATCTAAATATCCCTTAAGGATAGGATGGTCATCAAGCGATGTTTCATTTTCTTCCTCTTCTCCTCTGTCACTGATAATGATAGCAAAAAGCTAACATCCCTTTCGCATGCTTCGCTTAAGCTGCATTGCGAAGATCATACGAAGAGACACGAGTCTCTGAATCCCGGTGATAACTATGGGCGAACCATGATCATCCTCACACTCGATCTTTTTCATGCGGAAATCCATCTTGGCTCTGTGGGCATAAAGCCAATCCATGCCAAGTATGATGCCGTAAGATCTGAATGGTGTCACTCTAAGGTCTACTAAAGTGGTGGTCTTGCCAATTTGCAGCTGACATGCCCTAACCTCTGATTCCACTAACACTCTAGCGACACCCTGTCTAGTTGCCACTAGCCCGCAACGCTCCACAACCAATGGAGATATAAAGGAGTCAGTAGCTCTTGAATCAAACAAAATAGATACATTGTTACCTTTGATCATACCTACAGCCTCGATGACCGTGGCTTGATGCTTAGCCTGGCGGTTGTCAACCGCTGTGAATACTCTATGGGACCTGCCCATATCACCAAATGTTGGCTCTGAAGTAGTCATCCACTGATTACCTGCCATCTAACCCTAAGGGAAATCCCTCGCCGTATGCCCCATGGCTCCACATGTAAAGCAAGCACCCCATGCCTGAAACTAGGTGCCCTGAGGCCTAGAGAAAGTCTGTCCTCTTGTCCTACTAGATCTGTTGTACCCACCCCTAAAGGACTGTTGAGTCCTTGCCGGAGGTGTGTAAGGCACTGCACTCTCTGATCTCGCCTCTATCCCTGAGACTACCACTGCTTGGGCTTGGTGCCCTATTGATACTATGGAGGCTTCTGCCTCTGGTTCTCTGGTGTCTGTTGTGGAGGAGGGGGTTTGGAGAACCCTTGTGAGTTTCAGTTGTTTCCCTTCCAATGTGGTTTTTGGAATCCATAAGTCTGAGGTGTGGGGTTTCGGTTCTGAAACCGATCCCTAATGTCCTGTGGTCTGACCTGAATTTCCTCAGCTATCAGTGCCTTCTCCATGGCAACCCAAAGGCTCTCTGGAGCGGACATCCTCACTGGCCCGGCTATACCGGCATTTAACCCTCTGATGAAGTGGTTAATGAGAAGTTTCTCATCCTTTAGATAATCTATGTAAGGCAAAAGCTCAAAGAATTTGCTCTCATATTGGGTTACTGATAAGCCCTTTTGTTGGAGGTCGTGAAACTCATCTATATGATGCTATCTGAAATGTTCTGATAGGTACCTCTCCCAGAATCTCTTTGTGAATATCTCCTAAGTGAGAGTATCAGGAACTAATCTGCATTTGTACTCCTCCTGTCTCCACCAAGTGGAGGTCGTTCCTCTCAGCGGATGGATTGCGACATGTACTTTTAGGTTGCTCTCATAAGAGCGCAACGCAAAGCACCTCTCAAGACTCAAAAGCCATGCCTCAGCCTCTACCCCGTTGGTAGAACCTCCAAAAGATGGTGGTTGGAGGTGCATGACCTCCCTGATAAGATCCCCTGGATCTCGACGAGCTCTCTCAAAATAAACTGGTTCCACCACTGGAGGTGGTCCTGGTATGTGCACAGACTCTGGCTCATTTCCACCCTGACTCTCTACAGGAATAGGAGCTGGGCTCCTGCTTCGTTCTCTATCAACTGATCTATGACTCCCAGAGTCCTGATTTCTAACCTGAGGGTTCTCTGTTGGAATCCTTTCCTGAACTATGCCAATTAGGTTATGGATTGTTTCTAAGAGGTTTCGGTTAGGTTTATTTGGTTGTTCGAGAGGTGCTTCTGGGTTCTCTTCTGGAACCGATTCCTCCCTAGCTACCTCTTTGAGTGCTATGCGCACATGCCTAGGACCCCTTCCGTGCTTGCAAGCATGTCGCGTCGTTGGAGGCATCCTAAGAAGAAAATAAGGTAAAATAAATAACTAATTTCTTTTAGAATAATATTTAATCAATTAAATTTAAATATCCTATAAAATCAATATAATAAAAATATATTAAATAATCTAAAGCGAATTGTAAGTGGAGTAAGGTTCCTAGTGTGGAAACCTTGCTTTGATACCAAAATATCATGCCCAAAATTTAGGGCAAGAACGGGATAATATTTTTTTTCTTTAAAACATAACTTTTAAAAAGCATTAATTCGACAAATATAAAATGCTACATCATGTTTTGTCTTAACTTTGTATATCGTTATCTTTTCTACTAGCTTCACGTACACAATATTTTTTTACTAATTTAAATACGGAAATCTAAAATAAACAATTACTATTTTAACTCTTCAATTTAGCCCATTAGGTTAATCTGAATTCGAAAGTCTAAATTTGATAGACAAAGATGCTATAAATTTCCATTAGTTCTTAATAGCTTTTAAGAAGGAAATTAAATTAGTCTCGGCACTTAGATTTTTAAGTGTATATCTTTTTTTTTTTTAACAATTAATTAACTATTAGGCCGAGCTAAACCCGCTAAATTTATTTAATTAAAATTAAATATCACTTCCCTGATTTTTAACTCAAAAATAACCCAACCTATTTGAATTTTAAAATATTAACTTCATTAATATATAATTTGTAACGTCTCAATCTAATTAAATCTAACATAAATAATACTTCATTGGTGATTAAATCCATAAAGAAAATATGATCTACAAAGTAAATACCTATATATATATAGGTTCATCTCCAATTAATAATAAAAATATTTAAATCTAAAGATTTGCTTTATTCTTTAATTCCCATAACTTTGTAATTATATTTTCATGTATGTGTATATATATAATTATATTTATATATATAAACACACACACACACACACACACACACACACACACACACACACACACACACACACACACACACACACACACACACACATATATATAATATAGTGATTTTGTTTCCAAATTTTATAAAAGCACAAATCCATGCAAACCCTAGCTAGGGGTTTTGCATTATAAATTACTCATTACATTATAATTTCATCATTTTTATATTAATACCCTAGCCCTACCCGGACTAGGGTTTAATATTTTATTTTATTTTTTTGTTTGGGTTTATGTTGTTGCAGGGCCGAATGGGGGGTTTCGTGTGGTGGCCATGGCAGTTAGGCGGAGGAGGCTACACCAGTGGGTTGCCCCACTATGGGGGTTGCGGCCCACACAGTGGCCTTGGCCGCTGTGTGAGTCGCGGCTCGCACAATGGCTACGGCCACGGGTGCGAAGCACGACCATCACAGGGAGCCGCAGGCCCTTGTGAGGGATACGGCCCGCACAGAGGCTGCGGTCTCTGTGAGGGACACGGCCCGCACAGGGTCTGCATGCCCTGCGCGGCCGAGGCCCCAACTTTTCCTCCCCATTTTCCTTTGTTTTTTATTTATTTATTTATTTATTTTAAAAATATAATATATATATATATATACTTATATGTAAATATATATATATATATGTATATATATATATATATATTTACATATATATATATACATTTTTATGTGCAAATAAGTATAAATATATTTATATATATATCTATATATATATATATATGCATTTTTATATGTATATATTCATATATATATATATATTTATATTTATATATACATTTATATTTATATATACATTTATTTCACTGGTAATTTTATGATATATTTTATATGTATGTATATATAAGTATATACATGAAATCTGAATCTATATGATTATATATATTTATATATAACTATATTATTATTATTTTTTTATAAAACATAATTTATATATTTAAGAGTCCATAGTATTTTGAAGTTAGGTGAGTATTCAAACAAATTACTGGGGCATTATATTGTTCCCTTTTGATTTATTTCTTTGCATAAAATTTCTTAGATGCAAAATATAAATTTGAGGGATTATGAAAGATTCTGATTTCAATTACAGCAAAAGTAAAGTAATAAATCTATTTACTGTAGATATTATTTTTTGTAAATAAATAATGCCAGTATTTAAAAATAATACCTAACTTTGACTATATCAAGGACTAAGTTTAATAAATTTACCAGCAACCTAATAAATATAGATTTTATTTAAATAAAACTATAATAGGTAAGATATTTATTTCCTGCATTAATTAAATTGGCAGACTTGCAAAAATCTACAACAACTATTTAAATGACAGATTTGGATTCTTTATAGCTGAAACATAGATGTATTTTCTGTAATAAAATAAATAAGAGAATTAACTAATCCTAAAACAACAACTATATTAAATAAAGAATTTATTAACTTAAACTATAGATATGGTTATGATAATTTTAGATTTTATTTTCTGCATTTAAAATAAAATCACAGACAAAATAGAATCACAGATCTAATTAAAATACTTTTATATTTCCATGTATAATCCTAAATGCTTTTATATTTCAGCCCTTGCATGCATGCAAAATCAATTCTATTTCTTTTCCAGTAAATAAGAGAATAAATTTAACTCATTTTCTTTCAAGAAATATTAAATACTCTACAAGATTCAACCTCAACTCTAGAACTAGAACTTAGAAATAAACCATTTATCTTTTCTACAAAATAACATGATATTTTCTGCATAACAAATAACATATCCCCAAGTCTTTATTTCTATTTTACAAATAGCCTCTCATTTCAAACAAGTGAGGACTTTTCAAAGGGTATTAATTACATTTACAACTCTTTTTTTTGTCTAAATCAACATCTTCCGCCATAACTGCATGCATCTGATATTTCTTCTAACATCCTGCAAATAAATCAAATCTATGACCATGGAGTGCTCACCTCCCAGCCTAGGCTAACTGGTAGCCACCCCCGAGCTCAGAGAATCAAGCCCTAGACGAGAAACAAACATGCAAGCACAAAAGAAAGAATACACACAAATTCAAGCACACTCCCAACCCGGCTACACTGCACCACACCTTGGTGATGACCTTTTTAAGGGTGGTAGTGGACCAAGTACCCTGAGGAGAACTGCAAGTATGGAAAAACATGTAGCCACCTCATGGAAAACCAAATACATCAAGTATAGAAACCCCTTATTCCTTATGCCCCCCAAGGCATTCATGCCTTATTTCCCTCCTTATGACCCTCATTGCATAAACAAGCCATGCAGCAAGGGTCACACAAAATCCCTTGTGATCGCTCTCATATCGAGAGTCTCTCACTTGAGGGTTGTCACTTCTACCACCCACAAGATCCTCCTCTCTCCCAAGAGTAAGAGGTCTTGATGACTCCCAAAAACACATACAATATATAACACAAAATACCAAATAAAATATCCAAAAAAACATGCACAGAAACAAATCTTTTACACAAACATTACTTTCAAACACATGCAATAAGAAATCCATTATAGGAAGAATGCAACCAACCTTAATCTGCCAAAAGGTAGGATAGTTCTGTTGAGGATGAGCAGCTCGATTCCACAGTTCTTCTCCTTCTACTCTTAGCAAAAATTCTCTATTCCACAATCTAGCCTATTCTTTTCAAAATTCTCTTGTCTCCAAAAATGGAGAGTGGGTGATTACCCACAAATTTTCTAATTCTTGCTTAAGAAGCCCATTGTGAGAGTTCTCACAAGTTTCTAAAAACTAAAATGGAAGGTAAGGTAATATGGGAAAGGGAACTCTCATTCGAAAGGGAAGGTTTACAACTAGGTTCAAGTCTTCTAATTTTAATTTTCGCACAACTTAAAAAAGTCAATTTTTAGGGTGTCTAAAAGGTCACATGGGAGTAGAAACTTGCCTTAAATTACCCCTAACCCTTAGGTATACCTTATGGGCTTTAGGAAACCCTATTAAACTACCCCTAGGTGTCTACTTAACCCTTTTTTAACCCCTCTGAAATTTATTTTCGGGTCAAACCTATGTTGACCATCCCAAAGATTCTTTACCCAAGGCAATTATGGAATCTCATTACATTAATTGAAAATACTATAGTTAAACAATTCCCACCAAGAGACAAATTTAAAAATTCAAGCATAAATCCACACATGTGTCAAGTGACACAAAGAAAATACTTTTACAAATTTATACATGAAATCCTCTCTTGTGGATTTTACATAAATCAATTAAATAACACTTAACACACATGCATCATTTACTGTTACAAATAAAATACAACACAAATGGGGTGTTGTCTCTCCAAATAGACAAACCCTGGCTTTACGAACACACATAGGTCTAGGTTTGGTTCTCCGTAATATTTCCATGGTCACATGGATAATTTCCTACGCATCTCAATTTACACAGTAGTAGCTTCAAGTAACCTCATATAATATAAATCACAAGAATAATAATACACATCATCACTTGCATACAATTTACATCTGAACAATTTAATACATCTTATATCCAAGCAATTTCACATAAGCAATTTATCCTGATTCTCATAATTTTGATCCACACTTAAAACATACATCATATTTCTATCATCGTAGTAAAGTCCTGCAAATTCAATCATGACATTTGTCACCGCAATTTCATCCTATTGAAAAATCATGTAGTTTTCTATATCATAAAGCATATAAATAAAACATCAACATATAGCAATGTTATCCAAATCATGGAACCATATAAGTTCTAAATCCATAATGCATAAAAAATAAAGCATCCATAATAGTCTCAATATAAAAACTACTGCAATGTCAGACTGAGTCGAGGTGGGGCCTCACACTGACTTTCTTTTGAAAAAGAAAATTTAGATAATAAATAAACAACATGTAAATTTTTTGATACAACTTCCCTCTAGTAATGCTAAAATCATTCAATAGGGAAACATTCAAATGCTGAAACTTTTAACACATGGTTTTTCAGAAAAAACTTTTATTCTCAGCAAGACTTTTGAGAATACCTAGAAGTATGCAATTGCTACTCACTTTCTTCTTTTATGAGACTTTTAATGTTCAGAGCTTGCATCAACTCTGCATCGGGTTCTTTGTCAGAGTCACCACCTCCGTGTAAAGGAACAATTTTTTTAACAATGGAGAGCTCATTCAAAAAAGTAAGTATTATACATTTTTCAATAGTAGAGTCACTTCAAACTCCTTCACACAAGCTGCAATAAACTTCTTCTAGATTGAAAACCTTTTAACCAGAGACTCTAGGCATCCTTTTGATAAAATTTTCTCTTAAGATTCCCCAACAGAGCTGCCAATCGATTGGTTCCCAAACCAACAATCCCTGGGTTCTAGAGGAATTGCCACTAACTCATCAACATACTCAGGAAGGGTTTGGCCAATGAATGAGATTCAGTCACAAGACTGAGATCTCTTCTTGGTTATGGCTTTAACCTTAGTTTGTAATCATATATGAACTCATTGAGGAGGGGGGGGTGTCTACACTAATCCTACTCCTAATGTAGAAAGAAATGCAGAAATAAAAGAGATTTTGATAAAGGGAAAGATTCTGAAAATTGGAAGCAACAACCATGACCAGTGCCTTGTATGGGAAACAAAATTAACCTCACAACATGTAGATTTAACATTCAAATAGGGTAACATGCAGCCTTTGAGCTTTGAATGTTAATGCATTACATCATCATTCTCCATTTTTATTTCACCAACAACCATATTGAAGAATCTCAGATATACACAACACTATTCCTAAACCTTGAAGAAAAAAATTAATCTCTTCCTTGAAGAGAAGAAAACAACAAGATATACACCTGACTTGTAGGGACAAAACAAAAAAACCCTTGATCATTTCATTTCATAATATAGAGAATACATAAGAGAGACAAATACAACTAAAACCTCTAAAACCTATTTGTATTCAATTTACAAACTACTTGAAACATTAAGAAACTACAGATTGAAAGAAATATAAGTTATCATTAAAAAACTTGCACTATGCACATGGAAGCCTTGCTTCTAGAAAAATTACAATTAGAAATCCCCCATTCTCACTGGCCCTGAATTCCCTTTTATAGACCAAGGGAGCAAAATAAGCTACAGGCCAAGTGAGACACACTTGTCAAAATTTGATTGCGTGGGACAATATACAATGATGTGTTCCTCTTCTTAGTTTGCACACAATCCATCCAAAGGCAATCAATGCAAGCGGCCGTGGGAATAGCCTCTAGGATCTGGGACCACGATCCTGAGGACAACACTAGGGTGAGGTGTCTCAATCCACACAAAATTTTCCTTAAGTTCATCCCCTGCTGCACTTTCACCTACTTCTGAATCTAGATTACTACATTTAGTAATATACCTGCTCTGTGCCCTTACATCCTCTTAATTGGTGACCCTCTGACGTGTTTACGGTTTTGAAATCTCATCGACTGATCTTCTGATTTCATGGAGTTGCTTAATTGATCTTCTATCCGATCCTTATTAAATTCTATCTCCCTCTAGGGCTCTATCATTGAGATCCGGTTTGATTTGGTTGCAAAATTTACTTGCAATGTGTCAGTACAATCACTCTCTATCGGTATCATCTCTCCCTTGGATAGATGGAATTTGGCCAATTTGCATGTGCCACATCCTCAAAATACTCCCCTTTGTCCTTTGGTCAACCTTCGTCAACCCTCTACGTGGACAATTTGACCATTAAGTTGTGCTCTACAAATCACATAACATGTGTGTTATGCGCCCCTGTGATTCTATCATTTGGTCTTCAGCATCACGAGATAACAGACTCCACCTTTCTCTTTGTCTTTTCTTATCCCACATTGCCTTTGAGACATCACTTTACCCCCACGGGATAAGCCCTATTATCTTTTTCCTTTGTTTTTCCTTATCTCGCGGCCTGTGCAAACACTCCTTTTATCCCCATGGGATAAGGAAGTCCTTCTTTCCTTGGCTTGCAATATTATCCCGCTACACCTCTTGGACTAGTGAAATTCCTCGAGGGATAAACTTCTCTTCAATGTTCCTTGACCATCTTTATCTCGCACAACTAAACTGTTTATTCAAGAATAGCACGGGATAAGGTTAAGTGCTTACTTGATCCTTCACTACTCCTTGTACCACATGGCCCTTTGGCTACCATAAAGATGTCGTGGGATAAGGATATCCTTGTATTTTTAGACCCCATCTCATCCTGTTGTACTTTTCTATTGCTTCAAATATGTCGTGGGGTAAGCCTTCCCTTTGTGCAGTGCTCTCACCTTATCCCGCGTGACCCTTTGGATGGTCACCTTGCCTCGCGGGATAAAAATTGGTCTTAACGCTAGCCGATAAGAATGAACCATGGAGATCGTCCTGCCAATGACATGGAACCCATCAGCCGGTGAAGCCATAAGTGAGTTGATTGGGTGGACCAGACAAATCAAAAATAGATTTTCGGAGCCCAAAAAGACTCTCTCTTGCATTGAAAAATACTTAGCCACATGTTGCTGCCTCAACGGTCAATAACACACTCCCCAAATACTCAAGGCGGTCAATAACACGACTTGTTATTGACATGAGGTGCTGATGTTAGGCATGGAGTCAATAACATATCATGTTAACAACACATCATATAATCCTTATGTTATATGACACATTGCTGCCTGCCACAGTATGATAGCCTGCGTGTTATCCTGGAAAGGGGATTTTGAGTTCAAAACATTCAAAATTTTGAGCTTGGGACTTCAAAAATTGACCAAATTTTGAAGTCCCAACATGTCCTTTACAAAGCATTTGATGTAACCAAATTTGATATTTGATCATTGTATCTATTGGCTGCTCTCTACTTGCTATGTCACTATCTAAGATGTCTTAGTGCATATCATACCTCTATTTGTATAATTGATTACTCTCATCTTTTACAACTTAACGCCTCATCCTAGGCTGAAAATGATCTTTCTAAGGCATAATTTTTTACATATAAGGATCTTTAGACTACTATTTGGGAATTATTTTGCTTCCCACATAAAACCCTAAGATGTTTTAAAGAAAGATCTAAAAATAGATAACCAGGGCACCATTTCTTGATGAAAAATCTTACATTTGTCTCAGAACTTGCACATTTGAGAGGTATTACAATACACAAAATGTTGTCTATTTTTAAAATCCAGGTAAAAAATAAAACCAAACTCCCTTGATTTCCTCAAAGGTTAAGATGGCTTCACATGTGTATCACAGATGTTGAGATTGAGTTCTAGGATATCCTTTGTTGTCAATGATAGCATGTTATGACACTCTTCCCCACATGTTTATCCTAGTTCCTTATGCCTTGTAGTGCCCCTCCCTAAGTCATCTTGCTCTTTTGTACAACAATAGATCATGTTGATATAGCTTAGTATACTTAATGATGATTTGATGGTTTCATGCTATGTATTAACCCTATTTCATGATTATATTGGATATGATGGTGATTATGATAGTGCTTGGTTGTTGTGACTATCTTCTGCTATGTTTTGTGATAGGGATGATGTCATAGCACTCATTCATGAGCACAATATGACATTGCAATTCCCCTTCACTTATCTTCCTATTTTATGATATATGTTATTGCATATGTTGTTGTGCGTGTATTGGTGGCGACATGTTTGCAGGTACTAGACATCGACTCCACTTGGCTTCATAGGTTTGAGTGTGTTTTTATCCCAATGGCAAGTTGATCGGAGATGACATGAAAACCTATTCTACACTCTAGGGTTAAGTTGATTACCTTTGCCAATTTAGAGTCTCGGTGTGAGTTTTTATTTAGTGTCAAGTGGTTTCTTGAATTATCCTATGTTGGATTGCATTGTAGTGTTGTGATTATTGATTGATTTAATTATTAATTAGTTTAATAATGTTAACTTATATTAATGGATTTACATAGTTTATAATAATAAATTAAATAAATAGTTGATATAAATATTAATATGTGATTATTATTTGGGAATTATTATTATTATTTATCCTTTGGCTTGTATTCAATTAATGATTTTATATCATTGTTGTCTATCAAGGACTATTTATTATTTATTTATTTAATTAGAAAGTTGTGGGTTTTATATTAATTTGGGTATCTATTTATACACCCTTGGTTATTTTATTAATGAGCTTTTATATTAATTGTGCCCATAGTTTAAATTATTAATTTATTGATTATATTATTATTATTATATTTCCTATTTTTACCATTTGGGTTAATTAGATATATTATATTTTTTACCTAGCCTATTTGTTGTTGGCTGAGTTATTGGGGTAAGTAATTAAATATTATTTTATTAATATATGCCTTGGTGTTTTCATAAGGATTGGTAAGAGATATATTTTATTTGATTATTTTCTATTGGCTGACTTATTATATGTTTTTGGCTTGATTTTCTTTTTATTGGTTTTCTTGAGTTTTTGTCGGGGTTAGCTTTCACAGGAAATTCTCTGAGAATTTGAAGATTCGATTTTGGATTTTGGCTAGGAGCTTGGTTTTGGGTGGAAATCGGTTGTGGATGCTTTTCATCAAATTTCTTAGACCTTTTCCCTTTGATTTCTAGGTTGGAGTTTTTTTTTCCCTTTTGCATTTCAATTATTGTGAAGCTTGTTTGTTGCGTGTCTGGAAAGATTGTCTACTGGGAGAATTTGGGAGATTTCTATATAGATTGATAATTGCATAATTTATAAATGGTGCCTTGGAGTTAAATTATGTTGTATAGTTTTAACTTCATATGGGAGCTAGAAGTTATTTCTATGAGTGTTTTCCATAAATGATTTTACTATTTCTTCCTGTGCAATGTTGTGGTGTGTCTTGAATGTGGCGGGAGTTTTTGGCATCTAGATTACTCATGCCCTAAGTGCACTATGGCTGAGATTGTTGTTTAAACTGAGACATTGGTTGTCTTGCTCATTGTTCAACGAAGAAGTTTGTATTTTGCCTTGTTGGGAGACGATTAAGAGTTTTGGAAGGCTTCTTTGTTCATTTTATTTTTATTCCTTGATTTTATGTTGAATTGCACCTCTATTATCTATCCTTGGGACCGTTTCCATGTGCTTATTCATTTGTTGGTTTCAATAATGAGTTTCCATGTTCATTTTTGTGTCTTTTCCTTTCCTATCTCAGATGCGCTACTGTGTTAGTCGTATGCGCTAATGTACATGTTATATGCACTAATGTGTTAGTCGTATGCACTAATGTACATGTTATATGTGTTGTTGTGTTAGTCATATGCATTACTCTTATAGATGAAAGTGCCAGACTAATTTGTCACTTATGTTTTGATTATTTCAAGGTTTTTGAGTTGATTTTCTAGTTCTATGTTTTATCCAGAGGCTGTCATTTGAGTTGTTCCAGGTCTAGTGTTTTGATTAAATAATTGGTGATTATTTACCCGGGTTCATATTGGTTACAATCTTAATGTGGTGGATTTGATTGTATATTGCATATGTAGCTGCTTGAATATTTATGTTGTTACTTATCTGATTTAGAACCTAGGATAACTAGGTAATTCTTTGTTGAGATCCCATGGTCATGCTATGATCTAAATGTGTTATCACCCTAAGGTCTAGGTACATGTTAGGGGGAGTGGGCTTCCAAGTGAGTGACTGGGGCTGCGGGGAGTAGACAACCAAGATACCTGGAGTCTAGATTGCCAAAATATCTCACTAGGAGTTTTATCTTGTAACCAAGTGATAAGTTAAATTAATAAATTCCATGTGGGTTGCGTAGTGTTATCTATTCACTTTAATAAGATAAGAAATGGTTATGGTGGCCCCTTTACCTTGCCCAAGGGTAGCAATCCAAGATAGGATTAGGAAGGCCTTGGCAACCTAGGTAAGCTAATATATTTTAATCCCTTCAAGGTTGAGATGGCTCTACATGTGCATCTAGGATGGTCGGGACAAGTTCGCAGGTTCCCATTTGTTGCATGTCATGACACTCTTTCCCTGCATGTAGGTCCTAGCACCTTGAGTCTTGATTTGATGTGTTTCCTCTGGAGATTTTATGTTGGAAGTTTTATGATTCTTTGAGCCGTGTTTGGTTTGCAAGATGTGCGGAGTGTTATCCTTTGGTTGTTAGCTATCATCCTAGATCTAGAGTGCAAGTGAGATCTTGCTTCATCTCCTAGCATGGGGGTGGTTCCTTATGGTTCCACATAGTCGGGTGGTTTGATTCATTCTTCCATTGAGATGCTCTTATTTGGATTCTCTTGTGTTTGGATGTGGATTTGTATCTTATCCTCATGTAGATGGATTCTTGGAGTATATTCTATGTATTTGAGATTGAAATTATGTAACTTGTATCATGAGGAAAATGTAATTGTAAAGGAAGGATATGTTCTTGTATATTGTAATCATATGTAATATGATTTGTAGTAGATTGGGATCACGATGTATTGTAATAGATTATGATTGTTGGACTAATTGTAAATGTCTATGTTATAAATGGATATTCAATGTGGATGTAATTATAGATTGGAAGAAACCAAATGATTGAGTGATGTGCATGTGAGCAATATATGAATGTTCTTAATGGAAATGATGTTATTCTTGGTTAATGGATATATCTAGAATATGTGTAGTTTGTAGGATGTATGGTTATACTGAAGAAATGAGCTAGATTGCAATAGTTGATGCCTAATTGAGATTCATAATAACATGACATGCTAGATGGTTTACAAAGGGATTAGGAACATTTGGTTTGGTGTTTTAAACTGAATCAATGGTTAATGGGGATATGATAGGATAGGCATTTGTTGAATAATGATTCTTGTGTTAAAAAGGAACTTAATTGATTAGGAGATGAATGTAATGAATGTTAAAATATATCATGGATGAAGATGTGTTTATGTGTTAGAGTTATTTACGTGATGACACTGAAGTACCATAGGGAATGTTAGATGTTGTATTGTATTTTGCTTGCGTAATTATGATGTTATGTAAATGTTAATAATATTTTATGTAATCTTGTAGATGTTAAATAATACTTTTGAGTAATGATAGTTTAATTTGTTGTATTAGTAGATTCTTTAAAAAAAAATTGTCTCTATCAGCATGTTAGTATATTTCTCCAAGGCATTTTGGCGGGCATTACAGACCTTGCTATTGTGAAGCCTCTGCATGTCATGTCTTGAGTTCTACTTTAATTGAGTGATGTTTTGAGCATTATTATTTGATTGTTACTCTATTTGGAGCTTATGGTTGTATCATTTCATTGTTAGGTGTTAGCCTAGGTCTAGAGTGTGTGTGGAACCTTGTGTCATCTCCTAGCACGAGGGTGGTTCCTATGGTTCCACATGGTCGAGTGGTTCGATGTCTTCTTCCATTGGGATATTCTTCATTGGATTCTCATGTACGAGGATGTGGATTCCTTATCTATTCAGTATGGATGGATTCTTGTATCAAATTGATGTAATATGATTAATTTGGCATTTTTATTAGTAGGATTCATGAGATTGTTGTATTTGTAGAAAGAGAACTATGTATGTTGTTGTAATAGGATGTGACTATTACTTTCATAATAGGATATGATTTGTAATAATTCTTATTGTATCTTTGATATTGATCATTAATACAAAAGAAGGAATTGGAAATTATAATTATATAAGTTGTTATTAGATAATTGTGAATGGGATTTGAGTATATGATTCTAGTAGGAAAAGATGTTCCTTATTGCATTTATCTCTTGGAATGGTTATGTATTCATTGTTATGTGAACACTTATTGGTATTAAGAAAATGGATTAGATGTGATAGATGCTATTAGGAATGGAATTAACGATGTTACGATTTTATTGAGATTAAGAGAAAGAGGTATTAGGAACATTTGGATTGGTGTTATTAAAATGAATCTAAAGGAGCTAATGGTAATTGAGTAATGATGGATTGTACTCTTGATAATTTAAATAGATAAACTATTCTTTATGTGTTGTAGGAAATGAAAGATAGAAATAAATGATTACATGGATTTATATTATGGAAGTGAATGTGTATTTATATTCTTAGTGTTATATTAAGTAATGGTGTTGGGATACCCTAGGGAGAGATAATTGTTGAATTGTATTTAATTTTTCTTGCATATGGTTGTTCTTATGATTATGTTTAATATGATGATTTTGTGTTATTCTTGTTAATGATTGTTTAATGCATATGAGTATTTAGTTATATGTGATACATTAGATGATGTTAAAAAAACATTATCTCTATTTGCATAGTAGATGGTTAATTTCTCTAGGGTATTTTGAAGGGTATTACATTTGGTATCAGAGCCCATGTTCACACACTAGGTACTCTAGTTTCATATGAGCCCATTTTGCATAGTAACATTGTAGCATGGGTTAGCCATGTGGTTGTCCCTGCTAGTTCTTTTCTTGCATTAGTTGCCCTATATTTTATCTTATAGTTCCATTTTGCATCTGATTAGACAAGATGTTTGCTAGAGGTAGAGGTCATGGATGTGGTGGTCGCATGGGTACTCGACAAAATCCTCATCCTGGGGTTTTTAAAGAGTCACAATATAAGGAGTAGCAACATGACCAGTAGGAAGAAGGAGCCCAAGGTGATGTTGTCACATAATTGATTAATGTTCTTCATGAGCTTCTTGGTCGTTTAGGACCAAGGTAGGAGGAGAATCAATAGGAGGAGTCTCAACATTCTGGTCATCAAGAGAGAGAGTGTTCATGTTCACCTCAGAGGAGAGTTGAGGTAGATCAGGATGCAATTGCAACAGGTCATATGAGAGATATGCTTAGGTCTTTCCCTCTCACTTTTTATGGTTCTAGTAGTGGTATGGAGGCAAAGACTTGGCTTCTAGATATAGGTAGGTGTTTTTCTATGCATCTGTATAGCAATAACACAAAGGCGAGGTGTGCGATCATGCACCTTCACAATTTTGTGTCTACTTGGTGGCATATGGAGGAGCAAAAGCTGCATTTGGATAATGCGACAATTCATGGGAGTTGTTCCATGAGCAGTTTCATGCTCACTTATTATTAGATCTTTGGAGGATAGTTGAGTTGTACGAGAGAAAGTTCTTTGAACTTAAGCAGTACGTTGGGATAGTGGATGATGAGGCTATGTTGGTGCAACATTTGTTAGAGGTCTTAGCGATCACATTATTGGTGGAGTTTGGATCCTCAAACCCAAGATTATGGAGGTTGTTGTGGAGAAGGCGCGCTTGGTTGAGGAGAACCTAACTATGGATTTGGGAGGTGCACCTAGGGTATAGGTTGTTAGTGTTCCAACTTCAGGATCAGTTGTGAGAGGTGCACAACCCCAGACATTAGGATTTGCTAGGAGTTACCCTTCATCATTCAAGGGTGGATGTTTTCTGCTAAAGAGGAGTTCTCTAAGTCATAATTTTTCTTGCAAATAGATACCATAGTTTTATAGAGAATGCAATAGATAGTGTGCTATTCACTTCCCCACCACTCAGCCGACACAAAGTGCTCAGTAGAACTCTAATAGAGGCATTTTTAATTAGTCCAGTGTACCTTTAGTCAAACATGGCTTTAATAGAGAAGGTTGTTTCACTTGTGGCCAATAGGGACATATTGCAATGAATTTTCCTCAGAGATATACTCAGACGTCTATCCAGAGGCCAATAACTTTAGAGCTCAAAGTAGGTGATTTAGGGAGGTCTCATCGTGTCTTTGCAGTGCTTGATTTTGTTAGGTTGAGAACCAAGATATAGTCATTAAGACTGCAGGTGAGATAGGTGGTATTTCTTGCTCAGTGTTATATGATTCAAGTGCTTCAGATTCTTTCATTTCTCCATCTATAGTAAAGTGACCTTGGCTTGCTATGACAAAGCAAGATGATAGGTGGCAGGTTGAGTTGGCTATGGGGTCTAAGATGGAAATGGATTCCTTTGTGCATGATTATGTGTTGGTTTGGGAGTATGTACCACCTCAGCAGATCTTCGTGTTCTTTCTTTGGGGTCCTATGGTGTTGTGTTAGGTATGGATTGGCTTGAAGCTCATCAAGCTAAGACTGATTGTCATGGTAAGAGGGTGCAATGTCTTGATGATAGTGGGTGTGCAATGACCCATTTTTCTTCACATGATTTTCGCTATGCGGATGAAGCATTGTGTGCACCAGGGTTGTTAATTATTTGCGGTGAGAATGGATGAATTGGATGAGGGAGGGGATCATGATGATATCTTTCATCGTCATCTGATCCTTAAGGAGTTTTTAGATGTATTCCCTAGCAAGATTTTGGGTATGCTGCCTAAGTGAAACATTGATTTTTGAATAGATTTGGTTCCCAAAGTAGAGACTATATCTAAGGCTCCTTATCGGATGAATAGAAGAGTTGAGTGAGTTGAGGTTGCATTTAGAGGATTTGTTGGTTAAGGGATTCATATGTCCTAGTTTTTCCCCATGGGGTGCACCTGTGTTGTTTGTTAATAAGAAGGATAGATCTCTTCACCTATACATTGATTACAAGCTATCGAATAAGGTGACAAGGAATAATCATTATCCTTTGACGAGGATTGATGACCTCTTTGATTAGATTAAGGATGCTAAGGTCTTCTCTAAGATAGATCTTAAGTCCGGGTATCACGAGTTGCGGATTCACGAGGTAGATATTCATCATACAATATTTTGTACTCGATATGGACATTATGAGTTTACAATGGTACATTTTGGGCTTATTAATGTGCCCTCGATGTTCATGAGTTTGATGAATAGATTATACAAGATATATCTTGACAGGTTGTGCTTGTGTTCCTTGATGATATATTGGTGTATTCGAGGACCGTGGAGGAGCATGAGGAGCACATGAGGTAGGGTTTGTAGTGTCTTCATGAGAATCAGTTGTATGCCCATATGAATAAGTGTGAGTTCTTCCAGACAAAGGCTAAGTATCTTGGCCATATTATTTTAGGAGAGGGTATCACAATGGATCCCTCTAAGATTCAAGCTATTGTAGAGTGGCCAGCACCCACTAATGTGAGTGAGGTTTGTAGTTTTATAGGCCTTGCAAGTTATTATCATCAGTTTATTTAAGGAATCTCAAAGATTTATCATCCTATCACATCTCTTCAGAGGAAAGGGAAGAATTTTGTGTGGTCAAATTAGTATGAGGTAGCTTTTGAATCCTCAAGGAGCGTTTGACTAGTGCACCTATTCTAGCAATGTCAGATCCATTAGGATATTTCATGGTGTGCACAGATGCTTCTTTGGAGGGTTTGGGAGTTGTTCTTATGTAGGATGGTTGAGTGATAGCATATGAGTTGTGTAAACTCAAAGATCATGAGTTGAACTATCCCACTCATGATTTAGAGTTAGCAGCAGTTGTGCATGGTTTAGTGAGATAGAGGCATTTTAATCTTAGTCATCGGTTTAAGTTGTATAGTGATAATCGTAGTCTATAGTATATCTTCATGCAACCAAATCTGAATACTAGGAAACGACATTTGATGGAGCTCTTTTATGAGTATGATTTTGAGGTAAAGTATATTCAAGGTAAGGAGAATGTGGTGGAAAAATCTTTGAGTCGTAGGAGGCATGAAGTATTAGTGATGACTCTTAATGTAGATTTGAGGAGTTGGATTATTAGTGTGCTTCTTTTAGATGCTTGGTACCAGGAGGTTAGTGTCGAAATTTCTCTAGGTAGAGCTCTTGAGGGGAGGTATGTAGGTTATTCTTTGGATTCTAATGGTCTTCTTCAATATTTGGGATGTATCTATGTTCCACCTTCAGATGGACTTTGAGTTTTGATCTTGTCAGAGGCTCATCATGCACCTTACTCAACACATCCAGATGTCAAGAAGATGCATGCATATTTATGACAATTGTATCATTGGGCCGACATAAAGAGAGATATAGCAGATTTTGTGTCTTGTTCCTTGGAGTGTCAATGAGTGAAGGCAGAGCATCAACATCATGTAAGTTTATTACAATTGAACTTGGTTCCAGATTGGAAATGAGATATCATATCGATGTATTTTTGTTGTTGGATTGCCTATTTCTTCTCATCGTCATGATTCTATCATGGTCATCATTGATAGGTTGACCAAGGTGGAAAATTTCTCTCCTATCTGATCCTCCTACATAGCAACAATAGTAACTCGGATTTTTGTGGAGGATATAGTGAGATTGCATGGTAATCCTCATTGGATTATATCTATCATGATCTCGTCTTCACTTCAACATTGTGGACCTCTCTTTAGCGTGATTTAGGAGCTCAGCTGAACTTCAATTCAGCATATCATCTTGAGACAAATGGACAAATGGAGAATTAATCATCATTTGGAGGATATGTTTTCGATGTATGTTATGGATCAACAGTCTCAATGGGAAGATTACCTATATTTGGTGGAGTTTTCATACAATAATGGATATCACAGTTTGATTTCTATGTCCCCTTTTTAGGGTTTGTATGGGCGACCATGTCATATGCCTTTGAGTTGGGATTGTTTGGAGGATAGGGTGCTTCTTGGTTCAGAGATGCTGCAAGATATGGAGAAGTAGGTGATGCATATCAGAGAGCATTTGATAGCTAGATAAGACATTCAAAAGAATTATATAGATACTTATCATGTTGATAAACAATTTTCAGTGGGTGACAAGGTGTTTTTGAGGGTTCGTCCACGAAAGAATATTTTCCATTTTGGTAAAGGCTCTAAGTTGTCACCTCATTTTTTTGGACCATTTGAGATTTTGGAGAGGATTGGTCTTATGGCTTATTGCCTTTCCTTCCCACCCACCTTGTCCTCCTGCATCCATCATGTGTTTTTGTTGGATATTGTTGCTGCTACGATATGTTGTTGTCATTGATGTCAACATATTCCCATGTTTTGGTATTGCAGAGAATTGTTTTGGTGTTCTGGTGATTGCAATGAGTTGATCTGATTGGTTTTTCTATTTGCTATGTTTAATTAACTAGAGATATGTCATTCTTTATTGATTACATGATGTTATGTGGTGATTTGATCGAGTTGAGGATTCTAGTATGGAAATTGGTTTTCAGTATTCAGTGTTGCAGTGTTCTGGTGTTTGATCTGTTATGCTCTGGCATGATCATATCTTGTGTTGCAGATTTGGGAGAGTTTTTGGGATGTTTGTGTGTATCCTCATTTCAGATAGTTCATGGTTTGATGCTCTGCAAGCTATCTTTCTTGTCTGACTTGTTGTTGTTAAGTGTTCTTGAGTGTTAGCATGTTGATCGATGAAGATTTTCATAAGTGGTGTTGGTACAACTATTGCGGATGATTCTAACATGCTTGTTGGTGTTTCCTAATCATGTCCTATTTTTTTCCATTGTCTACATTGATCATTTTGCATGTTCTTGATGATCTTTTGGGTCTGGTGATATTCTTTGTGTTATGCGGTAATTTTGGTGGTGTAACGTGTTGCGGTTGATCTTGGCGAGATTCCAAGTGGTTGTGTGTTTTTGAGGAGTTGATTTAGGTCCATGCTATGTTGTTTATAACATTTTATTAGTCTGATAGTTGAATTATGTATCATGGTATATAATTTTGTAATTAGGTGTTAAGGGTTTGACTGACCTTGTAGTCAAGGTTGATGATTTGTATAAATAGGAGTTATATTTGTGGTTCGGTGATGTAAGTATGTTGAGTCTGCATTACCAGAGAGTGGTGTATGTGTGATCAAGTGAATTCATCTTTCGGTGTGGTGTATTGAGCAGATATTGGTGAAGGGAAGACATATGAGATTAACCGCAACTATCATCAGGCATTAGCATATGCTACTTTTGCAGTTCATCTTTGTCGGATTGTAGTCTGAATCTCTCTGTAAGGTAGTGAACCTTCCCTAAGGGTTGTAGCCTTCCGGGTCATTGTAATTTGAGTAGTGAGCTCTAGACAGTGTTCTTGAATGCATGTGCATTCCCCATTTTAATATTTACACATCCTACTGCAAAGAATCATTTTATTGTGGGTAGGCTCCCACCGTGGTTTTTCTGTTAACCTAGTTTTCCATATTAAAATTCTTGGTGTTATGTGTATTGCTATCATTGTTGTTATCTTTCTTTTTGTTACAATTGATTATGTTTGAGATTGATCTTAATTTGTTTAATCCAGTGAAAACTAAATCAGCCCCCTCTCAGTTTTCCTTGTTGTTTCCAACAAGTGGTATCCGAGCTAGATCCACTAGAAGAAGCCTAACCTCTTGAGGTGATCCAAGATGGCAACCTATGTGTTCAAGGAGAGTCTTAGATTTAATGGAAATAATTATACTATTTGGAAGGATCAGATGGAAGTTCATTTGAAGTGTCTTGGAGAAGATTATTGGAAGATCACAAAGGATGTCTACAATGTTCCTCCGAATGGACCGGTTATTGCTGATGAAATCAAGGAAGTTGAACATAACTTAAGGGCTAAAGAAGTGTTGTTGAGTGTCGCGACTGATTCAGATATGACTAATGTAATGGGTTTGAAGACTGCACATGATATATGGAAAAATTTAGAGATATTGTATGAAGAAGATGCACAAGTTAAAGTTTCTAAGTTGCCGAGTTTGAAGGGAAAGTATGAGACACTAAAGATGGGAGAAGATGAGAACATAACATCCTTTATGGCTAAACTAAATGAACTTGTTATGAACATTAGATTTTGGTGGAACTCTTGAAGAAGATGAGATTTGTTTCTAAGGTGTTGAGATCCTTGCCTTCTGCTTATAAAGATAAAGTTGTTGCTATTGATGAGATCCTAAGTGTGACTATTGTGAAAAGAGACATGTTGGTTGGTAATCTTGTTGCATTTGAGTTGAGCGAATTTGGAGAATCACATGGTAAATTTGAGACTACATTTAAAGCCTTTATATCTGGGAAACAGTTGTATGATCTGGGAGAGAGTTCATCTAGGGTTTCAAGATATGAAAGAGAGATGAGAGAGATGGAAGAGAAGAAGAGAGAGCTGGATGAGCTTGAAGCACTTATTAATCAGAGATTGCCTAAGGGAGCTGGTAAGTATGATGGAAAGTTACCTTTGAAATGTTTCTCTTGTAATAAGATAGGACATTTTGCTTCTAGGTGTCCTAAAAGAATGTCTAGATATGATAAGTATGATAAATTTGAAAGGCATGATAGATATGAAAAGCATGATAAGTATGACAAACCCTCTAAGCCCTATCGGAAGTACATAAATCGGAAGAGATGCTATTATGTTGTTGATGAAGGTGTGATAGATGAGGAACCAGACTATGGGAATTCAGGAGAGGAATATATATTTATTCCTATCAAGGAAGATGATGTGGTACCAATGAATTCTACAAGCAACATTGTTGAGGAGAAATCTTTGGTTACTAAGATTGAAGAGAAATATGAATGGGTAATTGACAATGGTTTCTCACATCATATGACAGCTGATAGAAGTAAATTTGTGAATATGGAAAGGTATGATGGTGGTATAGTAAGATTTGGGTGATGGTAAAGCTTGTGTTATTCATGGTAGAGGTTCTATATCTTTTGATGGTAAGAATAATACTAATGATATCTTATATGTTGAAGGTTTAAAGCATAATCCATTGAGTGTTGGAGAGGTGGTTGACAAGGGATATGATTTGCAATTCAAGAATGGTAAATGCAAGATTATGAATGCCTCTGGTATAGAGATTGCAACAGGGACTAAGACTAAAAGTAATATCTTTCACTTGAATGTCGGTGAGAAAAGTTGTTTGATTGCTCAAATAGATGAAAGTTGGTTGTGGAATAGAGGGATGTGTCATGTTAATTTTGACTGCATGATAAGGAGAAGTTCTACTCAAGCTGTTAGAGATTTGCCTAAGATTGTGAAGCCTTCTAATCTGGTATGTAAGGAATGTTAGTAGGGAAAGAAAACAACCACATCATTTAGAAGTAAGATGTATACATCTTATGGTATATTAGATCTTGTGCATACTGACTTGTGTGGTCCTACAAGAGTGAGAAGCATCCAGGGTGACATGTATTTCATGTTGTTGATTGATTACTACTCTAGAATGATGTGGGTGACTTTTCTAAGGGAGAAATCAAAAGCATTGGATAAATTCAAAATATTCAAAGCAAGATTGCTATGTAAGGGATGCTCTTAGATGGAAGGTATTAATTATGAAGAAACTTTTGCTCTTGTAGCTAGAATTGAAGCTATTAGATTATTGCTTGTATATGGTGCTTACAAGAATTTCAAGGTATATCAGATGGATGTCAATTCAACCTTTTTGAATGGTGATCTTGAGGAGGAAGTCTACATTGAGAAATTAGAAATATTTTCATTGTCAGATGAAGGAGACATGGAATGAAGATTGAAGAAAGAATTGTATAGACTGAAGAAAGTACATAGAGCCTAGTATGCTAGATTAGATAAGTATTTCATGAAGTTGAGATTTTGTAAAGGTACTACTGACAATAATTTATACTTTAAGGTTGAGGATGATAGAATTTTGATTGTTGAAGTGTTTGTGGATGACATTATTTTTTGAGGTGATGATTATTTGAGTATGAAGTTTGTTGATGATATGCAAAAGGAATTTGAGATGTCTATGATAGGTGGGATGAAATTTTTCTTAGGATTGTAGATTACTCAAATCAGTAAAGGTATTTTAATTTCTCAATCTGAGTATGTGAAGGAACTGTTGAAGAAATTCTCCAGCGTCAAGGGCTAACCCTCAAGTGTCAAGATATAGAGTAGGTAAGGGTCCAATGGGACCCGAGTGATGATTCTTCGGCAACTTGGGAGGATGCATGATGGATGAGAGAGCTTTACCCTTATTTATTCTCAAGCTTCAAGGTTTAAGCCTAGGAAAAGAGGGGGAGGATGTAGTGTCCCTCCTTGATTCACCCTTTTGGTTTATGCATCGATGGACTTGTTTAGACTCTTTGATGTTGTTTTAATTGATACTTATGGCTATTGATATCTTAGATGCTTAGTGCTGATGCTAGACATTCTATATGGATATTTGTTATACAATGATCTATGCAGTTTATGACATATCCTAGATTATTATGATGGATTTATATTTGATGATTTATATGCACTCATTATCCATAGATGAATTATATTGCTTATGATATTATGATAGCTTCTTGATAGTACTAACCCCATTTCATAATAATATGGGCTGAGTTGATTCTATGATTGTCATAACTGTCTTACTACTGTGTTCATGACAGAGATGATGTCATATCACTCATTGCGAGCATGATATGGTGTTGTGATTCTCTCTCACTTCCCTGATCATTTATTATATGTGTTATTATACATGTTGTTTTGTGGATATTGGTGGTTGCAGGATTATATGTACTAGACATCTAATCCACCTAGTCTTACAGGTCTGAGCATGTCTTCATCACAATGACAAGTTGATTGGAGATGGCATGAGTTTCTTCTACACACTCTAGGATTAGTTGATATCCTTGTCAGTAATTGTCTTGGCTTGGGTCGCTGGTTAGAGTCTTGTGTGGTGATGTTGGACCCTATGTTGGGTTGCCTTGTGGCATCGTGAATATTTGATTATTTAATTAATTAATATTGGTTCATATAGTTTATTAATGTTTAAATTAATTTAATTTATGGCTTGATAGTTAATTTATTTAATAATTTATTGTTGTGGATTAATGTTATTTTCATTAATGATTGTCTAGCTTTGATTCATTGGTGCTTTAATATTTATTTATTGCTTTAATGCTTATTTGGGATATTTATTATTTATTGTTTAATTATTTTTATTATTTGAGCCTTATGGATTTATTATTTATTTATATAGGTGTGGCTTTAATATCTAGTTTGGGTATTTATTTATATTACCCTTGGTTATTCTATTATTGGGCTTTTATATTTTATTGTACTCATGATTTATTTTATTATTGATTCCCTTTTTACCAATTTGGGTTAATTAAATATTATATATTCTACCTACCCTATTTTACTGTTGGTTGAGAATATTGGAGTAAGATAATTTAATATTATTTTGTATTCTTACCTTGGTATTTGAGAGGGTTGGTATGAAATATATTTTAATAGATTATTTTCATTGGCTGACTTATCCTATGGTTTTTGAATGAATTGTATTTATTCGGCCTTCTATGTTTTCCCGAGGGTTGTTGGCTTCCTGGAGATTTTTTTGTGTTCTTAGAGATTTTCGTTGCTTGAGGTTTGGATTTGTCTTGGCTAGATTTTGGTTGGAGTTCTCTTCATTAGTTTAATCTCCTTTGTTATTTGCATTTTGATCATGAAAATCCTAGATCCAGCCAAGACAAATCCTAGATCTAGCCATAACTTCTAGATCCAGGTTGGAGATATTACTCCTTTGTTATTTGCATTTTGATTATGAAAATATTGTCTGTTTCATGAGTGAGAAAGATTGCTTGTCGAGTTGGGAAATTGGTATAATTTGGAAATCAATGATATAGCATAATATTTATTATTCTGGGAAAACTATTATATTTGTATGATTATTGTTCCTAGTGTATGTTGTGTATTTCCTTTCTGCCTATGCATTGTCGTGAAATGGCCAAGGTTATTCCAAGAGTTCTTATGCAATGGGTTGTCATTGGTTATTTTGTTAAGTCCATTGGTTTTTAATTTGCTCTCCGTCCTTATTTAGTTGATACTGGCACCCTTCTAAGCCTTAAATGCGTTTTTCCAGACCTTGTCGTAATATTGGTTTTTCCATTTTTTTGAGTTCAAAGTCAAAAGCTCTAAACCTTTGTTCGAATGCACTATTGTTTTTTTATGCATGCACGATTGGTTATATTGTTTATGTTGAATGATTTTATATTTGTGCCATTGTTATTGCCTTATGCACCATTCTAAGTATTGAATACACTTGAAAGGGAAATGTATGCACTGTTTTGATTGTCAGGTGCATTGCAAAACCACGCATAAGCACTGCAGAAGTTTGCACATGTACACTACAAAACCCAGTATAAGCACTACAGAAGTCTACACATGTGCTACAAGACTCTGCAAAGACGTTGTTCTATTCCTTGAAAGCGCTACATTGCCTATTATATGTGCTAAAGTATTATTTAAAGGTGTTGTTTTCTTTATCAAATGCACAACTTTGCTAAGTAAATATGCCAGACTCTCTTATTAAGTTTTTTATTTCAATTTTGACTTTCTGAGTTGGATTTTTGGCTTTCATTTTAATATTTTCATCAATCCAAAGGTCGAGTCTATGTTTTCAAAGAGTCCTATGGTGATCCAAGACTGCATTATTGATTTGTAATTGATTATTTGCACTATTATGTCTTAATAAAGATGGTTGATACCTTGTTATTACATTTAGGCTCATTTGGATACATTTGATGTTATGGATTTTGGATGCTATGTGATTTATGTTGCCTATGTGGTTGTGACAATGAAATTGCTATGTATTTGTTGATATTCATGAAGTAATTGGAAACCATGGTTATCCAGTTTATGTTTGAGAGCTCTTGTTCTTGTATTTGTAACTGATGTTATCCTAAGGCCTAGGAACATGATTAGGGAGAGTGAGCTTCCATGAGTCTTCTTAGGTCATAAGGAATGGACTGTTGTTGTGTTAGGATACGGTTCTAGACCTTTGTGATAGCTCATTAGAAGTTTATTGTTTAATCAAGTTAAAATCTAATAAAATTATCCTAGGTGGGACAGGTAGTAGTAATTCATCTTAATAAGATAAGTAATGCGATGGTGGTATCCCTCTCATGGCTTGGAGTACTTGTATAAACTCAGGATGAGGTACGGGAAGATCTGGTAACCAAATAAACTAAACTCCTTTGATTTCCTCAAAGGTTGAGATGGTTTTGTGTGTGTATCACAGATGTCGGGAGTAAGTTCTAGGATATCCTTTATTGTTGGTGATAGCTTGTGATGACACTCTTCCCTACATGTAGATCCTAGATCCTTATGTCTTATTGTTGTGGCACCTTTGGATGTCATGTCTTGAGTTCTACTTCAACTGAGTGATGTTATGAGCATTATTGTGTGATTGTTACTCCATGTGTAGCTTGTGGTTGTATCCTTTGGTTGTTAGGTGTCAGCCTAGGTCTAGAGTGTGTGTGGGACCTTGTGTCATCTCCTAGCATGGGGGAGGTTCTTTTGGTTCCACATGGTCGAGTGGTTTCATTCTTTCTTTCATTGGGATGGTCTTTGTTGGATGCTCATGTGCAAGGATGTGGATTCCTTATCTCTTTAGTATGGATGGATTATTGTAGCAGATTGATGTAATATGATTGATTTGGCATTTGTATTAGTAGGATTCATGAGATGGTTGTATTTTTAGAAAGATAACTATGTATCTTGTTGTAATAGGATGTGAGTATGACTTTCGTAATAGGATATGATGTTGTAATAATTCTTATTGTATCTTGGATATTTATAATTAATACCAAAGAAGGAATTGGAAATTATAATTATATAAGTTGTTATTAGATAACTGTGAATGGGATTTGAGTATATGCTCCTAGTAGGAAAAGATGTTGTTACTTTTTGTGTTTATCTCTTGGATTGGTTATGTATTTATTGTTATGTGAATGCTTATTGGTATTGAGAAAATGGATTAGATATGCAATAGGTACTATTAGGAATGGAATTAATGACATGTTATGATATTATTGAAATTAAGAGAAAGGGGTATTAGGAACATTTGGATTGGTGTTCTTAAAATGAATCTAAAGGGGCTAATGGTAATCAAGTAATGATAAATTTTACTCTTGATAATTTAAATAGATAAATGATTCTTTATGTGTTTTAGGAAATAAAAAATAGAAATAAATGATTATATGGATGTGTATTATGGAAGTGAAAATGGAGTTATGTTCTTAGTATTATATTAAGTAATGGCATTGGGATACCCTAGGGAAAGATAATTGTTGAGTTGTATTTATTTTTGCTTGTGTATGGTTGTTCTTATGATTATGTTTAAGATGATTATTTTGTGTTATTCTTGTTAGTGGTTGTTTAATGAATATGAATATTTAGTTATATGTGATGCATTAGATGATGCTAATTTTTTTTCTTTATTTGCATAGTAGATGGTTAATTTCTCTAGGTTATTTTGGTGGGCATTAAATTATCCTTAACTACATCATTTGTCACTATGGTGTTCCTTCATCTATTGTCACAAATAATTCTCACCCTTTTAAAAATCAAGATATCCATGAGCTTTGTGACAAATTTTATAGCCAACATCTCTTTTCCACTCCCTATTACACTCAGAGTAATGTTCAGGTTGACGCATCTAATAAAACTATCCTAAACATCATAAAAAAGAGTCAATGAAGCTAGTTGTGGTTGACATATTCAAGTGAATCCTACCTTATGGGCCTATTGAACAATAATTTCCACCCCTATAGGTGCCACTCCCTACTCACTAGTTTATGAGTCTGAAGCCATTTTTCCTATAGAGGTCGAGTAACCATCTTTGAGATTATCTTTGCAACAATTCATTTATGATGAAGAATATAGAGTTCCTAGACTATATGCTATAGATTTTCTTGATGAGAGACATCAAACATCATCAATTCATCTTCAATCTTACTATAACCATCTTTGTCACAACTACAAAATGAGAGTCAGAGTCCACAAGTTCAAGATTGGAGATTTGGTCTTAAGAGAGAAAAATCAACAAGAAAGAGAAAAGTTGAGAAATTTTAAACCTAATTGGATAGGTCCTTATGTCATCATAGCAACTTAAGGATCTGGTACATACCAACTTGAAGAACCACTCAACAACATCAACCTCAAAAATTTCTACAAATAACCCTTAGAGTGTCTGATTAAAAATTAAAAAATCAAAAAATATAAATATATATATATATATATGTATAATACAAAAAAAAAATGGAAAAAAAAAATCATCACCTTGATGAAAACCTAGCAAACAAGCATCTCGTGTGACACAAAAAAAGAGAAAAAATTAAAGAAAAATAATTTTTCCTTTGGTGAAAACCTCTTCGGTGGTGCCTTGGGTAGGTACCATGGGTAAAACTTGGAAAACAAACGTCATGGGTAGAAAGTTAGGCTTCTCCATCTATCATTAATATATTTGTTCTTCCATAATAAACCTTCATCCTTGCTCTATAATAAACTCCTACCTCTATTCATAATAAATCCCTTATTGGCATTTAGTGTCTTTTTGGCATATCCTTCTAGAGAAACATCAACCTTTCCCCCTTTGTCATGGTACCAAAAAGCTACATTCCTAACTAGGGTCATATCCTTGACCTATTGTTATGGAAGACATTATTGAGAATTATAAAATGTGAGATGTTTTGCTACCCTTAGTCATGTAGTTTTTGTATTGTAACCCATCCTATCTATCTACCTATCACAAAAAATCTATACTTACATCATCTCCATCATCATTACCACACTCCGCAATAAATTGTCTCTTTGCTACAACAATGAAATTTTAGGCTAAAACAAGCATTGCATCACCACATCTTTATCAAAGACAAATTGCTAAATTGTCCTATAGCCTAAACAGATCAATTGCCTCATCAATTTTATCCTACATCTTGATCACACTATCAACCTTTGCAGACATATCAGACCTAGAACATGCATCCTATCACTCATCATCCTATCAATCAAACAATCAATATCTTATTTAAACATCAATATATCTAGTCCTATCTTATCTGAAGCATATATCTTTTGGCAAGGCGATCTAAATGGTAGTTGATCTGTTTAGTTAGTAAGTCTTTTCTTTGCTTGATCTTTTTTATGTCAAGTTCTTATGCTACTCAAGGATACCCCATGATTAAATGAGCAAGGATGCAACTTGGAATGGATTTTCGTATGTTGTGTTTATGGGATGTTTTTCATGAAGTTCTGAGCCAAGTGTTCTTAGTGTCTATGTTGGTGTGTTTCATTCAGCATGGTCTTATATCCTTTGCAGATCAAAGGTAACCAAACACTTTTTTGCAAGGGAATCATCATGTTTTATAACTGTCGCACATACCTCAACCATAAACACTAACACCTCAAGATGAATGGAATCATTCCTTGCTTGTAATGTTGATGTCTATGCAAAGCGATATCATTTTCACCTAAGTCATTATGTACCTTGGTGTATATTTATCTATTTGCAAAAAAACAAAAAAATATCAACCACCAATGATGAAAATAAGCACTTTTTAAGGAACCTCACCATCCCCATCTCTCACATTTCTCATATCCCTCCCATCTAACTATCCTTCTATATTTATTATAATCTCATTCTTTATATTTCCCTCATCCATTTTCCCCTAACCATTCTAATTTTCTTCACTTCTTACTAATTTATTCCTCTATTTTTTTCTTATGCTATGAAACACCAAAATCAATTGCATATTGCATATTACAGTTTGCATACACACGTAATCATGTTAGGACATTGTAGACATAGGAATCATATTATATTTTCTCCATTTCACAATTGCATCATATTTAAGCCATTAATCACATAAATATAAGCATGGTACATTTTGTTTTCATACATAGTATCTCATAATATAGATTTCATTAATCATATAAGAATTAGGTTAGATATTCATGATACAAATCCTTACATGGCATTATAAGCATAAATGATGTAGTTATTTCACATAATCACATCCTGCATACACAAGCACACTAGTCATATCCATAAATCGCATTCATACATTAATATTCATAACATTGCATACACATATAAATAATTATTACTCAAAACATCATCATAATAACTATAGAATCGTAAATTGTACATCTTTATTAGTGTGTCTAATTTCAGACTTTCGAAGCACCTATTTTAGTATTTTCCTTTCCTCTATGCATTATGGTACCTTTATTGATTTAAATTAATATTTAATGGGCCTTATTCCACTTTATTACATTATCACACACTTACTTGGGCCCTTCATTCTAGGTGTGCCATTTATTTATTCAATATCTTCATTTATCCTTAATCCTATCCTAATTTCAACTTCCAAGACACATTATGCATATCTATACATTATGGTTTGAGTCACCAAGCCGGATTCAACATTAGAACCCTGTTATCTTATATTCCTTAAAAGTCAAAAAAATGTTGTTGGGACGAGGGCAACCTACTGACCTGGTTCCAATATTTTTCCCTAAATTTTGAAAGGATAACTTGGTGGTCTTATCTAATTCAAATCCTGCTCAGTGTGAAAATATATAAAATATAAGTTGGCCTAATGGTGATTTCAATCATGAAGCCCCTATATAAGGCATCCCTCTCAATTCAATTTAAAAATTACCACTCACACTAACATTTATCATCCAATTCAAGAGAAATTCTTCTTCCTCGAGAGAAAATTTGATTCAAGGAGTAGCAAACTACTTCAAGGAATCTTTATATTATGTTTTACCTATGATTTCATGGTGGATTTTATGTGATTTATCATGTTATTGCATCAACACATGGAGGACATATCCTAAGAATATTGCATCACCAATTTAAGATATAATCATGTACATTCAAGCATTTCAATTCCTTGCCCTCAAAAGGCAAGCTTTTACAATTCAATGTATATTTAATTTAGGGTTAATGTTGGAGTCAATGAACACTGAGAGAAGGGTGAATCAATTTTCTGCAATTTAAAAGTTTATTAAACTGATTCTTAAACCACCAGATGTATAAGAAAGAAAGTAAAATGAAAAAACTCAAAGCAAACAACCATAAAACTAGATTTTTTAAGTGGAAATCCAGATAGAGAAAAACCATTGTGGGATTTGAACCCATAATACTATTATACTATGGCCAAATGTATGATAATATTACATAAAGTGGAATGCACTTCCATTCAAGCACACTGCCTAGAGCTCATTTCTCAAATACAAAAGGGCTACAACCCGGACGAAGGCTCACTGCCTTACATACTATTACAAATGATTAAAATAGTGAATGAACTGAAGTATAGAATCTAAATATTCTAAAAAGAAATTCTGGTTAGGCTCAAATTGTCTTCTACAACTGATTTGTCTCTCTGGTCTGTTTTCCTGCTCTATCAAACACCGAACCACCAAAACCTTCAATCACTTTCACAAAACTTGCAAATTCACTCATACAGACTTTCCTCACTCATAACATCCCTCAAAATGATCAACCAAATCAATCTTATATATCCGCACCAACAAAATAGATCTCAACCAAGTCGGCTTCCAAAACTACAAAATATGAAATTTGTAGTAACATGTCAGCTAAATCCACCCACAAATGCATATGAGGACCCAAAATAGATGATGAAAAGCTTCACACACAATGAAAAAATTACCTCAAACACAACATCAATCTCCAAAAACAATTCAAGCATTCTGGATCACACGATACCCAACTGATCAATACATTAGCTCTGTTCTTCCAGAATCACCGGATACTGGACCTTGAATCTTACACTAGAATCAACACTAGAGGCTAGAATTGAAAAGTAAGCTACATCGAATCATGAATCAAGTTCCTTAATCACTGCAACCAAAATTACATCACCAATATCAAGATATGCACAATGATCTCATATTCTATCGGTAACTGAGTTCCACCTTCCAGACTTATGCTTGATGAATAATATGACTTCCAGTAAGTCAAATCTACAATACTGAATAGATTTTATTGACTTAGTTTCCATCAATGACAACCCCTAAGCGATCTCCATACATTAATCTTTACTGATACAGTGTCTCTTGCAGACAAACTCCCCCTCTGGAATTAATGGCAACATTGTAAAAAATGAATTGTACACTCAAGACTGCAAAACACCAAAATTTCAAACTCTCCAAGTATCTACAAGCTCCCCCTAAGAATATGCACCATTTTCACTACACTCTCTCCCCCTTTGGCATCAATGGTAAAGGTAGAAATCTGCCAAAATTGATGAAGGTTATGTACAATGATTTACAAAAAATTGAAAATGTCTGCATAAGTTGTCTCCAGGGACTTCAAATATTCATTCCGTCCCCTTAGAAAACAATCCAAAACATTTATCAAATCGCTAAACATATAGGCATGTATTTGTATGTCCTTAAGGTCTGAGGGGACAACCTTACCCAAAGAACCATTGCATCCTACTGGCTTCCAAGCAAAGTGTCTAACTGGGGTGTTGTAAGACACCTCAATTAACCTACTCTACTTATAATTTTGTCCCTTTCCTTATGCAAGCTCTTGATTTTGTTTGTTAGGTCCATAACTTGAGCTTCAAGACTAATAGCAAAAATTGAAAGAGGGGCAAAAGATTATGAAATTGCAGCTAATTGCCCTTCATATCCCTTAATCTTCTTTTCAATGTCTAAAGTAAATTTTGGCAAAATAAGACATGACTTATATATCTTGCCACCTTCTGATAAACTTAAGGCACTGAGAGGTGGGGGGTGAATCAGTGCAAGTAAAAACTTAATTAATTTGATAACAACTTTCACCAACTTGATAATCAATAAGCATGCAAGAAATATAACCACATAAGCAAACATCCAACAAAGCATACAAACCATAACACAATGATTTCTCATGTGGAAACCCAAATGGGAAAAAACATAGTGGGAATTAGCACCCACAAAACATTTTCACTCTTTTGGAATGCGCCTGATTAAAGGCCTGGCCCGGTTAAGAGATTACAATATGCCCAGTTAAGAGCACACCATGTTAAGAGTCACCCGGTCAAGGTATTTTGCCTCAAACCCTATTTGGAGCTCTACCCTGTTAAGATTAAACTTATTAGAGGATTTCAAACACAAGTTAATGAGCCACTCGGTGAAGGGATTTACAATATAAGACCTATTAGGATCTACCTAGTTAAGGGATTTCAAACTGTTGTAACTGTTAGGGAACAACAAGGCAAATGATCTCATTACAACACTTCCTTTCTTGCTAGTACAGATCCTTTTCAGCACAACTCTTCTACACACATGTAGACACTTCAAACTAGTTGAGCAATACCTTCTTTTCAAATCACTAACACAAAATCTATTCTCCAACTAGCCCTAAATACACTTTTCAGTGAGGGCAGCTACAAACCCTAATTACATTAACAAGATATAATGAATTTATATTTGGCACGACAAAACACTCCACCAAAATACATTATAAATCATTACAACAAATTTCTAGATAATTTATGTCGTTGAATTATCACCACACATTGATTTGATAAGCAATCAAACCCTTATTTCATTCTCCTAAGCCCTTTGTTGTTTCCCAAGAAATTTGATCCTTGTACATGCTCAAATACCATCTTATCATTAAACATGGATTAAGACATGCTATCACTAAGTTATGATCATGATAAGATCCACCGCCAAACCTTAAAGCATTACTAGTTAAAGATCTGATACCGATATTCATTCTTCTTCATAGAGTTCATAACAGTCAATTACAAATATGCTTTCTGGTTCACCAAAATTGATGTGATTCCAATCACAGACTCATGCCAATGTTATAAACATATATTCTAAACCACAACACCTGAATATTCTCCAATCATCCATACCAGTCACTTCATCATCACTTTGTTCATGTTTATCGGTTGACAACAACTTAGTATTTTTGTTGTCTAACTGATTCTAGTACCGGTTAGGCTATACCGGTTGGTCTAGATGACCTAGATGACTAAACAAACCTGGTTGTCATCAATGAAAACACAAATAAATTCATCAAACATCCTATTACAATTATATCATCATCATCAAGCCAACACTCTCCTCATATTCAACTTTACCGATCATCTTCTCATCACATCCTCATCTCCATCAATTATGCCAACAATCTCCTCCTTTGTAATTGATGGAAACACCAAAAGATCACTATGCAAAACTAGAACTCTAACTGTTATGACTATTATATTGTTCTGTTATTCTCCCTTCATCAGTTCTTCTGTTTTTGCTCTTCACTGTTCTTTTCTCCCTTTACTTTTTTTCTCCCCCTTTGACAACAATGCCAAAGGTGCAAAGTGTCAAATTCATCTTCTGTTGGTATTGTTTTCTTCATCTCTACTACTCCCCCTGAGGAGTATCTATTTTCTCATCAATCCACGGTGAAAGATCTTGAATTAGTTCCCCTTTTGTAGGGGTATAACCCCTAGCTTGCCTCTAAGATACTCAAAGGTGGCTTTAGGAAATGGCTTAGTGAAAATGTCATCCAACTGCTCCTTGCTTGACACATGATCCATCTCAACTTTCTTTTCCTGCACTCTTTCTCTTAGATAATGATACTTCAGTTCAATATGCTTTGTTCTAGCATGCAATACAAGATTTTTTGAAATGCTTATGGAACTTGTATTATCATGATATGTGACCATCAGTTCTGTCATATTCTCCTTAAATCCTTCTAATGCATGTCTCATCCATATTACTTGAGTACAATTCATAGATGTGGCCACATACTTTGCTTCTTCTGTAGACTAAGAAATGTGACTTTGTTTCTTATGAGTTTAGGAGACCAGTCTTCCTCCTAGATAGAATACACCACCGGTTGTGCTCTTTTGGCCATCTACATTACCTGCCCAATCAACATATGTGAACACCTTCAAAGAGAAGTTTCCTTTGTATGGATACCATAATCCATAATCAATAGTTCCTCTAAGATACCTAAAAATTTTCTTCACTGCCACCATATGAGTCTCTTTAGGACTTTTCTGAAATCTACCCACTATACCAACTGCATGAGCAATGTCCAATTTGGTATGAACAACATAGTGTAGTATACCAATCATTGATCTATACTCAGTTTCATCCACTGGATCTAAATCATCTTCCTTGTATAATCTGCAACCAGTAACCATAGGGGTTCCAACTGGTTTAGAGTCTTCCATTCCAAAGGTTTTTAATATCTCCTTCACATATTTGGACTGGTTGATAAAGATTCCTCCTTTCATCTGTTGGACCTGCAAACCAATGAAAAATTTGATTTCACCTATCAAAAAAATTTCAAATTCCTTTTTCATTTCTTCTGCAAAATTTAAACTCATGTCATCATCTCCTCCAAATATGATATCATCTACAAATACTTCTACAATCAATAACCTGTCTCATTTTGTCTTCAATTAAATGTTGTTGTCCTCACTCAAATATTTATCAGGTGTGAATGGAGTCTCTCATACCAATCCTTTGGAGTTTTCTTTAACCCATATAAAGCTTTATAAAGTTTGTACACCATTTCCTTGTCTTCAGTCAATTCAAACCCATCTGGTTGTTCAATGTAAACCTATTCTTCTAGAATTCTATTAAAAAATGTAGACTTAACATCCATTTGGTATACCTTAAATCCTTTGAATTCTGCAAATGCAAGTAGCATTCTTACTCCTTCAAGTCTAGCAACCAATGCAAAGGTTTCTCCATAATATTCACCTTCTTCTTGTGCATGTCCTTCGCAAACTAGTCTATCCTTGTTCCTAACCAATTAACCATCACTTTTTTATCAGCTGGTATGGGGACATGTGACCAAGTTTTGTTCTTCTCTATTTGATCAAGCTCCTCATTCATATCCTTTATCCAATCATCATCCTTGAGAGATTTCCTCACTATCTTAGGTTCATTTGTGGAAATCATACAAGAACTTTCTCTGATCTTTCTTCTTGTTTGTACTGTAGCATTCCTGTCTCCAATTATCTAATCTGTGGAGTGATTCAACTTTACATATCTAGGTATAACCAGTTCTGATGTAGAAGCGTCTTCTTGTTCATCTTCTTCTTCTTCTGGTTCAGCAACATCTTCTGCACTATTTTGCTCAACATCATTTTGAACTTCTAGTTGAATGGTCACTATCTTCTATTCATCTACTGCATTAGACTTGTTGGTATCATCAAATTTGTCAGAATACTCATCAACTTTCACATTAACACTTTCCACAATCTTCTTGGTTCTTTTGTTAAAGCACTTGAATGCTTTGCTCTTAGTTGAATAACCAAGGAAATTTCCTTCATCGCTTTTAGGATCAAACTTTCCGGTATACTCATCTCTCTTTGTGTAACACCTACTGCCAAAGACTTTGAAATAACTAACATTAGGAGTATTACCATACCATAATTCATAGGGAGTTTTGTCACTACCCTTCTTGACCAATATCTGGTTCATTGTGTATACTGCAATGCTGACTGCTTCTCTCCAAAATATTTTAGGTACATCTCCTTGTATCAACATTGTTCTTGTTGCTTTAACTATGGTTTGGTTCCTCCTTTCTGCAATCCCATTCTACTGTGGTGTCCTTGGTGCAGATAGTTGTCTCTTGATTCCATTCTCATCACAGTATTTCACAAGTTCAACTGATGTGAATTCTCCACCCCAGTAAGATATCAGACACTTTAGGTTCTTACCTGTTTCTTTCTCCACTAAGGCTTTGAATGCCTTAAACTTGCTAAAAGCATCTGACTTCTTTGCAATTAGTGTTTCCAGTCTGAATGTTCTTCCACTGATTCATTTTTCCACAAATCTTCACAATCTGCTATTAGCTTCACCAAAGTAGCAATCAAATGCTCTTCTATGTTTCTGTCGCTCTCCAAATGTGCTCTCAAAAATGCCAAGTGAAAAATGAGACTATAAAACACCATTTTATTTGCCTTTTACCAACTGCTTTTAATTCTAAACCGGTTGAACATACCCTAATCACCGTTCAACCCTATAACTTGCTACCGGTTCACATATCACATTCAATTACCGGTTACATCTCAAAGTCACTTCATAACATCATTTTGCATCAAAACATGCAGATTTGACTTACCGCACACCATTTAGGGGGTCCGAAAATGGATCTGACAATATGCTCCCCCTAAGATTCATACATAGCTTAGTTTTCTCATGAGGGATTCTCCACACTAGGTGAAGAACTAGAGTCCTCTGATGGTTTCTCCTCACTTTTCTTCCTCCATATCTTATTCATCTCACTTATAGTTTCTTCCACATCTACCTTCTTCTTTCATTTCCGATCAACAGACTGATTAACCAGTTGCTTCATTCTAGCTCTACAAAACCTTGCAATGTGTCCCAATTTGTGATAGTTGAAACATGCCATTCCATATGCTCTCTAGGGTCCAACATTTATTCTATCAGTTCTTCTCCAACAATTCATAGCCACATGACCATAGTTGTGACAAATTGAACATGTCACATTCCATATATTATCCATTTCATATGGAGTAGAACGATTCACATAAGGTCTCTGCCAAGTAGGGTTCCTTCGGTCATTGTAAGATCTCTACGATTCACCATTAGACCTCTGATTCATGTAAGATATTTGATTATTCACTCTTTAATTGCACTCAATGGCTCTATGCCCATACTTGTTACAATTGAAACAATATCCATATAAAGTACTAGGTTTATATCCTTCATATTCTTTAGGTCTATATCCATCAAAAGTACTGGATCTACTTCTACAAACATTTGCAGTATGACCTACCTTATGATAGTTAAAACATATTGGTTTGCAAGTTCTCTTACCGATGCTCTTCTTGGTATTTGGTGTAGATTTAGCTTCATGCATGGTGTCCTTAGTATCAGATGGCGCTCCTTGTTCAAGAGGTTGTGTATCCCAAGCCATGTGTATCTCCTTTCTACCTTTGTGTTTGAATCTACTCATCAAGAATAACAATGCTCTTGTTGAATTTAGCTAATAACTCATTTACATCAGCCAACTCCTTGGTAAACTCCTCATTCTTCTTTGTGAGACTTTCTCTAAGAGACATAGTCATGTCTAGATCAGTTTGTATTTCCTCTTTTTCCTCTTTGGTCTCATGAAGATGTGCATGCAAGGTACCAATCTCCCGGTTTAGCTTAAATAGCTCATGGTCCTTATCTCTTATTTTTTCTTCGGCTACCCTCCTGGCTTCCAACTCTTAACTCATCTTGATGGTAAGGGCTTCCAACTCTCTCCTCAAATTTGTCTTTTCAACATTCACCTTTTCCGCGTCATTAGACAAGGCATCAATGGTAGGTTCCTTAGATGAACTTATTTCACTAAGTTCCAACAATTGCTCAACCAGCTCTCATATCTTAGCCAATGAAGCTTTGTACTTGACCTTTAGGTCATCAAGGGATTCTTCAGATTCTGCAAGCATGTTTGAAATCTCTCTATAACTCATTGAACCTTCCGCCATGTTAGCCTTTGAGATCCTTCCCAAGCAGTTAAGCCTTAAGGGAATTAGGCTCTAATACCAATTGATAAACTTATAAGGCACTGAGAGGGGGGGTGAATTAGTGCAAGCAAAAACTTAATAAATCTGATAACAACTTTCACTAACTTGATAATCAATAAGCATGCAAGAAATATAAACACATAAGCAAACATCCAACAAAGCGTGCAAACCATAACGCAATGATTTTTTACGTAGAAACCCAAATGAGAAAAACTGTGGTGGGAATTAGCACCCACAAAATATTTGCACTCTTTTGGAATATGCCCAGTTAAAGGCCTAGCCTGGTTAAGAGCATACAATATGCTCGGTTAAGAGCAGACCTTGTTAGGAGTCACCCGATCAAAGAATTTTGCCTCAGCACTATTAGGAGCTCTACCCTATTAAGAGTAACCTTGTTAGAAGATTTCAACCTCAAGTTAATGAGCCACCCGGTGAAGAGATTTACAATATAAGACCCGTTAGGATCTACCCGGTTAAGGGATTTCAAACTGATGTAACTGTTAGGGAACAATAGAGCAAATGATCTGATTACAACACTTCCTTGCTTTCTAGTACAAATCCTTTTCAGCACAACTCTGCTACCTACATGCAGACACTTCAAACTGGTTCGAAAACACCTTCTTCTCAAATCACCGACACAAAATCTCTTCTCCAACTAGCCCTAAATATACTTTTCAGTTAGGGCAGCTACAAACCCTAATTAAATTAACAAGATACAATGAATTTACATTTTGCATGGCAAAACACTCCACCAAAATACATTACAGATCATTACAAAAAAATTCTAGATGATTTATATCGTTGAATGATCACTGCACATCGATTTGATAAGCAATCAAACCCCTGTTTCATTCTCCTGAGCACTCTAATGTTTCCCAAGAAATTTGATCCTTCTATGCGCTCAAATATCCACCGCCAAACCTTAAATCATTACCATTTAAAGATCTGATACCGGTATTCATTCTTCTTCACAGAGTTCATAACAATCAATTACAAATGTGCTTTTTGGTTCACCAAACTTAAGGCTATTTCTATCATAGAATCATGCCAATATTATGAACTGCAACACCTAAATCTTCTCCAATCGTCTGTACCAGTCACTTGATCATCGGTTTGTTCCTATTTACCAATTGACAACAACTTAGTAGTTTTGTTGTCTAACTAATTCCACTATCGGTTAGGGTATACCGGTTGGTCTAGATGACCTAGATGAGTAAACAAACATGGTTGACATCAATGACAACACAAATAAAGTCATCAAACATCCTATTACAATTATATCATCATCATCAAGCCAAAAATCTCCTCATATCAACTATACCGATCATCTTCTCATCTCATCATTGTTGGACACAATGGATCACTGAGAGGGGGGTGAATCAGTGATTTAAATATTTTTACTTAATTAGAGCTATACCGGTTCAATATGAAATACACAAAATGCAGACCGGTTACCAAATCAATGCAAACAAGGTGTGTAGGAGAAATAACTAAAATATTAATACACCACACACATGAAGATGCAACACATAACACCAAATGTATGAGGAAAACCCAATGTGGGAAAAACCTTGGTGAGAATAGTTGTTGGAGGTCTTCTGCTCCAATCTAGCCTCACAATGAAAAGATCTGATTACAAATTTTAGGGCACCAACCTAAGGAGCACCAACCCTTGATTTATGCGTACCAACTCAAAGGAGCACCAACCCAAGGAGCACCAACCCCTGATTTATGAGTACCAACTCAAAGGAGAACCAACCCCTACACACTTTATAGGCTACAACCTAAAGGAGCTACAACCCCTGCACTAAGCACCTACTCAGTGAAAACAATATGAAAACTCAGATACACAAATGATATCCTTGTTGCAAATAAAGTTTTTCAACCCTTCAAAGCTTTTCACTATCGGTTTCTATCTTACTGGTTTGTGTCAACTCAACACACACTGCAACCTAGCCTTTCTATTGGTTCTAACTTTGCTTAATCTTATCTCCCTCAGTTCTTCTAAATTCAGCTCACACTTGGTCACTCTCTATCAGGTACTACTTCTTTCAGTTTGTCATCTCTATATTCTATGCTCACTCTGTTGGTTTGTTCCTTACACCGGTTTACCCTACTTCTCCTTACCAATACAGTCTTCACTCACAAACACTTCAAGTACTTTTCTCTTTATCTCTCACACAACGATTTCACTCTATACTTCACCCTTTAGCCCCCACTATCTGTCTTAGGTCACCATATTAAAACTAAAGCTTTATTGCCAAATAAACCAATTCAAACTGAGGCTGGCTAAGGTTTCCTTCTACCAACCAAATATGCATCTAATCTGATCTGATCTGCCTTGGATCGCACACCTACTTTGGAGGAATAATCCATCATGCATTTTCCAACTATCCAAAGTATGTTTGCCAAAGATAGAAAACTCAACCATGATTTCTGGCCTTGAAATCTGTTGACTCATTTATGACACAACAGTTTCCTTCTTGAAGTCCTCTTGCAATCTGATTTCCTTGCTTCGACCCAGGTGCCAATAACTCCTTGATCTTTCTTTGTAGTTCATTATTTCTCTAGCCGCATCAATCTGTTAACAACCTATGATTTTTTGTTGTTTCATTTAATGTCGACTAACTTCTCCAACAACCATGTCGATGGAAACTTCACCGACCTTTGTATGCTCGCCACCTCAGCTCCATGTGGCATCACATCGACATACACTCATCTCAACACCACAATATCGGTTTAAACTTTAACATTCGACAAATCCTCATACCGATACAAACCCTTACCAGTACAACTGTCTCCTGTTGCTATCGATGGAATACACTACACCGGTAGCTCAACTTCACCTCCAGTGGTTTGTGATCTCTTTGTCACTCTGCCTCTTCATCACAGACATTAACACAAACAAATAGCTAGCCTACATATCGGTTACAACTTGCTATGCCAACACACAAATTCATATCACCTCATACTAGTGATGTCACTGACAGCCTCAATACCTTCTTCTCTTCCACACCTTCATACCAGTTGACAAGCCTTCATGTTAATCTTCCTTATGTCGGTTCAATCTTCTTCATACTGGGTTGACATACCCTACTGGTAGCCTGCAATACCGGTTGACATCAATGACAACTCAATGTCAACAATCTCCCCCTTTGGCATTGGTGTCAACATTATCTATTCTGGTTTCTCTCCCCCTTTAACAACAATGGCAAAGGGAACCTTAGTTTGACACCAAATCTCTCCCTTGGCTACATCTGGTTAGGACACATTCTCCCCATGTGTCCATGCTTCATGGTTCAAGAGTCATACAATAGTAACAATTGTTGACTCCCCCTAAACCATGCATCCTCCTACACATTTAAGTGTTGTCAAATAGTGGGACAACTCCCATATTTTGTCTCAAGTATTCAAATGGACCCAAAGGAAGTGGATTTGTAAATATGTCAGCAATCTGCTCACTAGTCGAAACATATTCTACAATGACCTCCTTGTCTTCTACCTTCTCCCTCAAGAAGTGATACTTGACTTCAATGTGTTTTGTTCTTGAGTGCATTACTGGATTCTTGGAGATGTTGATTGCACTTGAGTTATCACACCAGATTGGAATAGGATCCGGTATCTCCACCTGTATGTCCTTGAATGTCTACTTCATCCATAGCACTTGTGAACAACATGTAGCAACAACTGTATATTCGGCCTCGACAGTGGATAATGACACTGAGTCTTGCTTCTTGTTGTGCCATGATAATAACCAGTCTCCTAAGTAGAAAGCACCACCACTTGTGCTCTTCCAGTCATCAATACATCTTGCCCAATCTGCATCAGTATAAGTCTGCAAAGAGAAGTATCCTTTCTTTGGATACCACAAGCCATAACTGATAGTTCCTTGCAGATACCTAAAGATTCTCCTGATTGCATTTAAGTGAGATTATTTAGGAGCAGCTTGGAATCTTGCTGCCATGCAAACAACTTGTACAATATCTGGTCTAGATGTTATTAAATATAATAGACTACCAATCATAGACCTATACAGTGTTTGCTCAACTTTTGGTGACTCGTCTAGTTTTCTCAACTTACAACCGATAACCATGGGAGTACTTACTAATTTGTTGTCCTCCATTTGAAATTTCTTCAATATGTCTTTCACATACCTGGTTTGGGAAATGAAAATTCCTTCTCCTACTATGAGATCTGCAAACCAAGAAAATGAGACAACTCACCCAACATGGACATCTCCAATTTTGTCTTCATTTGATCTACAAATTCTTTGCACATGATGTCCTTGTCTCCACAAAAGATAATATCATTCACATATACAACCACTATACTCATATGATCTCCATTTACCTTGATATACAAGTTACTATTTGCATTCCCTTTCTAGAATCCTTGCTCCTTCAAGTATTTATCTATCTGGGAATACCATGCTCTGGGAGCTTGCTTCAAGCCATACAAGACTTTCTTCAACCGACATAAAAAACTCTCATCATCATGTAAAAGATAGCCCTCTAGTTGTTCCATATACACCTCTTCTTCAAGGTTACCATTCAAAAAAGCAAATGTTACATCCATTTGGTAGACCTTGTAACCTTTATACACAGAGAAAGCTAAAAACATTCTTATTGTCTCTAACTTAGAAACTTGTGCAAAGGTTTCTTCAAAGTCAATACCTTCCACTTGAGCATACCCTTTGCAAACTAACCTTTTATTTATGCTAGATTATATTGCCTTCTTCATTCATCTTATTCTGGTAGACCCACTTGGTACCTATGACATTCTTGTCTGTCGGTCTAGGAACAAGTTCCCATTTTTCATTTTTCTCAATTTGTTTCAACTCTTCATCCATGGCATCTACCTATTTCTCACTTTTGCTAGCTTCATCAAAACATTTGGGTTCTAATTCTATCATGAGGCAGAAATTTACCTACTCATCATTTTGGGCTAGTCTTGTTTTGGTCTACACACCTTCATTTTTATCTCCTATGATTCTTCTGCACATACCGGTTGGAGTTATTTCTTGGTGCTTCCTCTATAGGTCCACTGTCAGGCTGATTTTCATGATCATCATCTGAAACATCAATATAGGGTGCTGGTGCAGATTATTTCGTATGTAGGTCTTCATCTATTCTCACATTTATACTATCAACCAATTTTCTCAATTTCTTGTTGTAGCATTTGTAGGCTTTGCTTTTGGTTGAGTAAACCAAGAATATTCCTTCGTCACTCCTGGAATCAAAACTTCCTAATCCATCAACATCTCTCTTGATGAAACACTTGCTTCCAAACACTCTAAAATGCTTGAGTGATGGTTTCTAGTTGTACTATAACTCATAAGGAGTCATTCTATTGTTCACTCTTAGTTGTACCTATTTTAATGTATACACATCAGTATGAACTGCTTCCTTCCAGTATGTATCTGGTATACTGGCCTCATTCAACATTATTCTAGCCATTTCCTTTACTGTCCTATTCTTCCTTTCTACCACACCATTCTGTTGTGGTGTTCTTGCAGCTGAATACTATCTCTGGATTCCATGTTTCTCACAGTAGTGAATAAACTCATTTGAAGAATATTCTCTACCCCAGTCTAATCTTAAACACTTCAATCGGTGTCCACTATCATTTTCAACCATCCTTCTAAAAATCTTGAATCTTTCAATGCCTATGATTTTTCATGCAAAAATGTCACCCAAGTCATCCTTGAGTAGTCATCAATGAACAACATGAAGTATCTCTCACCGGTAAGAGTCATTGTCCTTGATGGCCCACACAAATCTGTATGCATTAATTCTAGAGGTCTTGAGGGATTGTACTCTTTTGTTTTGCAACTTACTTTGATTTTCTTTCCTATGATATATTCATCACAAAAATTACTTGTTGGTTTTGTTATTTGTGGAATGTTTCTTACATACCGGTTCTTGCTTATCTTCACTAGACTGTCAAAGTTCACATGACCTAATATCTGGTGCCACAACCAACTTTCATCAACCTATCCCATCATGCATTGGGACTCATAGAATTCCTTCAGATTATAGACATTACCATTTGTTCTCTTTCCTTCTGCCACAACCTGACCAATACTCTGCTTTCTTATCTGACAACCGGTAGAGTCAAATGTGAACTTGTACCCTTTTTCAAACATCTGACTTACACGCTGTTGGAACCCTAAAATTTGCAATTTTTAGAATTCCAAATTCCAAGACAAGGAGCAAGAAAAATTCAAAATATATATATACATATATATATATTGAATAGGTACAAGTAATATATTTTATATTTGTTGCACAATATGAAACCATAACATAAACACAATAATGGGCATAAAAAATGGAGTGTGAAGCACCAAAGGGGGTATTTACATCATTTAAAAACCATTTATCCATTATATACCCATAAAATAGCCTTAAAATACCTCTAATATGCCTAAACAACTTGTAAAGTGACAATTAATTACATAAACTAAGGCAATTTCGGGATTTGGAATTATTTTTATTTAAAAGGGGGGTGTCTTTTCACCCAAAGGGGTATCAAAACCATTCAAACACATATATATGTGTGATGTAAAATGTAAAGAGAGAAGAAAAAGGGAGAATAGAGATACAAGAGGTGGAGGCAATTTTGTACTTTTAAACTTTTTATCAAAAATAACCAGTTGCATTTTCTTTCTCATATGTGTTGAGAGTTAACATATTTTTAGAAGGCAGTTGCTTGTGATATTATCTAAAGGAGATAAGGTTATTTGTGTTCTTCTAGTGAAATTTTGTGTTTCATATTGTAGATTTGGATAAAAAAAGATTTACTTGTGAATTGTAATTGTTCCATGTATTTCTTCCTTGGATGGTCTCTTAAAAGTTAGGGTTAAATTCATTCAAGCAGTTTACAATATAGACATTGAAGTAGAGCTCATAAGAAACAATAACCGACAGACTCATTGAGAGGGGGTGGGTTTAAAAACTGTCTCATAAGTTTACACAATAAGTCCTGAAGAAATATAAGACTCTGTAGCCCAAATAAGAGGAAAGGCACTGATCATTTGTAAACAAACCCTTTAACCATCCCAATTACCTTTACCTTTAAGCATTAGGATTAGTAGAGTAGGTATAGTAAGGTAATTTAGCCAAACTGTAACATATATACCTTTGTAAGATACATAGATCAATACACACATCTGAAATCAATCTGTTTGAGAAACTTATGCCATTCTGAGACTAGGAGATATCAGATTAAGACACTAAATCTGCTATAAAAAGCATTAGTTGAAGGAACAACTAGTGAGTAGGTGTACCCGCCTAGGTCCTGCAGAGCCTAAAGTGAGAGAGTTAGTAACCAAATAGGTTCACTCTATAAGTTGGCCAAGTCAATTGGAGGGTTTGATCATAGGAGTTGGCATTTCCTTAGAACCTATCCAATCTATTGATTTGAGACCCAACACACTCAATAGATTATGCTTCAGTCATTCCATGTATTACACATCATGAGCCTTAAGCTTGCAATCAATATTCAATGTACCACAGCCTTTAGTCTTGATGGAGGAGTTATCACCAAAATGGACAGAACCACCATTCCAATCATCAAGATTGATAAACTTTTTCTTGTCTCTAGTCATGTGATTTGATAAGCCACTATCAACTACCCATAAATTCTTCCTTTCAGCATGTAGAGCAGTCTGCACAATCAAACTTAACATTATCTTGTTCTTCTCCTTCTCTATCCAAACCTGTTTCGCTTCTTTCTTCTCCTCTTTTGTCATCTTGGGTTCCGGTTTAGTCTCTATCTTCTGATCTGGTATTGTTTTCTTCTTCTCACCAGTTCTCAGCTTACAACGCCTTGCTATGTGACCAAAATTTTAACACTTGGAACATTTTAAACTAGCATTGAAAGATGTATCCAAAGCATTCTTGTAGGACATTTGCACACTTCTCCTACACTCATAACTCTTATGACCAAACTCATTGAAATTATAGAAAGTGACATTTGTACTTTGTAATGAAGCAAATGAGTTTCTACTCTCAAAACTGGGGTTTACATTCATTTTCCTACAGCCTATCATTCTATGACCGAAGTTATTACAATGGTGACAATAACCATGAAATTTTGGAACATACTGATTAGATGGTCTTGGTCCTGCAAATGACTGTTAGGTCCTGGAGACAACTAAGAGGGGGAGGGGGTGAATTAGTTGTCTAATAAATTCAAACCAAAAGCCAATTAACCAATTTAATGCTTAATACCGGTAAACCAGTTAAGTGTGCCGGTAGATAGTGTTAACAATAAATTGCTATACCGGTAAGGATTAATGCATGAAACATAAACATAAAGTCATCCACAACACATAACACCACTATTTGTAGGTGGAAACCCTGTAAGGCAAAAAACCAGTGTGGGAAACCTTACCCACAATCAGATGATACTACTGCAGATAGTAAGTGTACAAAAAGGGGTCTGCACATGTAGAAAGGCCAACAGCCTAGAGCTCACTGCTCAATCACAAATGGGAGTCACACTGACTACAGTTGGATGGTTAAATCCAATAAGAATGTACTGCACAAAATAGCATCTTCATATGCTAGATTCAGTACCGGTGTAATGCTGATATGCTTCTACAAAAACCTATCTTCACCTTCAAATGATGTCTTCATGTATACCTCTGCTTAATCTTGCATATACCCTCACACAATTCTTTTTCGCATTCCACACTTGATCTTACAAATAAGATCTTACATTTATACCATACCCTAAGACCAATTTTAGTAGGTCGGCTCTACAAGATATTACAATAAAAACATTTTACAAACAATATAATATCCGATGCAATAACTGATTAAACATGTCGGCTGAATGCATTTACATCAATAATAAATCATCTCCATAGCGTGCCATGTTGATCTGGAAAAGATAAACCTATCTGTGTAACCCTACATAACCCTGGACCTATTTGCAGGTAAAAGAAAATATGTAAGTATGAATATACCAATGATCAATCCTTCGAAACAAAGTGTCCATATGATGTCTTCCATATCATTCCAGGTACTGGTGAACATTATATCCTGTCGGTGAACTATATACCAGTAACTGTTGCACAGTTTACTTGATTGCCGATGAATGTTGTTGGATCTCCAAAGTGCTTGTATTCAGTAGGTGTTGACATCAATGACAAAACCATACCAAAATACCAAAAATCTCCCCCTTTGGCATTGAAGGCAACACAAGATGGAAAAACCATCAAAGTGCCAAAACAGAAATGCCAAATACCAAAAATCTCCTAAACAACAATTTCTCCCCCTGGGAGCAACATGTGTTTATCCAAAGATTAATCTTTAATACCAATCTTTATCTCTCCTTAAAAGATAATGTGTTTTTCCATAGATATCTCTCCCCCTTTGACATCAAATGCCAAAGTTAAAAAAATCAAGTTCATACAAAATACCAACTACTCCCCCTGAGAAGTAGCTTCCTCATCAAAGACCAGAATAAAAGATTTGTCTTTTTAATTCTGCCGGTTGATGGCAATCATCAACTGTCTAAGTCTCTACCGGTGGTGGTATGACTCCAAGCTGATCTCTGAGATATTCAAAAGTCTCCTTACGCAAAGGTTTTGTGAAAATATCTGCAAGCTGTTCTTTAGTATTCACATAAACCAGTTTTATCTCTTTTTCTTCAACTTTTTCGCTTAGAAAGTTCAGTTTGATAGAAACATGTTTTGTTTTAGAATGTAATACCGGATTCTTATATATATCAATTGTTGCAGTGTTATCACAATATATAGTAATAGGTTCCTTCCATTTTACCTTTATGTCTTTCAACATTTGCTTAAGCCATAGTACCTGTGTACAGTTAGTTATTGCTGCAACATATTCTGATTCTGCTGTTGATAAAGATGTACAACTTTGTTTCTTACTCAGCCAAGAAACTAATCTCTTTCCAAGAAGGAATTCTCCTCCAGTGGTGCTTTTTCTATCATCCACATCTCCTGCCCAATTTGCATTTGTGTATGCACATAGATCAAAATTTTCATCTCTAGGATACCATAATCCAAGATTTGTTGTGCCTTGTAAGTACCAGAAAATCCTTTTTACTGTTGATTCATGATTTTCCCTAGGATTACTTTGAAATCTAGAAACAATACATACTGCATTCATAATATCAAGCCTGGTTTGTGTCAAATACAGTAAACCTCCTATTATAGATTTGTATCTAGTTGGATTAACATGTGTAGATTCATCCCTTTGAGATAATTTGTCATTTGTGGTCATAGGTGTGCTTACCAGTTTAGAGTTCTCCATCCCAAATTTATTTAGTAGTTCTTTCAAGTACTTGGATTGACTCAAAAATATACCTTTATCAGTCTATGAAATCTGCAATCCTAAAAAGAATTTTATTTCTCCAATCATAGACATTTCAAATTCTTGCTGCATTTTAATAGAAAATTATTTACATAGCCCATCTTCTCCTCCAAAGATTATATCATCAACAAATACTTCAATAATCAAGATGTCATCATTAGTTACTTTGTAATATAAATTGCTATCTGCATTTCCTTTAGTAAAACCAATCTTTAAAAGATATTTATCCAGTCTTGCATACCAAGCTCTTGGGGCTTGTTTCAATCCATACAGAGCTTTTCTTAACCTGCAAACCATATTATTGTCATCTATCAAAGAAAATCCATCAGGTTGTTCAATATATACTTCCTCTTCAAGATCTCCATTCAAAAATGCACATTTAATATCCATTTGATAAACTTTGTAGTCCTTGTGAGCTACAAAAGCCAAGAATAATCTAACTGCCTCAATTCTGGCTACCGGTGCAAAGGTTTCATTGTAATCAACTCCTTCTTTCTGAGAATGTCCCTTACACACTAGTCTTGCTTTATTTCTGAAAACCTTACCATCTTCATTAAGTTTGTTTCTAAATACCCATTTGGTTCCAATTACATTTTTATCTTTAGGCCAGGGAACTAATGTCCAAGTATTATTTTTCTCAATTTGTCCTAATTCTTCTTCCATAGCTTTAATCCAAAATTTATCTTCACATGCCTCATTGATAGATGATGGTTCAATTTGAGAAATAAGACATACCTCTTCATTTGACAATCTTCCTCTTGTCATAACTCCTTTAAATTTGTTTCCAATTATTTGATCTTCAGAATGATTCAATCTTACATACAGGGGTGTCTTAGTTTGTTGTTGTTCTTCAATTAATGTGGAATCCTCTGATGATACCGGGCTAACTGGATCTTCATTCTATATCGGTGGATTCAGTGTAGGTTCATTTGTCACAATTTCTATTGCCGGTTCAGAGTCTATATACCTTGAAGTTCCTCTAAATTGTTCATCAATCTTTACATTTGTACTCTCAACAATTTTCTGCAATCTTTTATTAAAACATCTATATGCCTTGCTCTTAGATGAATAACCAAGAAATATTCCTTCATCACTTCTAGGATCAAATTTGCCAATATACTCATCTCTTCTGATATAACATTTACTTCCAAAAATTCTGAAATACTTAAGAGTAGGAGTATTACCAAACCATAGTTCATGACGGGTCTTACCGGTTTCACCTTTGATATGAACTTTGTTGAATGTATAGACAGCAGTGCTAACCGCCTCTCTCCAGTACACATGTAGTAGATTTGCTTCTGATAACATACTTCTTGCTACATCCAAGATAGTTTTGTTTTTCCTTTCAACAACTCCATTCTACTATGGTGTCTGAGGTGTTGATAACTGTCTTTTGATTCCATTCACTTCACAGAATGTATTAAAGTCCTTAGATGTGAATTCTCCTCCTTGATCTGATCTTAAACATTTGATTTTCTTACCAGTTTCATTCTCAACCATTGCTTTGAATAGTTTGAACTTCCCAAGTGCTTCTGATTTTTCTCTAAGAAAAGTAACCCAACACATTCTAGAATAATCATCAATAATTAGCATGAAATATCTATAACCTTGTAAGCTTTTAGTTCTAGCTGGACCACATAAATCAGTGTGAATTAAATCAAGAACATTATTAGATTTTTCTGGAATACTTTTAAAACTAGCTCTAACTTGTTTTCCGAATTGACATTCCTTACAAATTGTGTTCTGAGGTTTCACAATTTTAGGTAGATCTCTAACTGCCTTAGAAGTACTGATTTTTACTATGCAATCAAAGTTTACATGACATAGTCTCTTATGCCATAACCAACTTTCATCTATATGTGCAATTAAGCATGTCTTTTCACTATTATTCAAATGAAAGATATTACCTCTAGTCTGATTACCGGTTGCAATTTCCAAACCAGTTCTATTCATGATTTTGCATTTTCCATTTTTAAATTGTAACTGAAATCCCTTCTCAAATAATTGACCAACACTTAATAGATTATGTTTTAATCCTTCAACATAGTAGACATTGTCAGTGTTATGTTTACCATCAAGAGATATTGAACCCTTACCTTTGATTGAACAGGCTTTGTCATCTCCAAATCTTACTAAACCTCCATTATATTCTTGAAAGTTCAAGAATTTACCTTTGTCTCCAGTCATGTGATGTGAGCATCCTGAGTCAATGATCCATTCATCCTTTGCTTCAACTTTAGCTGCTAGGGCTTGTTCTACCAGTTGAGCAGTAGGTGTCAGTTGATCTTCTGTTATAGCAACAAAAACCCATCCATTGTCTGTCGGATCCTCATCAGAATCATCAGTCATACCTTCATCAGCAATGTAACAAGATTTGTCTTTGTTCTTAAATCTGTATCTCTGATATTTAGGATTAGTTTTGTATGTTCTTCTAGCTTCTTCTCTGAGTCCAGCATGTCTATCAGGGCATCTTGAAGCCATATGACCAATCTTATTATAGTTAAAACATTTAAAAGGTGCTTTACCTTCATACTTGCTTCCAATTGGACCTTTTGGCATTTTTCTTGCAAATAGTGTTTCAAGTTCTTCAAGCTCTTCATTCTCCTTCCTGGTTTCTTCAAGTTCTCTCACAAAAAAAGGCTTTCCAGTCTGTTTTGTCAAATTATGGAGCAGATGATGTTGATGCTTTAAAAGCCAAATCAGTTTTTATAGTAGCAATAGGACCAAATTCCTCAATTTCAAAAGCTAAAAGTTTTCCAATCAATGTATCCCTAGTCACTGATGTATTATGCATTGTTCTCAACTCATTTATAGCAGTAACCTTCATTTTATATGCCGGTGGCAAACCTCTTAATATTTTTGAAACAATTTCATCCTCACTCAAGGTTCCTCCACAACATTTAATACCCAAAACAATTTCATTTACTCTTTCAATAAAAGAAGAAATCCTTTCATCTTCTTCCATTTTCAAATGTTCATACCTGACTCAGAAGCTTTCAAGTTTGGAAATCTTGACTGTGGAATCTCCTTCATTTAGTGTTTACAAATGATCCCAAATAGCTTTAGAAGTAGACCTATCTGATAATCCCATGATTTGTTGATCTGATAATGCGCTCAAAAGTGCTTCTCTTGCTTTGCAATCATTCTCTTCACCTTTGGCTAAGGTAGTTGGAGCAGTCTGACCAGCTATAGCAGTAGTATAACCATTCTTTGTAACTTCCCTGATGTCTTTACCAATGCAATTCAGATGTGTCTCCATCCTGATCTTCCATATCCCATAGTTGGTTCCATCAAGTTTAGGACTATCCTTCCTGAAGTAATTAGTAGTCATTGGATCTTCTCAAGTTGTTAAACTTCTGCAAAAGAGGACTAGGCTCTGATACCAATTGTTAGGTCCCAGAGACAACTGAGAGGGGGGGGGTGAATCAGTTGTCTAATAAATTCAAACCAAAAGCCAATTAACCAACTTAATGCTTAATACCGGTAAACCAGTTAAGTGTGCCGGTAGACAGTGTTAACAGCTATACTGGTAAGGATTAATGCATGAAACATAAACATAAAGTCATCCACAACACATAACACCAATATTTGTACGTGGAAACCCTGTAAGGGGAAAAACCATGGTGGGAAACCTTACCCACAATCAGATGATACTACTATAGATAGTAAGTGTACAAAAAGGGGTCTGCACATGCAGAAAGGCCAACAGCCTAGAGCTCACTGCTCAATCACAAATGGGAGTCACACTAACTACAGTTGGATGGTTAAATCCAATAAGAATGTACTGCACAAAATAGCATCTTCATATGTTGGATTCAGTACTGGTGTAATGCTGATATGCTTCTGTATATGGTGAAAATGGATAACAACAATGTTGAAAGACTAAATGAATTCAACCACAAAACCGTAGCCTAACAACAACAAAGATCCACCATAACATATGAAGATTACCTAAGACAATGCAAATCAAATGAAATCACAAAGATTATACCATCACATGTCCAATAGGGTTTGAATCTCCATTCTTCCTATCTCCATTGATCTTGCTTGATATATTTGCTCTCAAATTTTATGTGTACAAGAGCTCAACAAAGAAAGGAAATGTGGTTGCAAGTAGGATCACATATGAAAGTGCAAAGCGTAGTGTAGTCGAGTGTGTAAATTGATTAGCCAGGGTTTGATAATGAAGGAAGTATCTCGTTATATAGAAGACACCATAAGAAATGGAGGGATAAGATTGAGAGGTGTAAAAGAGGTCGGCTATGATTAGAGGGTAGGTAAAGAAAATTATAAAATATTAAGAGGGGTAGGTAGTGTATGAATTAAGAGATGAATGACATGTGTCATGGGTAGAAAAGGTTAATTAATTAATTAAATAAATAAAGATTTATTTAATTAATAGAAGAAGTGGGATCAATTAAATAAATAAGATATTTATTTAATTTAGGAAAAGGATAATTTAAATAAATAAATGTATTTATTTAAATGGGAAATAAGGCTAGAAGAGGATAAATGAATTAATTAAATAAATAAAGATTTATTTAATTAATAGAAGAATTAGGCTAAAGTAATTAAATAAATAAAATATTTATTTAATTAGACATGACAATTTTAGGTGTCTACAGCTTCTACAAAAACCTATCTTCACCTTCAAATGATGTCTTTGTGTATACCTCTACTTAATCTTGCATATACCTTCACACAATTCTTTTTCACATTCCACACTTGATCTTACAAATAAAATCTTACATTTATACCATACCCTAAGACCAATTTTAGTAGGTCAGCTCTACAAGATATTACAATAAAAATATTTTACAAACAATATAATATCTGATGCAATAACCGATTAAACATGTCAGCTGAATGCATTTACATCAATAATAAATCATCTCCATAGCGTGCCATGCTGATCTGGAAAAGATAAACTTGCCGGTGTAACCCTAGATAACCCTGGACCTATTTGCCGGTAAAACCAAATATGTAAATATGAATATACCAATGATCAATCCTTCAAAACAAAGTGTCCATACGATGTCTTCGACATTACCAAGTGTCTTCCATATCATTCTAGGTACTGGTGAGCATTATATCCTGTCGGTGAACCATATACCAGTAATTGTTGCACAGTTTACTTGCTTGCCGGTGAATGTTGCTGGATCTCCAAAGTGCTTGTATTCAGTAGGTGTTGACATCAATGACAAAACCATACCAAAATACCAACAATGACTTCCTCACCAAGGGTCTTCCTTTCATGTTGCTAACTCTAGTGAAATCTTCATGATCAACTCTTTCATTTCTCCTTGATTCTGCATGTCAGTGCATTGAGTATGGTCTCCGATTCATTGATTGTGTATACCGGTTTGTGTGACGGTTCTTAACAACATATGCATATGTCTTCTTACCGGTATCTTTTCTTATCGTGAATGTCTTCTTCTCTTCACCTTCATTTGAAGAAGTAAATAGTATCTCCTTACTGGATGTGTCTTTTCTATTTGAACTTTGACCCTCTTCAAACCCTAAGCCATCGGTATCTTTAGATTGCTTCTGTTTTCTCAACATCTTGTCTAAAGCTTCGGTGTTGCCTTCATATCTGTTTCTCGCTTTCATCTCTTCCTTGCTTTTCTCTAATTCCTTTTGGAGCTTGACAATTTCTTCTTCAAGGTTTTGATGCTCCTTCTCCTTTTTACTCAATTTTGTACTAGTAACTTCACATATCCTTTTGGCCTCTTCCAATTGAACTTTTAGATCTGCAATTATTTTCTTGGATTCTTCAAGAGATTCTTCCAACAACTCTTATTCTTCAGCTACAGCCTTTTTCACCTTCTTCAGATCTCTTCTTGTTTTCTTCAGTTCTTCCAAGGTGCTAATGAACTCTTCTTCAAGATCTACTTCTCCTTCTTTCTCTTCCTCTTCTCCTCTTCAAGTATCGGAACCTCTTGGGCCATGAAAAGGGTTGCACTGACTTCATCTTCACTACAATAGTCATCTAAGACACTCTCCTCATCAGTAGTATCATTTTCATGTGTTTAAAGATTGTTCTACTTCTGGTTGCCTCTTCTACCATGTCGGTAGACATTCTTCTTCCCATCCTTACTGTATGATCTTATACCACTTGATTGATCATCTTAATTCTTATCACCATAGGGATATTTGGCAGCAAAATGTCCAATCTTTCCAAAGTTGAAACATTTTAGGGGCAGCTTGCCTTTGTATTTTCCTGAACCTGTCTTGAGTCTTCTAACAAAGTTGGCTAGGACATCATTAGAGTCTTCACCGGTTCCATCATGAGAAGACTCTTCTTTTCCTTTTCTTGATGTTTTGAATGCATCTTCTTTCCTCATAGCCTTAGTATCGGCAGTCCTCATTTCATAAGCAGGTAGGGAACCATACAACTCATCCATTGTAAATACTTTTAGATCTTTGCTTCTATTGTAGAAACCTTTGTATCATACTTAGGTGTGAGTAATCTAAGTACTTTTTTCACTACCACCTCATCTTTTATTTCTTCTCCAAGCCCTCTAATTGTGTTTGTTGTTTCATCAATCCTTTGGAGATAGTCACCAATCTTCTCTTCATCTCTCATCTTCAAACCCTCAAGTTGTGCTCTCAATGTTTGTAACTTGGCTTCCTTGACTTGAGCATCACCTTCAAATATTTTCTGCAACTTATACCAAGTTGCTTCAATAGATGAGCAGTGCATGACCTTAACAAACTCATTATCAGATAGCCTACTAAGAATATCATTTTTTGTCTTAGCATTGTTCTCATATTCCTTCTTAGCATCTGGATCAGTATGAGGATTATTAGGAACTGTATACCCATTCACAACTGACATCCATACATCACAACCTAGAGAGGACAAATAGGTTTCCATTTTTCTACTCCAAAAGACATAGTTGAAATCATCAAACATAGGGGCTTTTGAGGAACGCTTTGACAAAATAGTGTACCTAGGATCTGATACCAATTGTTGGACACAATGGATCACTGAGAGGGGGTGAATCGGTGATTTAAACAAGTTTTACTTAATAAGAGCTATATCAGTTCAATATGAAATACACAAAATGTAGATCGATTACCAAATCAATGCAAACAAGGTGTGTAGGAGAAATAAATAAAAGATTAATACACCACACACATGAAGATGCAACACATAACACCATATGTACAAGAAAAACCCAATGTGGGAAAAACCTCGGTGAGAATAGTTGTTGGAGGTCTTTTGCTCCAATCCAACCTCACAATGAAAAGATTTGATTACAAATTTTAGGGCACCAATTCAAGGAGCACCAACCCCTGATTTATGAGTACCAACTCAAAGGAGTACCAACCCCTACACAGTTTATAGGCTACAACGTAAAGGAGATACAACCCCTACACTAAGCACCTACTTAGTGAAAACAATATGAAAATTCATATACACAAATAAGATCCTTGCCGCAAATGAAGTTTTGCAACCCTTCAAAGCTTTGCACTATGAGTTTCTATCTTACCGGTTTGTGTCAACTCAACACACACTGCAACTTAGCCTTTCTGTTGGTTCTAACTTTGCTTAATCTTTTCTCCCTCGGTTTTGCTGAATTCAACTCACACTTGGTCACTCTCTATCAGGTACTACTTCTTTCAGTTTGTCACCTCTGCATTCTATGCTCACTTTATTAGTTTTTCCCTTACACTAGTTTACCCCACTTCTCTTTACCAGTACAATCTTCACTCACAAACACTTCAAGTTTTTTTCTCTTCGGCTCTCAAACTGCAATTTCATTCTATACTTCACCCTTTAGCCCCCACTATCTATCTTAGGTCACCATATTAAAACTAAAGCTTTGGAGAAATAATCCATCACGCATTTTCCAACTGTCCAAAGTATGTTTTCCAAAAATAGCAAACCCGACCATGATTTCTGGCCTTGAAATCTATTGACTCATTTATCACCCAGTAGTTTCCTTCTCAAGGTCCTCTTGCAATTTGATTTCCTTGCTTCAATCCAGGTGCCAACAACTCCTTGATCTTTCTCTTTCGTTCATTCTTTCTCGAGTTGCATCAATTTGTCATTGACTCATGATTTTTGGCTATTTCATTTAATGTTGACTAACTGCTCCAACAACCATGTCAATGGAAACTTCACCGACCTTTGTATGCTCGCCACCTGAGCTCGATGTGGTATCACATTGGTATACACTCAACTCACCAACATGATCGGTTTAAACTTGAATATTCAACAAATCCTCATACCGGCACAAACCCTTACCAGTAAAACCTTCTCCTGCTACTATCGGCAACATACACTACACCAGTAGCTCAACTTCACCTCTGATGGTTTGTGATCTCTTTGTCACTCTGCCTCTTCATCACAGACATTAACACAAATAAACAACCAGCCTACATACTGGTTATAACTTGTCATGCCAAAACACAACTTCATATCACCTCTTACTGGTGATGTCACTAACAGTCTCAATACCTGCTTGTCTTCCATGCCTTCATATCATTTGACATGCCTTCATATTAATCTTCCTTATGTCGGTTCAATCTTCTTCATATAGGGTAGACATACCCTACCGGTAGCCTACAATACCGGTTGACATCAATGCCAACAATCATCATCTCCATCAGTATGCCAACACCTTCATCTAAAGAATTCTCAATAATCTTTACCGCAGATTGCAGAACTACCCTATCATCCTCAACCGCTTTAAAAAAGGTTTGAAATCTCATTTCATTAAATTTGTTCAAAACTTTTATATCAGCTGCTTTCTCTAAGGATACAAAATGAGAATCAACTACTTGTAACATATTCATAAGCTTACTGGAGGACGTGTCACTAGAACCCTGCTTATAGGAAGGAAATTTTTTCTCTAAAACATTGGTTTCCAAAGATAGAACCTCCTTGTCTTCTGTTTGAGACTTTAATAAGTCCTCACTTGCTTTGATTTGGGCAATGGTGGTTAAATTCAATTCTTAAATGGGAGAAAGAGTTCTCAAATCAATCAGTCAAGGAGAAAAGTCACCATCTGGAATAATTTGCTTCCCCTTATCGGATACAATGGCTCTTGTCATTGTTATCGGTGCCTCATCAGCCTTCTCTTTCTCTTTATTCGCACCCGCACTTGCATCTGTATCATCCTTTCCTGCATCAACTTCTTTTTCTTTATCTCCTTGGCTGCTTCCTTATAATGAACTTCCATAACCAGAGGATCTTGCATAGCTTCACTGAAGTCTCCAACTAGCTAGCTATTAGTGGTATCATCTGTAACTACTTTCTCAATTGGATCAATCTACACAGATGGTTGCTCATGAGGAACCTCTATCTAAACCTGATTTGCTAGAATAGAAGTGTCTTTTCTTGATTGCCCTTCCGATTGGGAGTCATCCTTCTCTAGATTGATCTGATAGTTATTTTCTTTCAAAAAATTCTTCAGTATAACTTTTGTCTACTTAAAAACTTCATCAACTCTTCTGAATATTATTTTATTCACTATGTGTTTACTTTGGAAGTTTTCCTTAGCAAGCCCCAAAATTCTTGTTATTACATCCTTTGATATAACAGTACATAGGTTTACTAAGGTATATTATTTTAATCTCTCATCCTCTAGACTATTTGTATGTCTCTGGTCATCCAAAACATCATATAATTCTTTAGGAATCATGGATGATAGCTCAATCAATGCTTTGCTAAAAATGTTCATATACTATACAACAACTTCCACAATAGCCCTTTGATCTTTATCATCAAGATTTTCATAATATACAAGTAAATTCTTTAGATTTCCTTCCTTTATAATTTCATTAATAATCTCATCCAAGGATTTTGGGGGAACAATAGTATAAGAACCTTCAAGCTTACCTGATTTAAGAGCTTCATCAAGTTTTGATTTCTGCTTCTTGCTTGCTCTAGCCTTATCAGATGGCTCACTTTATGTTTTAGGCTTCTTTGCATGCGAAGCTTCACCAGATGGGGACTTTTTGACTACCCTGCCATATGTGGCAGTCTTCTTTACTTCATGCACTGCCCAATCAGATTTAGTTTCTTCTTCTGAAGTGGTTGCAACATATTCTCTAGGGGGCTTTTGTCTCTTTTCTGCTCCACTAGTTTATAATGATTGTGGCTTGGGTGGAGGGACTACCTTCTGCACATCGGAGGTAGGTACAGACTTACTTTGTTTAGCCTTGGTCTTCTTGGGAGGATCAAGGACTGGGTTAGCCTGTTGCTTTACCATGTCTTCCTCCTTCAATATGTTTTTCTTCCTCACCCTCTGCACAACTTCCTTAGTTATGCCCATTTTCTTTGCAAGTTGTTCAACCTCCTTTCTAACCTTTCTCTTCCTTCTGGACTCAATGAATTTCTTATGCAGGTTCAAGTCTTTTTCTTTAAAAGTGCTAAATCTTTCCTCTTTTTCATCCACCAACTTACTAAGGAGGTGATGAGCATAGGTGTCAAGACTAATCTCATCCACTTTGTATCTCATAGGCAGAATCCAAACTATCCTAGGCTCAACCACTTCCATGTGACATTGAATCTTATCCACCATGAAGAAAATTGGATTTTCATACTTTTCAACAATAGCCTTTGGAATTATTTCTTTGCCTTGCATTAGCTCCTAAAATTTCTTAAAGTTGTTGGTATTATGGATGTGTTGTATTAGTTCTTTCATTGATGTCAACACTTATCCTTCTAGAGATCTTTGGTTATGTTGAACCGACACATTGTGTTCACCGGCAAGTTCAGTGACTTATGCACAGTCACCGGTATATTATTCACCGGCAGGTTATATTGTTCACCGGAACTGAGGATGACTTGTTATCATCTAGAGATCACTTGATTATGTCAAAGACATGGTTTGGATACTTGGTTTTGGTATTTTGGTTAATGGTCTAATTGGGTTGACATATTTGTTGTTACCGGCAGATTGGTCAAGGTTATAGACCGGTATGCATTATCTATTCCAGATCAGCATGACACGTTATGGAGATGATTTATTGATTGGATATTATTGTAAATATATTGAGCTGACATGATGCATCACATCTATACTTGTTTGTAATTGATTTAATTATAATATTCTTAGTGAGCCAACCTACACATTTGGTCTTAGGTTTTGTATTTATGTAAGATCTCATTTGAGATGAAATAAGATAGGATATGGTATGTAAGGTTATGGTAATGTAGCATGGTATGTGCGAATATTGAAGATCATATGAGTAGACCATAAGAGAAGGTTCAAGGAAGGTTTGAAGGTGTTTGTCAAAGGTTAACCGGTACTGAATCCAGTAATGGAGATGCTATTTTGAGAAGCACATTATTCTAGGATTTAACCATCCTACTGTAGTCATTGTGACTCCCATTTGAGCAGTGTACTCTAGGGGGTTGGCCATTCTGCATGTGTAGACCCCATTTGTATACACATACTATCTGCAGTAGTATCATCTGATTGTGGGTAAGGTTTCCCAATGTGATTTTTTCCCTTACAGGGTTTCCATGTCAAAATCTTTGTGTTATGTGTTGTGGATGTTGTTTCTCTTTTTGTTTCATGCATTAAGTTTCACCGGTATTGATATTAATTGTTAATCCATTAACCGACATTAAGTTTGGTTTATCGGTATTAAGTATCAAGTTTGAATAAGTTATAATTGGGTTGAAATTAATAGACAACCGATTCACCCCCCCCCCCCCCCCCTCTCTCAGTTGCCTTCCAGGTCCTAACAAAAGTAACCCCATAAGGCTGATTTTTGAGCAATTGCATCACCCAAACCCTATAGATCTTCCTTGATTTGAGGTGCCACCAGTTTATCATAAGCCCATTGAACCTTTCCAATATCAAGGATCTCATTCAAGAAATATAGTGCCAAGCAAATGATTAAGGAACCAAATTTAAACACATGCTTCTTGTCTTGTTTGATCTTCTTTATATTGCTCATTAGCTCACTAAGAAGCACTGCACACAGGTCATACTTCTTGTCTTCTTTGAGCATGTGATAAGATGCATAAATAGCAATATTGGATTCTAAATTATGTGTACTTGACTAATAAACCTTGTAACCAATAAAATAGAATAAAATCTCAAATCAAATTCCACAATGTCACTAATGATCATTGATCGACTATCATATTGGGATCTAGTAATAGTTGTCTGTTAGGAACTGGGAAGGACAACTGAGAAGGGGGAGGTGAATCAGATGTCAATAAATTATAGATCAAAACAAATTATTCCAACCTACTAAGTGTCGATAAACCAAACTTAAGTGCTGGTAAAACAGATTAACAATTATAGCAATACCAGTGTAACTTAATCCATGAAACATAAAGAGAAACAATATCCACAACACATGACACAAAGATTTTGACGTGGAAACCCGGTAAGGGAAAAAACCATGGTGAGAAACCTTACCCACAATTAGATGATACTACTGCAGATAGTAAGTGTATACAAATGGAGTCTGCACATGTAGAAAGGCCAACCGCCTAGAGCTCACTGCTCAATCACAAAATAGGAGTTACACTAACTACAATTGGATGGTTAAATCCAATAACAATGTACTAGTCAAAATAACATCTGCAATGTTGGATTCAGTACTAGTTTAAGCTCTGAACATGAGTGTCAAACACCTTCATAACCTTCCTTCAACCCTCAGATAATGTCTGTGTGATTCATACAAGGATCTTCTTATTTTTACTCTTCAATATTCGCACACACCCATCATGATCCTATATGATCTTCAATAAGATCTTACAATCATATATACAAAACCTAAGACGTATACATGAGGTCATCTCGCTAAAGATATTACAATTAAATCAATTACAAATAAGTCCTGATGCGATACAACATGTCGGCTCAATACATTTACCATATTATCCAATCAATAAACCATTTCCAAAACGTGTCGTGCTGATCTGTAATAGATATCATGTACCGGTCCATAACCTAGACCTATCTGCCAGTAAAGGCAAATCTGTCAACTTGATTAGACCAATAAGAAAAACACCAAATCCAAACATCCAATCCATGTCTTCAACGTAACCAAATGATCTCCAAATGATAACAAGTCATCATCGTTGTCGGTGAACGATATAATCTGGCAGTGAACATATACCGGTGACTATGCATAAGCCATTAACCGTGCCAGTGAACACAATGTAGACCTCCAAGAAGATAAGTGTTGACATCAATGACAAAACCAATGCAATACATGATGAAGTCATCCATAATACCAACACTATTACTGTTGTGTTTTGAACTTTTCTTAGTCTGGGGATCTCACCAGTTACACTCAAACAGGTTACTACTTGAATGGCTTTCTATGTGATCTTGTGGAGTTTGTCCATCCATAGAAATTCATCATGAATTTGGCTTAGAACACACCTCACCCATTCAAGCTCGTCAAATACTAGGAAACGTACAAATTGAATGAAACCCTTATTCTCCAAATTTTTGAAATCTGATTTCAAATTCCCAAAATCATCAACAATTTGCTTAGTATACAGAGAGAACATGTTTTAATTACCCAATTCCTTGATGTTGCAATGTATGCATTCCCTAATTTCTTTAATGTGCAACACTCCATACAATACAAAGGAAAACACACCATTTGGATCCTCTTCAACTGACTTAAACAGATGTTTCTTCAATACGGGCCTAGCTCTTTTAGTGATTTCAACAACAAAAGGGGTTGCAACGTTGGATGATGATGCCATTTTAAAATTTAGGGTATGAATGGATAGCTTTGAGAATGGATAAATACCTTTTCAATCACAACCGGATGCAAGGAATCTATGCTGAGTCTCTACAAGCTCGGATATTTCTGCTATATCTCTTTTGCTTTGCTGCTCTGCTCTCTCTCTTTGTTCTCATTGTGAAGAATGAATAGAAGAATGCATTTTTATCCTCGAAAAACTTAACAATTAGTTTCAATAAATTCATAACCCTAAAATATTTTGGATACATATTTTCCATGAATTCACTCACTAGAATCTCAAATCACCTTGAATTCTTCTAGATATCATCTACATAACTAACCTTGATCTTCTGCAACCTTCCACAGCCGGTTACAGATCTTAGAGAGGGTTTCTTGAGAATTTTTCATGAAAAACTCCCCCCTAAGGCCAAAATGCCCTAGTTATCGGATGAGGTACCAACACCGGATTCATGTGTGGAGCCATTCTAAACAGTAGAATCTTCTTTCTTAACCCGCATCTTCTTATGTTGATCTTTGATTTCTTCCACCTTAGTGTTTCCTTTTTCATCTGAATTGTTCTTGTTCACCAGACCATTGTTACTCATGTTCTTAATTTTGCAATATTTTGCAATATGACCGGATTTGTTGCATGCATAGTAGACAACATTCCTTTGCATAGGCCTGAAGTTCATTTAATTTGGTCTCATCCTGCATTGGTTAGAGATATGTCCAAACATTCCACAAGCATAACATCTCTTATTCTGAAAATTGTTCGTCGTTGTTCTGCACATGTTTGACTTATGACCAAAGTTGTTGCATATCAAACATAGACCAGTAAAGGTAGGACCATTATTCATCACATTATTCATCATTCCCTTATTCATCTTATTTTTGCATTATTTTGGCATATGACCAAATTTGACACAAACAAAACATTTACCATTGAATTTATAGGCATTAGGCTATCTTACTTGAGGTTTCTTGTTCTTTCGCAGATTATTGCTTTGTCCAGAACCAAAGGATTCTCCTTTCTCAAATCCAAGTCCTCGCATATCTTTTCCATGTCTCTAAATTTCCAACATCTCATCCAACCGGGTTGAGCTAGCTTTGAATTTTTCTTTGTATCATTTGTAGTAGAAAGTGCATCTCTTAAAATTATGATTTTCCTTTCAAGTTCTTGTCCATAATTCTTGCATTGCACCAATTCAAGCTTCAATTGATCATTCTCATATGTCAATCTATAGCATTCATCAAATCTATCCTTCAACAACTAAGTCAGATTTTCTTCACTCTTCTTCTGGTCTTCAATCTCCTTGGTCAGCTTCATCACAATGGATTGTATTACATTCTTCACTGTTGATTTATCTCTACCAATATTCTCACATTTATCAGTCTTGTCTTATAGGGCTTGATTGTCAATACTTTTCTCTTCTTTCTCCTTCAACTTATCCATCAATTCCTTCTCTTCTCTCTGGATTTACTCACTTGTTCCTTCAGAGTTTTAATGACATTTTTAGATACTTCTAGACTTCTCATAAGGCCACTCTTCTCTTTCATAGCTGCATCAAGATCTTCAAGTGCCACACTAAGTTGTCTCTGCAAACCAGAGTCCATTGATTCAATCTTTTGAATCTTCCTCAAGCTATTAGGCTTCTTTTGAGGAACTAATCTATGATACCAATTGTTGGAGTCAATGAACACTAAGAGGGGGTGAATCAGTGTTCTGCAATTTACAAGTTTATTAAAATGATTATTAAACCATCGGATGTATAAGAAAGAAAGTAAAATGCAGAAACTCAAAGAAAACAACCAAACAACCATAACACCAGAATTTTTACGTGGAAAACTGGAAAGGGAAAAACCATGGTGGAATTTGAACCCACAATATTATTATACTATGGCAAGAAGTATGATAATATTACATAATGTGGAATGCACTTGCATTCAGGCACACTGCCTAGAGCTCACTACTCAAATACAAAAGGTCTATAGCCTGGAGGAAGGCTCACTGCCTTCCAAACTATTACAAATGATTACAATAGTGAATTAACTGAAGTATAGCACCTAAATATGCCAAAAAGAAGTTTTGGTTAGGCTCAGATTGTCTTTTGCAACTGATCTATCTCTCTGCTTTGTTTTCCTGCTCTATCAAACACCAGACCACCAAAACCTTCAATCACTTTCACAAAACTTGCAAATTCTCTCATATAGACTTTCCTCACTCATAAAGTCCCTCAAAATGATTAGTCAAACTGATCTTATATATCTGCACCAACAAAATAGATCTCAATAAAGTCGGCTTCCAAAACTGCAAAATACGAAACGTGTAGTAACATGTCAACTCAATCCATCCACAAATGCATATGTGGACCCAAAATAGATGATGAAAAGTTTTACACGCAATGGAAAAATTACCTCTAACACAACATCAATCTCCAAAAATAACTCATGCATTCCAAATCACATGATACCCAACTGATCAATACATTAGCTATGTTCTTTCAGAATCATTGGATACCGAACATTGAATCTTGCACTAGAATCAAGACTAAAGGCTAGAATTGCAAAGTAAGTTGTCCTGAATCATGAATCAATTGCCTTAATCACCACAACCAAAATTACATCACCAATATCAAGATATGCACAATGATCTCATATTCTGCTGATAACTGAGTTCCACCTTCCATATTTATGCCTTATGAACAATATGACTTCTGATAAGTTAAATCTACATATACTGGATAGAGTTTATTGACAAAGTTGCCATTAATGAAAAATTCTAAGCAATCTCTATACATGAATCTTTACTGGTACAATGTCTCTTGCCAATAGTTAATTCCAAACCTAAGGTTTGAGCTAAGGTAAACCCCTATCCACAACCCCCTTAATTTCATCTTGTGTGCAGCTTCAAGTACCCAACAAAGCTAGAAGACTTCATGTAGCATTGGGAACCTACTATAGACCTGTTCCCATAATTTGGACCTATTTTTTTGTGATTAGGGTGTGAGGGTGTCCTTGTCCTAGGACCAAAGTGTCGGGGTGCCCTAGTCCTCAAAATTCTACATTAGTTTACAGCGATGGATTCCAAATAGCTTAAGATTATAGATTATTTAAAAACAACTCAAAAGACCAAGGCACTTACCATCGTGGCCCTACCTGATTGACATCAAATTTTAGTTGCAAGTGCACAACTAGAATCCCCATCCATTTCTATATTTATTAAAATATTTTTTATTATCTGTCATCACTTACAACAAATTAATTGTTTAATTTCTTCATACCTTAGCCATAGTTTTTCATTACTTCAACATATCTTCATAATTCATTCACTTTCCATATCAATGAAGGAATAGAAACCCTAGAAGTGTCGCTTGACTCTCTTCTACAAGAGTTAGTCAAGTACAATCGATCCTTGAGGTGATCTTTGATTCCAACGTTAGCATGAAAGTGGATATTGGTCTTATGTCCTACTAGATTTTAATTTCATATGATACAATACAATAATATATAATGTGCATCCATATATCATATAATAAAAAGTCATACATAGTCAAAAAAAAATCCAAAATAACATCATATGCATATCACACATAATATTTCATAGTCTATAACTAGTCAAAATAGCATCATATACATATCCCACATAATATGTCATAGTCTATAACTAGTCAAAATCTTTGCATAATCATAACTTGTCAAGCTATGAAGATAAACCACCCTTTGACTATGTGGACCTGTTATCCTAAGCTTTGGAGGAACCCTCCCTATCCCTGAACCTCAAATGATAGTCATCATGGGAGTGTTATCTATCTCACAATCCTCTCATCGATTGTCTTGTGTATCCTACTCCTTCCTAACCCACCTATGCAAAAGGTGGATTCCCTGTGCTCTGTCAATAATGCACTCTTGTATAGATCTCTATAGTACTGCATCTCTCATGCATACCTAGCCATATACATATTAATATCAGATGATGGTCCCTGGACTGTCTCTATAACCCTTAGCATCATTATCTCTTCTCTTTGCGCTCTTCTCACTACCTCATCCCTCTTAGCTTACAAACCTACTAACTATGCTAATTCTTTGTCTCTCTCCTCCTACAACTGGTCTCTCTCCCTCCTCACTACATCTCTCTTAGAGAGCGGTAGCTAGCTAAACTTGACATGCCTCCTACACATCTCCTACTCCATGTCTCCCATCCCCCCTCTCTAGGTTAGCTTCTAGCACCCTACTCTCCTTCTCTCTGATCCCTAACCCTTCTCTTTATTATGTGACCCAAAACACGCTCTCCATGGAACTGTCCCTACTCATCTATAGTACCCTCAACAATGAAATCATCTACCCTATTGTACCCTCATATTTGGCCTTTCTTAATGATATGACCTCTACTGCCTTGTTTGGGTGCCTCCACTTGTTAATCTTCATCTCCTAGCTCTGTCAATAATGGTGGCATGTGTTCTAAGATCCACTCCCTATTCTCTATAGTGACTCCTAGATCCACCACATCTTTTTGTGTATCCCAAAATACTAATCAGTCTTGTACTATCTAAAAGTAAAAAATAACTGAATCTGCATAAATGTTGGGTCCCCATTCCATCTACTCTCTACATGGAAGCAAAAAATAGTTGTACCCTAAGGTATTCCCTAAACTCTCCCCATCTGCCTCTACACCTATCTTGGCAAGAACCACTCAATGATATATATGGTTACCCTAATAAAAATTGAAGAGACTAATAATAGGGTTGATGTCCTCTATCCTCTCTCCACACCTAGCAATCCATTCATGGTCTCCATATCACTACATCTAAGTCATCAAAAATAATCCTCCAATAATCTAAGTAGCCCAAATAATGATATCTCTATAGTCTTCTATACATATACACATATGGTTGTCCTCTAAATCTATGTTTGTGCATCATTGGTCGAGTCACTCCAATATTCTCATAGGCCCATAAAAGGTTACCCCCACTGCCATGGTATTAAATCCTTGATACATAATCTCATACATATCTGTGTGCAGATGTTATAAGATGCATGGACACCATGCATGCATTGTACTCTCTAAGATGATCCCCTTTAGTACCTCTCCCCATCCAATGGAAAAGCCTCGTGACCTCCTATTTGGCAACAAAATACCACCTATGATACTCACCACCATTGGATAAGAGTCATACTACTTGATGGATACATATAAATCAAACTTTGCCCCATATACATCAATACAATCCTCAATAACATTCTCCATGACTGCTACACCTATCTCTATATCATACATGACCCTCTCACCATGAATCAAAACCCATATAATCTTATAGACATCCTCTAGGGTAACTGTCATCTCACCTGTGGGTAAGTGAAAACTACCAGTCTCACTGTTCCACCTCTCCACTAATGGTGTCAACATACTATAATTTACTTTAATGTCAGGCATCTAAGCAACATGCCACAAACTAGTTGTAGTTAATCCCATATGATTGTCCTTCATCAATCATGGCATCAGTTCCTTTGTTGGGAGACTCCTTTCCCTTGATTGCAAACAATCTAGGTCCTCCTACATTGTAGCATAAACCTTAGGTCAATTTCCCAACTTGAACCCTAACCCCATTCTAACTTAGCCTAAAATTCCTTTGATGCATGCATGTTACCCTAGCCTCAACACTCTAACCTATCAAATATGCCTTAGCTAAGAAATGGTTCCATAGTTTAGCAACTATGCCCAACTCCATCAATGGTGCCATAACCTATCATATGTGCCACACCCTAGAAAAGGCTCCACATAGTAGTAGATGTTCCTAATCTCATTAATAGTACCACAAATAAGAAATAGTGCCTTGGTTTGCATCAGATGAACACTACTTAAGCAAATGTACACTAGAATCATTCAAATGCACCAAATCATAGTTCATCACCCTTAAAAAACCCAAAAACATGAAAATATAAGCATGTACTTGATAAAAAAATACTATAAAATACAAATTCAAGCTCAAACAACTCACCTGATGGGCTCACACTCTGTCAACTTGCTGATTCACCATAAGAACTCTAGCCATCACTCTCAAATTCTAGTAGTTTACCTTGGAGATGTAAAAGTGAAAAGTAAAAATGACCTTTGTGGAACCCATATCTTACCTTTTAACCCAAACTGTTGCCCTAATTATTTCTTGTGGATCTCCTTGAGTTTCCTTTCACCCTTAGCCTTTCCCATTTTAACCTCACTTACTTGTCCTCACTTCATCCTAATTTCTTCACTTGATCTTCCTATCAAGAAATTTCCCTTCTTTAAAATTTAAAAAATTTCATCATCCAATTGCTTGAGGGGACACCATATCATGGTTCTCTAGGGCACACTAGAGCATATTCCTTTGCATTCTTCTTTTCTTCTTTGAGACAACACTCATAATTTCATTGCCTCAAAGAGGGGCAAAATATAGACACAAAAATTAGCATTCCTTTAATCATCAATCTTGTTTCATAATTAAATGAATTTTAATTATTTAATCAACCTACTAATCATCCCCCCCCTCTCCATATTAATTAAGTAAATTTATATTATTTAATTAATTATCATTTATACCATTATTAATTGGTTTTTAATTAATTAGTTATTCTTATCATTTTTTCTAAAGTCCTTAACTATTCCTCTATGGTTGAATAAGTAAATCCATTTATCCTTTCACACCTCAGTCTAGTAAAAATATGAATATTTATTTACTATTACCCCTTTTCTCTTGAAATTAAATAATTTATTATTAAAAATCCTATTTTCCCACTCACATCTCCACTCTCTCCACTTTATGACAGCCACCGTCACTTGTCCTCCAATTCCTCTCACCTGATTCTCCACTCTATCCCTATCTTTGGCAAAGTCTATGAGTCATCTAATCTCATATATGTTCAACTTGAACTTGACCGTTGATCGATTTCTCTCTAAGCCTATAAATTTGAATCTTTGCCTCTAGTTTTTGCTTAACCACTATGCTTAATCTTTCCTTTTTTCTTAATCTTTATGCTTGCAATTTTTTGTGGGTAACACTACTATCTTTGAGAAGGAAACTTAGGAAGTATGGAGATCTTCAAGGGATTTTTTGATCCATGTCTTTGTACTAATGTTTTTATGCTTTCATTTCTATGATTTCTATGCTCATCTCTTGTGTTTGATGATGCTATTATGTTTTCATTTGAGTTCATAATGATATCTTTGTTACTTTGCTCATAGAATGCTTAAGTATTTGAGGTTTATGGTCCATTCTCCCTTATAACGTTCTTCATATACTAGACTAGATCTTAGCTTTGATTTGAGGATAAACCATAAACCTCAAATACTCAAGCATTGTATGATAAAAGAAACAAATATATCATTATGAACTCAAATGCAAACATAATAGCATCATTAAACACAAGCAATGAGCATAAAAATCATAGAAATGAAAGCACAAGAACATCAAATACAAATACATGGATAAAAAACTCCCTTGAACATCTCCATAGTTCCTAAGTATCCTTCTCAAAGATAGTATTGTTTCCCTTAGAAATAACACAAATATTAAGACAAAAGGAAATCTCAGGCATAGTGGATAACCCAAAGCTAGAGGAAAAGATTCAAAAATATAGGCTTGGAGGGAAATCAATCAATGGTCGAGTTTGAATTGAACATAGAAGAGATTGAATGGATTAGATTGCATAGGAGGAAATTTGCCAAAGATAGGGAGAGAGTGGAGAAACTAGTGAAAGGAATCATAAGACAAGTGGCAGTCGCTATAAAAAAGTAGAGAGAGTAGGGAGGTGAGTGGGAAAATAGGAATTTAAATAATAAATTTATTTAATTTCATGAGAAAAGGGGTAACAATAAACAAATATTCATATTTTTGCTAGCATAAGGAGTGAAAGAATAAACGGATTTATTTATTCGACCATACAGGAATAGGTAATTAATTAAAAAATAAAAAATTATTAAATTATAAAAGGACTTTAGAAGAAAATTACCAGAATAATTAGTTAATTATGGGGGAAATGATAATAAATTAAATAATATAAAATTACTTAATTAATATGGAGAGGGGGTATGATTAGTGGTTTGATTAAATAATTATTTAATTATGGACAAAGATTAATGATTAGAGGAATGTTAATTTGTTGTGTCTACACATGTAATTATTGCATTTTATTCTATGACATCTCTTTGAAATGCTCTATCAAATAGTTCACAAAAACTGAATTTTATTATATATTACTTAATACACATATTATGCATAGTTATAGAAGCCATCTCATATTCTTTACTACTAAAAAGTGGTGACGTTAGCAAGTTGTAAAATTGTACATGCTAGCAAGTTTCTTCTTTAATTCTCAAAAATGTTAAGGTTCGCAAGTTATGAAAAGTTGAGCATAGTGACAAGTTCCTTCTTTAATTCTCAAAAGTGATAAGATTCACAAGTTGTGAAAATTTTAGTATAGTTACATAGATTATAAATTAGGGTGGAAGTAGTTGGACTTAATTTTCTAACCTTCACTTTTTAAAGTTTGGGATTTGATTAAAAGGTGCTAATCAAATCTCAATTCTAACCTCAGAGGCTGTGAAAGAAAAAGAGGTATAACATTTAATTAGGTTAACTTTTGTTTTAATGATATTTTGTTATATTTATTATAATTGATGGTCAAGATCATTGTAAGTCACATTACCCTCCTCATATACTCATTAAATTGTCAACCCGAGTGGTGTGTAAATTTGTCTACGATAGGAATAGGATGGTTTGGGGGTTTTGTTTGGGGATATCTATTTGGTCTTGGTTTTCAATTGACTCAACCCAGAGCTACCTGAAGCTATTGGTTCTTACCACAAAATCAAACTATCTTTATTGAACCTAGATTAAACTACAACCTACGTTAATAGAATTAAGTGAAACCAAACACTAAGATAGCTACCCTACTCTAACCTTGAATCTATTGGTTCTTACTGCAAAATAAAACTATATTTATTGAACCTAGATTAAATTGTAACCTAACTTAATAGAATTAAACTAAACCAATCACTGAGATAGATACCCTACTCTAACACTAAATTTCCAGTCAAAATGACGGAGTATACTAGCTACCACACTTGTCAGAAAATAAATTTCTAATCTATTTCCAAAAATAAACCTATGTACACTTGCATAAAAGAGAAGTCTAAATAAAACACTTGCTTCAGAAAAATAAAACGCATACCTTATAGAAATGAAAGAACTCTATCTTTCTTATGTTCATACAGATTCAAACCAATTTTAAACATGTTCATGACAAATTACCTAAAACATAAATTAATCCTACCAATTGAAATTAATTACCGAGATGTAAATGAAATCTAAGTTCCTTAATTCTTTCTACAATTTGGAACCGAAAAAAAATCTGAAAACAATTTCTACTAATATTGATTTATCACTCTAAATTATCAAACAACTTAATAGAGTAAACAAATCTAATCTTATTCAATTGAGAAAGAATCTAAATAACACATATAACATAAATATCACCTTGATTGACTAAACAGAAGCTTGGGAAAGAAGAAGAGAGCGGAATGGAGGGAATAGCACCACTGGAGGGAAATTTGAATAATGTGAATGGAGGGAACAACACGGCTGGTTCCTTTGGTTTAGCTACCTCTGTAGCTCAAGGACAACTTGTCTCTTTGGGATCTATGGTGGATGATGAGGATGTCGAAAGGATGGGGACCCATGGCATCGGGACCCTCCTCTTGACTTTAAAAATACTGAAGATTCTTCAAAGTTGGGTCCCGAGATCTTGAACGCTGAGGTGGAAAAGACGGCTGAGGTGAAGGTTCACAAACCCTAGAACAACCTATTTGCAAACAAACCCACTAGTAAATCATCTTTTCCCTCTGTGGAAGATATTTTTGATAGAAAGATAGGTAGATTAGCTGATGTGGTCATAGACCACAATATTTCTCTAATGGCTTTCTCTTTATTGGGAAAATTTGTTGGACTAAGACCTAATATTGAAGTCGTTAGGTCTTTTGTTAAGAGAAAATGGAGGTTGAAAGGATAGGTTGATGTCTCAGCCTTGTCAAGGGGATTCTTTATCTTTTCCTTCTCCTATGGGGAAAATTTGGAAATGGCTCTTAGTGGAGGACCCTGGATGCTTGGGAAATCTTCCTTATCCTTGAGAAAATGGTCCCCAAATATTGAGCTCAATGATTCCTTTTTTAAATCTGCTCCGTTCTGGGTGCGGTTGCCTGGTTTGTTGTTTGAATTTTGGTTGGAGGATGTGTTTGCAAGAATCGCTAACTCCTTTGGGGAGCTTGTGGCTATAGATGCTATGACAGCATCATGAAAGACGCTGGTGTATGCGAGGATATGTGTTAATATTTCACAGAATATGGACCTTCCTAGCTCAATCAAAATAAATTCCAAGCTAGGAAAGTGGGAACAAGTTATAGAGTTTGAGCCCCTCCCTTTTGTGTGTTTCTCTTGTAAGAAAGTTGGACATTGGGCAAAGGCTTGTCCAAGTAACCCCAAGAATGCTCAGAAGCATAACAATCATGTTAAATAGATCTGGAAAGAGAAGATGAACAAAAATGAGGAAAGTAGAGTGGAAGGAGGAAGTGGACTTCCTAGTAACTCAAAAGATATAACAAAGGATGATGGGAAGGTTAGTCCTTCCAAAGATACTCTTCAGAAGGAAGTTAGAAAGGATGAAGATAATGTATTTGAAGTCAAAACAATCAATGGATTTGAAGTTTTACAGATTCAGGAGGAAGAAAATGTAAGTATAGAATAAATTCTTGAAGATGGTGAGATTGGCGACTTAAATGAATCACAATATGAGGATCTACAAGATACAGAAAAGGAAAGTAATAAAGAGTGTCCAAAGGACTTTGAAGGTCCAGACATTATCAATGAAAAAAAGACCTAGTTCAGATCACCTTAGGTTAACTTTAACTCTCTATTTTAGAGTGTTGGAACTGAATCGCCCACCTCTTCTCAGAGAATAGGAGAACCTTGGAATAGTAAGCAATCAACACATAAAGATGAAGATGACGAAGAGCTAATAGGAGTGGGAAAAAATAAAAACAAGAGGACAGGTTGCTCTAATGGGGTTAAAACTAGAACCAGATCTAAGGTGGACATTGGCCTTTCCAAATCCCCACAGGGATGAAAAACTATGAAGTGGCATAGGGACCAGGAGAGTAAACAAAATATAGTTGATGGAAGGCAGCAAACCATTCAGGAATCCTGCTCCTAGATTTCCAAATGAAGGTAATTTCCTAGAACATACGAGGCGTAAATGGTCTCCATAAACAGGATGTATTAAGGAATTTTATTAGAGATCATAAGTCGGACATCATCCTGGTTCAAGAAACTAAAATGAGTAAGGAAAAAGTTGAAAAATTAAATTTCTTTAAACAAGGGAGCATTTGTGGTAGTAGTTTGAATGGGGCGTCTGGTGGGGTGGCCATATTTTGGAATAAGAAAACTATTGATGGATATCTGATTGATGAAGATTGTAATATCATGTCTATGAGAGTTAAATGCATTGTTGAAGGACAGGAATGGGTGGTCACCAACATTTATGCTCCAAATTCTAAAGCTTCTAAGAGTAAATTTTGGGACAAAATCCAGCAGAAAAGGGGGTCTTTCTCCTAGGACAATTGGCTGTTGATGGGAGATTTCAACACTCCTTTGCAAGAGATTGATAAATTTGGAGGAACTCAAGCTCAACTGGATAGTAGGATTGATCTTATGGACTTCATTAATGCCAATGCCCTGATTGATGTTGACCTTTCAGGAGCTTCCTACTCTTGGTCTAATCGAAGGGATGGAGGAGCTCTTATTTAGGTAAGGCTAGATAGATCCCTTATCACTCCTCACTGGATCCTTAAGTATACATGTTCTCTGTCTATTATTAACATAATCGGATCAGATCATTATCCCATTTCTTTTGTTATTGATTCTATTTAGGGAAAATGTTGTTTTTCGTTTGGGTTTTAAAAAATGTGGATTTCACACCCTTCTTTGGAAACTTCCATTGCCAAATGGTGGAATATTACTGTGGATGGTTCTGCCATGTTCAAAGTTGCTAAAAATTTAAGAAATACCAAAGATAACATTAAGATTTGGAATAAAAAGGTTTCTGAGATATTTTTAAAGCTAAGAAGAAGCTGAAGGAGGAACTAGAATAGATTCAAAACACAATTCAGAAAGATGGTTATAAGATGTTTCCCAAGGCTAAAGAAGATGAGGTTCTAGCTAAATTACACAACACTATTTCAAGAGAAGAAATTAATTGGAGGCAGAGATCTAGGGCTATTTGGTTGGAAGCCGATGATAGAAACACAAAAAAATTTCATATGACCTCAATGAAGCATAAAGCATCTAGCAAAATTTCTAGATTAATTGTTGATGACAAAATTCCTCTCAAAGATGATGACATAGGTGATGAAGTTGTTAGGTTCTTCTCTACCCTCCTAACAGGTAGCAAGGAAATTGACATTGTTAAGCAACAAGAACTAGTTGATAATATTCCTAAGATTATTGGACCTCATCAGAATAAGATATTATCTGTTATCCCTTCAGTTGAGGAAATTAAAAAAGTTGTTTTTCCTTTCAAGGGGACAAGGCTCCGGGCCCGGATGGCTTCCCAATGTTTTTCTTTTTTTCGCAGTCTTACCACTTATAGCTATTATACTTCAAAATTATTGCATATTAACTCCCAAATCATGTGCATTCACTGTATTCATTCCATTCCACTTCAAATTGTATTCATTTACATTCAAAATTACCGTTCATGTCATCATTGGTTAAGTTTGGCAGTGAAATGATGACATCACTTCTATACAACTTCTCACAAATCTTACAAAATACCTTTCAAAAATGATGGTAGATTTTATAATTATGATCTTTTATTTAATGCCAGCTTGCCAAATTCGACAAATGAAACATCACCTCATAATTAATTTCATCGACAATTGTCTTTATCTAGACATTTGAACAACACTTGGCGCTTTAAAAAAATAATGATAAAGACATCCTACTTTATGCTACTATTAAAATAAATGAAATAGATTTCTAAAAATAATTTACCTTAATAAATGTTACCTCTGATGATCGTACTTTAAATTTAGTGAAGCCAACAAAGATGTCATGTATCAGAAGCTTCCTAAAGTGTTATCATTTGGTGACTAGATCATATTATTTGGAGCCACCTGGAGTCCTAAAGGAAGTAATCATGGGGAGTTTTTTAAATTGTCACCTGAAATTGCCCAGAATTAATTTTGAATCAAACTCTAACATGGGAAACTTCTAACATTAAAGTCTAGAATTACCTGGAGTCTTTAGAATTAAACTAGCCGCATGGAGGCAAAAAAAACAAGAGACGCGGAGCATCATGTTCCTGTCGAGAGTTGAGAATGTGGTAGGTAAAGGAGAAAATGTAAGAATGTGGGATGTAGAGGAGAGAAGGGAAAGTTGTAGAAGAAGTAGAAGCCAAATCGGATAAATATGAATAAGTTGAGGAGGAAGCTAAAGGTGGATGTAGATGTAGATTGCCACGAGTAGAGATTTTAGTACATAGATAAAGTGAATCTTGCCAAGACAATAAGGGAAAACGTAAATTATCTTTTAAATTGTGAAACATTACATTTTGAAAGAATGAAATTAAAATTTACTTTATAAGAAGTAAAATATAATGTAGGATAGGATTAACACTACACAATTTGAAATTGTATAATTGCTTTTTCTTAAACAAATATATGTCTATTATATTGTAAAGAACGAGTGTTGTTGTTGTTATTAATGTTTCAAATTTTATTATTTGTTTTTATTTTAATGATAATTATAAAATATGATTCAAATTAATAAGAAAAATATTATATAATTAAACTTAAAAATACTTTTTAATTCATAAAATATGATCTAGTTATTAATATTAAAATTATGTATTAATATTATTATACAAGTTTATAATAAAGTTAAGAATTATATTCCAATTTTTTTTTTATAATGCGTATACTTTCTTTACTTTATGTTCTCATATTGTAGGGGTTGGTGGAGGCAAGACATGGGATATATAGATCAAAAGAAAACATCAGGTAAATTGGACTTAATAAGAGTGCTAAAAAATGTCAATTTTAACGATCCTGTCAACTAACTCAAATAGATATGCATTTATGAAAATTTACCAATATTTAATAATAATAAAACTATAAAATGAAGAAAGCACTCACATATATGTTTTTAACTATTAACTACTAGTTCACCAAAATTTATATTGTCCAAACAAAAATTGAATAAAGACAACCCAAAAAAGCAAAGATATTGTGACCTAGAGATGCTTGATGCGTACTACTTAATAACAAATTATCTCCAGAATCTTAAAAACCAGATCACTATCTTTTCAATTCCATATCTGTTGAATTGTTTTAGGTGTCAAGGAGAGTTGTTTTCACATCTAGCCATGTGGGTAGTCTACACATGCAAGAGTCCACCTCACTATCACGTGTGGAACAGATGGAGCCTAAAAGCTAATCTTTGTGTGGGTTTTTAATGTAAATTATTCAAGTTTCATTACTATTGAGAGTGAAAGCAATGATCTTTTACATTTTTTCAGCTTTGCTCTTGTTCTGGAAGTCAAATTGAGATGGGGAGGATGAGATAGTTTGTGTGACCTCTGCAACAGATAAAAGCACAGGATAAAGACTGATCTCTATGCAAGATTGGACATGTGATCTTTGTGCACATTTGGTACATTGAATTGTTAACAATCACCTTATGCTAAGGATACACTATAACCTTGCTAAGTGAAAATACAAGCCAATTAATTTATTGTGGTGATTTTTTTCCATTTGAAAATTTATATTTGCTTTAATTTTTGCAAGTGATTTTTAAAATCTTGTACAAAATATATGAAATTTTGAAGAATTTGAACAGATACTTCGTTTCAGTTTTATTGAGAACTCTGCATGGGAATATAATCTCTAAAACATGTGCCACCTTAAAATCTTAAGGAGCGAGCAAAGACCATTGTAGATGATTGGAAGTCTAAGATTGATTTAGATTTAAGGCTTGGATGGATTTTTTACCAAATTGATTATTGTAGATGATAGGTTGCTTGAGATGAAGATTTCCTACTTTAATGAATGGAAATATTGGCAAGCAATATCCTATGTGCTTGTCCATATACCAAAAAAATAACGTTATTAAAAAGCTCAAAACAGTAAGATATTCTTTTAGAAACATATAAATTCCACACATTAAGCAACAAATCAAAGTTAAGGGTTCTCCCAGATCAATTACAAGAAATGATGCAAAATTAAGCTACAACTATGAGATAACAGTAAGCATCCGATATTATTTCACAGATTCTCATCTTCAAAACATCTATCTTATTTCATAGGTTCTCTGTAAGGCCTTCCCCAAACCAAGCTTTGATTTACTTAGTTGACCATGTTTGACCTATTAATAAATGCTTTATAATTCAATAGAATGGACTGTGTTAGACAGATAGATTGGTGAGAAAGGTAATTGAACCAAGTTATAGAGTTATTGCACCTTGTGGTGTACATTTTGATATGTTATGAATTTGAAATCCTAAAAGGTCCATTGATTGGATAATCGTGATTTAATGTATGTCAGCTATGTCTGGATGTAGAACGTATATGATTTCGTGATTTGATAACATTGATGAATGTTGATGCTTCATTTATATGCTTTATGATAAAGAACTCTATATGATTCTAGAATAGGATAAATTGGAGAGGATGTATGTCATTATTGGATTTGCAGGACTTTATTATGATGATAGAATTAAGATGTATGTTTTATGTGTGGACCAAATTATGAGAATTGTGATAATTGCTTATGTAGATTTAATTGGATATGAGATATATTGAATTGTTCAAATGTAAATTGTATGCGAAGTGTTTGATGTGTATTCTGAATTCATGTGTTTAATATTATACGAGGTTATTGGAAATTACTAATGTGTCTTGGAGTGGCGCAGGAAAAGATGTTCATGTGACCATGGAAATATTACGGAGAACCAAACCTAGACCTATGTATGTTCGTAAAACCAGGGTTTGTCTATTTGGAGAGACAACACCCCGTTTGTGTTGTATTTTATTCATAACAATAAATGATGCATGTGTGTTAAGTGTTATTTAATTGAGTTATGTAAAATCCACAAGAGACACGATTTCATGTATAAATTTGTAAAAGTATTTTCTTTGTCACTTAACACGTGTGGATTTATGTTTGAATTTTTAAATTTGTCTCTTGGTGGGAATTGTTTAACTATAGCTTTTTCAATTAATGTGATGTGATTCCCATAAATGCCTTGGGTAAAGAATCCTTGGGATGGTCAACATAGGTTGACCCGAAAATAAACTTCAAAGGGGTAAAAAAAGGGTTAAATGGACACCTAGGGGTAGTTTAATAGGGTTTCCTAAAGCCCATAAGGTATACCTAAGGGTTAGGGGTAATTTTAGGCAAGTTTCTACTCCCATGTGACCATTTAGACACCCTAAAAAGTAGGTTTTCTAAGTTGTGCGAAAAATGAGATTAGAAGGCTTGAGCTAAGTGGTTAACCTTCCTTTTTGAATGAAAGTTCCCTTTTCCCATTTTACTTTACTTTCCTTTTCAGTTTTAGAAACTTGAGAGAACTCACACTAGTGTATTCTTAAGCAAGAAAGAGAGATTTTGGGGGTAATCACCCACTCTCCATTTTTGGAGACAAAAGAATTTTGTAAAGAAAAAGATAGAATTTGGTTCGAGAATTTTAGCTAAGGGTAGAAAGAGAAGAACCGTGGAATTGGGTTGCTCATCCTCCACAAAACTAACCTACCTTTGGGCAGATTAAGGTTGGTCGTATTCATCATATAATGGATTTCTTATTGCATGTGTTTGTAAGTAATGTTTGTGAAAAAGATTTGTTTCCGTGCATGTTCTCTTGGAAATTTATTTGGTATTTTGTTTTATACTTTGTATGTGTGTTTGGGAGTAATCAAGATCTCCTACTCTTGGGAGAGACGAGGATCTTGTGGGTGGTAGAAGTGACAGCCCTCAAGTGAGAGACTCTCGTTATGAGAGCGATCACAAGGGAATTTATGTGACCCTTGTTGCATGGCTTGTTTATGCATTGGGGGTCATAAGGAGGGAAATAAGGCATGAATGCCTTGGGGGGCATAAGGAATAAGGGGTTGATTTATGTTATACTTGATGTATTTGGTTTTCCATGAGGTGGCTATATGTTTTGGTTTGCCATGAGGTGGTTATTTGTTTTACCATACTTGCAGTCTCCTCAGGGTACTTGGTCTACTACCACCCTTGAAAAGACATCACCAATGTGTGGTGCAATGTAGCCCAGGTTTGGGAGTGTGTTTGAGTTTGTGTGTATTTAGTCTTCTGTGTTTGCATGTTTGTTACCTATCTAGGGCTTGGTTCTTCGAGCTCGGGGGTGGCTACTAGTTAGCCTAGGCTGGGAGGTGAGCACTCCATGGTCATAGCCTATGTTTTATTTGCAGGTTGTTGGAAGAAAGGAAAGAGGACAAGTAGAGGTTGTTGGTTTCATTTGTTACAGAAAAGATGTGGGAATGGAATATTTATGTTTTAAGTTGCAACATTGTAATAGGAAATTATGTCGTATCTATTTTTCGAAAAGAAATGTATCAAATGTTTTTAAGAGCCTCATTTAATAGAAATGAGAGATCCATTAGTATTGAAGGTTATTTCGTAATTTAATGTACCTTAAAGAGATGAAATATTATTTTATGCTATACTGCAGAAAAGAAATGAATAAATCTGGATTTAGTTCCTAAAGTTTTTCTGAACATTAATAATTGTAGGTTATATAATATTTTGGAAAAAGCAATGAAATTTATTTTACCCCTTTATGCATATGAAATATATTAAGGAAATAAAGAAATGATTTAATGATTGCATGTATGTTGTTTTCGAATATGAGAGTTCCAGTTTAAATCCTATTGCATGGTTAAAGTAAAGATTCTAGATAAATAAAGTTGTTGTTCGAAATTATTTTAATCAGTCATTTTATTAACTTGCAAGAAATAAAAATCTAACGTTCATCATAGTCATCTCTAAAGATATATTTTAGATTTATAGATTTAAAAAGATGTTGGGTTAAGTTTGTTTAATTTGAATAATTACTTTAATTTTGCAGATAGAAAAATTCTAAAGTTGAAAGAATAGCCTAATTATAAATTTGCTGGAAAGTTGTTCAAACCTATCATTTAAATAATTGTAGGAAATAAATAGTCTATCTCTATTATGATAAATAGAATATACGAAAAAAAAAAAACCTCATTAATTAAACTCTGATTATAGCAGTATTAGAGGATAAAATTTCTTTATAACGTTTTCTTTTTGCAAATTGATTATATGAAATATATATATATATATATATATATATATATATATATATATATATATATATATATATATATATATATATATATATATATATATATATATATATACACACACTTAATTAAAAATTTGTATACATACATCTATCTATAAATATACATATTATATATAACATAAAAAAAAAACATATATAAAAAAAAAGGGGACAAACAAGGATTTCGGTGGGCCGAATGCACACAGTGGGCAGCCCGCGGACCACCACTGTGTAGACACACAGTGGGCGGCACCAAAGCGCCACCACTGTGTGGTCACACAGTGGGCGGCGCCGAAGCGCCACCACTGTGTGGACACATAGTGGGGAGGCGCCCCACGCCACCACTGTGTGGCCACACAGTGGGCGGCGCCCACGCCACCACTATGTGGCCACACAGTGGGCGGCGTCTGGCTCCCCTCCACCTCCCCTTCAATCAAAACGCCGCTCATTCCCTCTGCCATATGCCACTTCGGCCCCCTGCGTGATACAAAAAAAAAAGATAAAACCCTAGCCCGGGTAGGGTTAGGGTAAAGTAAAAGAAAGATGAGATTTTTAATTGTAGAACAATTTTATAATATATATAATGTTCTATTAGGGTATAAATGGATGTTTTTTTAAAATATGGAAACATATTGATTTTTGTATATATATATATATATATATATATATATATGTACATATGTACATATGTATGTACATATGTACATATGTATGTACATATGTACATATGTATGTACATATGTACATATAAAGATATGTATATACATACATATATATATATATATATATATATATATATATATATATATATATATATATATATATATATATATATATATATTTATATATATCTATGAATGGGTAGGGTGGATCTTAGATTTAAGATTCCATTTAGTGTCTATAAAATAAAGAGATACGGGTTTCGGTATTTACTTAATATATTTTAGATAAGTAGTTGAGACATTTATATTTAGAAAGCAAATAATGTTCTATATACATGTGTTTTGAATAAAAATAGAGATAAATAGTTTTGTCTATAATGTAATTGTAAAGTACATAGTTTAAAAGAGGAGTGATATAAATGGTCCATAATGTTAGATTAAATATTTTATTAAGTGTTTATATTTTTTTTCATAAGCTTCAAAATAAATATATGGGTATATTTTAATAAAAATGTTGTTTCAAGTTATACTATTATTGGAGTTAATCATTTAGAAAATTTAATTCAGTTGGTAGTTAATTGACTATAAGGAATGATTTCAAACCAACTAAATATAGGTTTTAAAGATTAAATCTTATAAAACGATTCTCGCTATGGATTTAATCGACCCTTTTTGTCAATTTAGTATAAACTACCTTGTTATTATGTTTAAATAAAATATAGACATTTCTAAAACTAAGTGCTAGGCCTATTTTAATTAGTTCCTAAGATCAATTAATGAATTTCTGTTGAAGATTAATTATATCTTCGTCAATTATTTTAGAGAGTTTTGATTAAATCAATCTATTGATGCATTTTAATGAGATAATAAAATTAATTCATTTAGTATTCCGCATTTAATTAAAGTATTAAGAAAGGGTGTATTAACAGGATAATGGGAACTTGATATTTATTAAATATTGATGTCGAACCAAGTAAATTTATTAATGGCTATTTAGTGGAGATGGATCTAATTAAGTACTAATAGACGCAACTGAAATGATAGGGACTTTTGAGTGAATATAATATTACACTTATAAATTTTATTCGTTCCACTAGATAATGGGAATTATTGTAATTGTTATGTTAGTATTTTATATCAATTAATATTTCGTTTAGAACAACATGTTAAGTTGTCACAACTATTTAAGCAATGGTTGCATGAAAATAAGTGTTTCAAAAAAAAAAAATTGTTGTCTGTGTTTTGCCCAAAAGTTTGGGCATGACATTCTCATCTTCAAAACACCTATCTGGATACAAGTCCATTCAATCCACCTTTTCGTGCCAATGTTTTGGATCTAATTTATAAACCTCACTTCAAGCGTATTTAGATATTTATTCCTTTAAGTGGGGTCTAGAAATTAAACCCAAAACATCAGCATCTAAAAGTGGATTCAAAACAGTTTCATCCAGATAGATTTCTCAAAACAGAATAATATTCCCTGACCATGTTTATGGATATCTATACCCTGTCCAAAGCTCCTATTTTTGCAGAGGCAGTGAGGATGCTAGCAAAGGTTGTGTAATTTGTCTCTACACCCACCAATTACATTTTGTTGAAGGTTTCTAAAGCCTTTCCAACAGATCCATTTTGTGCAAATCCTGCACTCATTGCATTCGACGAAACCATATCTCTTTGAGACATTCTGCCAAACAGTTGGCATGCCTTTTGTATTCTTCCACATTTTGCATATAATTGCTATATTTTTCAAGAATGTCATATGTTAACACACATGCCAATTTCTATGGGGTACGAGAATTATGAACCCATGGATTCTTCCAAATTTTCACCATGAAATTGTATTGCAAGCATGTTGGACAAGAAAGAAACCCACTTCATCTCAATTTTTGAAAGTTGGTCGCTGCAATATCAAGAGAACTCAGGCCATGGAAATTCTCTGGTAGACAATGTATGCAAAATGTGAAAGCTTAGATGAGGGACGCGAACTATTTGACAAAACACTTCAAAGAAATGTGTTCGCACTGATTGCAGGATATCTACATGGTGGATTCGCTGAAAAGTGTTTAGGAACTTCAAGAAAATTCAATTGGGAGGTGTTAAGCTAGACTCTGCAACCTTTGCCACCATCCTCACAACCTGTGCCAAATGGGAGCTTTGGAACAGGGTATGGACATCCATCAAATTATAAAAGATAAAGGTTTTTTTTAGATATAGTTGCAACTTCTCTGGTAGATATGCATGCGACATGTAAAACCATAAACAAGGCACACGAAATTTTTGACAAAATGCTCCAAAGGAATGTGGTTCCATGGAATGCGATGATTGCAAGATATGCACGAAATGGATTTGTTGACCAGTGCCAAAATGAGGGTTTTGGAACAGGGCATAAGCATCCATCAAAATATAAGGGATGTGGAAGGATGGAAATGCATACCTATTGTGGGGTTCAAATCATCGAATGAATCAGAAGTGAAGCATAATAGAAGACTACTTTTGCCCACTCCTGAATCTCCGATCAGTAACAGTTTAAACAAATAATCGAAATCGCCCCCTTGGATTGTAGGGGAAGCCATCAAATTATATTCAATTCCTGCCTCAAATATATCCTTCGTCTCCAAGAAGAAATCATTAAGACAATTTCCAGAAGTCTCTATTTAGAATTTAAGTTTTATTTTTATAAATAAAATTAACGCCAGTTTAAAATGAAAACATTAGAAAACAAGATTGTCACAACTGTTAAAGAGGTACATGCATCCTTTGATAGTTTTGTCAAAATTCCCATCATATACAAAGTTTTGTGAGTGTGAGTCTGATGAAGGCCAAAGCTGGCTTGAAGAAGGAGTAAAACCTATAGGAAACTCATGAGCAATGCTTCGAAGAGAGAAAGCATTGTACTAACAATCTTGAATGGTAGAGCACACAAGGTCTATACTGTAACAATTTCATGCCATTCTCAATGTGATAAGAGTTGTCTAGATTTCTTCAAATTGTTAGAAGGTCAGAAGAAATGGCTAAATCTTATTGGATTAGTCTGCTCTAGAAGATAAGATTTCTCACTTTCTTAGATTTTTCTAGATTTTATATTACTTGATTCAACATATAAACTTTTGGGTCTATTTATTTTTTTAATATTTTATTTCACAAAAAATAAATAAATGAGCGGCATGATCCAATGATATTTATCATAAATTAATTTTATATTAATTATCAATCTGTTTGAATTGATAAACATTTGCCTGAAACTTAAATATAAAAAAATTCTCAGTGCTGATTGGAGGGGCAAAAAAAATTAAATGCATCCAATGGATGCATTAGTTTCTGTCGTCGGCAGGAACTATATATATATATATATATATATATATATATATATATATATATATATATATATATATATATTTCTTTGCAAACTTTATTTAGGTAGGATTCACCTAGAGTAACTTGAAGCTTTCTTGATCCAAAGAGAGGTTTCCCTTTCTAATTTTCAACCTACTCTTTAGAGTATGAACCACCATTTCTGGATTTTAGTTCAATCCAAGGGATTGACCATCATTATTGGTTTTCAATCATAATCCCCCTTTTTTTGGAAGGTAGACCACCAATTTTGGTTTTCAATCTACCCTCTTTATTATTTTGTTGAATGGAAAAGATCAGAGAGGAGAGATTTTACCAAGGGTGAAAAAATCCTCCATGGTAAAATGCTCAATCCTTGATTAAATTTCTTATGTAAACTCTACTTTTGATGCTATTTTGTGATATAACCTCAATTGATGATCGTTTACTAGCATTGTTTTGTTTTCTCCCTCAATTGGTACCAAAAACTTGTTGTATTTAATACGGTCCTAACCATCCGGCATGTAATTTCCCTTTAAACTCTTGGAATCTTGAATTGAACAACAAGGCCCAATCTCCAAGAAAAAATCAAGAAAAAATCATTTGATTCTGATATGTTTTTCATGCCACGTCTTCCTTTTCTTTTGAATCAAGTTGGTATGATGGAGTGCTTCAAAATGTAATTCATCCAATCTATTCAATTTCATGATACTATTCTTATGTTATTTTGATAACTTGATCCCTACCTCCTAAGCTATTCTCAAGGTCTCAATTTCAAACTCTATTAGAAGTATGAAAATATTCCCATATACCAACTCATAAGGTATGAATCCAATTGTAGTCTTCCATGTTGTATTATAGGCCCATACTATTTTGGTAAATTTGTCTACCCAATCTGATCTTCTTGTTGATATTGTTTTTATAAGAATGTTCTCCAATTCCTTGTTGGTGACTTCAACTTGACCATTCGCCTGTGGATGGTAAAGGGAACTCTTCCTATGAGTGACCTGGTGTCTATTTAGAAACGCTTGGAGCATTAAAGACATGAACTAAGGTCCTTGGTCAGAAACTAGAGTCCTTGGTGCTTCAAATTATTGCAAGATATGTTTAAATAGAAAATTTTCTACCTTCTCCTCGTGAGCTGCTAGAATTGCCTCGACTTCTACCCTTTTAGTAACATGGTCTATGAAAACCAAGATATAGATGTTCTCTCTAGATGTTGGGTCTATTGGGCCCACAAAATCAATTCCCTATTTCTCAAATGGCTCTAAAGAGATCTATGGTTGGAGGGTTACCTTAGTTTATGGACATCACCTTCCCATCCTCTAACATTGATCACAGTGCTTCATGTATTGGTTCACATCGGCCAATAGTAGCTAGCTCCTATGATCTTGTGTTTTGTTCTAACTGAAGAATAATGACCATCATCAAGACCATCATGATATGACTTGAGGATATCAAAATCATTAGTTTCCTACACACATCTCCTCAATACATTATTAGGACAATTTCTAAACAACATTTTATCAATCCACTTAAATATACTGCTTTTACAAATTAACCTTTTATTTTGCCTAGAATTGAAATTAAAATGAACTTTCTATGTCACCAAATAATTTTCTATGTCAACAAACCATGGTGAATGAATAGAGATGGCAAATAGATGCTCATCTGGAAATGTATCCTCCACTAGTTCCTCATTTCCTTGCAAAAACATTCTAGAAAGAAAGTCAGCTACCAGATTATCTTTGCCTAGTTTATTTATGATTGTTATATCAAATTCTTGAAGCGAAAGTAACCATATGTTAATATGTCCTCCCACAACAGTTTTATTCATCAGATATATAATAGTTTCATGGTCAATATGAATAAAAAATTTGTACCAAGTAATGTAGTGTTTGAATTTGTTAATGGCATAAACAACTACCGAAAATTCCTTCTCTATGGTGATGTGGTTCTTTTTAGCAGGGTTTAAATTTTTTCTAATGTAGTAGATGGCATGCATTTCTCCTTATTCATCCTTTAGTCCAAGTACAACTCCAATACAAAATATTAGATGCATCTACGTGGATATGAAACAGATCTCCCCACAATGGTCCCTTTATCCTAAGAGAAGTCGATAATGCTAATTTGATAATCTCAAAGGACACCTTACACTATTTTGTTCCCTTAAACTCAACTTATTCTTTAGTAAGGTAAATAGGGGTCTTGAAATTTTTCTAAAACCCTCTATAAACCTTCTGTAATATCCTACATGGCTTAAGAAGCTTCTCACATCAGTCTAGTTTTTAGGCATAGGAATTTGTTGGATAATCTCCACCTTTTTAGGGTCAACCTTTATTTCCTCCTTTGACATATGATGACCAAGAACAATTCCTTCAGTAATCATCAATAAGCATTTTTCATGATTCAAAGACAGACGATGTTCTTTACATCTTTGAAGTAATTTGTTCAAACTTTCCAAGGCTTCTTCATATGTCTTGTCATGGACAGTAAAATCATCCATATAAACTTCCACACATGTGGTTGTTAAATTAGCAAATATGTCTAAGACTACCCTTTGAAAAGTTTCAAGAGCATTGCAATGGCAAAAAGGTAAAATTGTATAGGCATAAATTCCCCATGGACATGTAAATGTGATTTTGTCTTGGTCTTCTAAAGCTACATGAATCTAGTTGTTGTTGGCAAATGCACACTCCAATGAGAAATTGTAGGTGATTGAAGGTTTTGTCATTGATGGCAACCTTGCAATCATATGATACCAGCAAGACAGGTTACCAGCACCGGCAACGAAAAACTCTACACTGGCACTCAGAACACCGGCAGTGAAAGGAAGGATACCGGTACCCTAGGCGACAGGAATTTTGTTTATAATGTATTTTGTAATTAATTGTAAAATCATTGTAAGCCGACATGGTGAGTTGTAATATGACTCATATATGTATGAGATCATTTTGTAATAGGAAATGTGTGTGATAGGATGCGAGATAAGCAGATCTAATATGTGAATTATAGGTTAAGGGTTTATGTATGTAGAAGAGCTTAAACCAGTATTCGATCTGGCATAGCAGATGCTTATCTAAAGCAGTACAAGACATTGGATTAATATAATCCATTTTGTAAGTTAGTATGACTTCTTTTGTAATTGAGAAGTGAGCTCTAGGCACTTGGCCTTCCTACATGTGCAGGCCCCTATTGTAAGAGTAATATTCCCTTATTGGCCAGTAAGCGAATATTGTGGGTCACAAATCCCACCAAGGTTTTTCCCACACCGGGTGTCCTCGTTAAAATACTATGTTATGGTGTGCTTCTCATGTGGTTGTTTTTATTCTTGTTTACTGCATTATTTCTGGTTTACCGGTACACAGTTTTAATATGCTTTTCATGTTTTAAGTCAAGTAAATTTATTAACCGGTCAGATACTGATTAACCCCCCCTCTCAGTATCTTTGGGAATCCTAATCCTAACAATTGGTATCAGATCTTGGTCCTCTATTTTTAGAAGCCTAACAGCTTGAGGAAGATGTTGTCACCGGTAGAGATGGAAAACTTGAGAGAACAATTGAAAACAGCTCTTTTAGACTATGATGCAGAAAAGGTGAAGAATATCAAACTTGAAGATGATCTAAAGGCTACTCAGGATATCATTCAAGCACTTCAAAAAAAATCTTACCATTGCAAGAAATAAGAGAAGAGAACTTTGTGAAAAGATGCAGAATGAGAATGATGAAAAGGAAACTCTTAATGATCTGGTAAGCAAGCTAAGACAAGAGATCAGTACAACACAAAATGAGATGCAGGATATGACTATGATATTTTGTAAAGAAATTGAAGATAGAAAGAAGAATGAAGAAGACTTGGCTAGAAGACTAAATGATGTTGGAAATGAAAACACAAGACTCAGTCATGAAAATGATATGTTGAAGATAGATCTGATGCACACACAAAATGAGAGAACTAAACTCATAAGATAGAAAGGAATCTTGGAAAGTGAACTAACTGCTGCAAATAATCACAAGGAAAAATTCAAGAAAAGTTCAGAAGAACTTGGTGACATGCTGAAGAATCAAAAACCTAATGGTGATACAAATGGTCTTGGCTTTGAAGTTGGTGAAAGCTCTGGTACTGCAAACAATCATGATCATAGCAAACCGGTAAGACAACCTACTTCTTACAAGTTTATGCTTTAACTGTAACAAGTATGGTCATAGAGAAAATCAGTGTCGATCTAGAAATTATCAGAACACTAATACACCCACCGGTCAATGTTCTAAATGCAATAAAGTTGGTCATAATTCAGAAAATTGCAGAATAAATGTGAGATGTTATGTTTGTGGAAGATTTGGCCACTTATCTAATCAATACAGAAAACATACTGGCATAGGATATGGGAAAGCTATTCAGAAGAACAATATGACTTGTTATGCCTGTAACAAGATTGGACATATTGCTAAATTTTGTAGAAGTAAGGCATCACCGGCAAATAACAAAGGTCCTAGTTTGAAAGGTAAAGAAAAAGTTGAACAGGTAAAGCAAGAATTCGCAAAACAATGGATCAAAAAATAAGATCAGAATGTTGATGTGATTACTCCTCCACCGGCAGAACAGAGTAACACTCCACCGGCAGGAGACTCTTCATCTAACTGAAGAAAATTCTTTTGGGGGTTTAGCAACAAAATGAAAAACATGCTATTATTCCCTCGGTTGATGGTGAGAAGTTGAAATTACTTCTATACCGGCAGATCACTTAAGTTGTGACTTAACCGGCAAGCATTAAATGTGGTAGTTGGCGAAAATAACATTATAAAGCAAGTGTTTTGGCTCTTTTTTCATTCACCGAGCATTCAAATCTTCGAGAGTGCAAAAATTCCCGAGCGAAGGTACTCCAAGCAAAGAAGTGAAGCAATCCATCCAAGCATTCATCCTTAAGGTAGATTGAGGTATTTATAGCTATGGCATCATCATCCACTCCTGAATTTATTGCAAACCCTACTGTTGTTGAGGTTGTTAAGTAAACTAGACTCGTTTTTCAGCTAGTTCCTGAAATTGCTAAGAAAGATGATAGAATAGGTGCATTCTCTCAAATCCCTAAAGGAGTAGTATATGATGAAGACCCTAGAATGTATATACATTGTTGATAACTCAATTATGAACGAATAGTACCAAACCGATACTGAGAGGGGGGGGTGAATCAGTATAGAAAAAAAAACACATTGTTAAACTGGTTTGTCAACAAACACTGTGCATTGATAGACAAACAGTAACACCGGTCCTTAAACAGAGTACAACCGGCAAAACCCAAAATAACTAAGACGAGCATAAACCGATTGACACTTATCTTCTCATACAATCTAACACTTCATTTCCATTTCACCCTAATGCATGAACAGGTAATCTACCATCAAAGATATACATATAAGCAACTATATCAACATGATTCACTGCTTGACAAAAAACAACATAGCATCGCATGAAGAAGACATCACACATGACACACATATTTTTCACATGGAAACCCAACTGGGAAAAACCATGGTGGGGATGAATACCCACAAGCTTGTTTTAGAACTCTATAGAAGTTCGCTCTATTAGGAGCCTTGTCCGATTAAAGACTGATACAATAGGTTCTGTTAGGAACCGATCCTATTAGGGATCACCCGGTTAAGGGATGGCTAGAATACCCGGTTAAGGGTTAAACCCTGTTAAAGATTACCTTGTTAGAGGATTTCAAGAACTCAATGGTTTTGAGTTACCCTGTTAAAGGATTTACAAGAAGTCGGTTAAAGCTACCCTGTTAAGGGATTTTCCAACTATTGAGGTGGTTAGAGATCAACAAGTATTACAATGATCTGGTAACAGCACTCAATGCCAATGCAGATCCGCTTAAGCTCCTCTTCACCTTCTACACTTAAACTCTGCAGGTATCACTTCTCTCCTCTGGTCTGGCAAGAATCATGTATCTCTTCTCTTGGATACACACACACAACTTTTTCCAACAACCTCAGAAAGAATCACAACATCAACCTTATAGGAAAACAGATAGGTCGGTAGCATAAACCCTAAACCCTAAACCTATTAGGTTAAGGAATTCAAACGGTTCAATCCTGACCGTTGAGCACACTGCATTAAATGCAACAGTCTTGATCCAATCTCAAGACATTCTCCATCGTTCATTTTCCACTGATTTCATGGTGGCTGATAACCCATCACACGTTATCACCATTTACAAACTTCGCACATTCCCGAGGTAGATGGGAACAATCTCCTTCATGCAAGATCCTTCACGCACATAAGGCTTACGTGGAAACACGGTCTGTTCTTCGTTATCATGCTAACTCATCACACAAAGTCACTGGTTGAGCCACAGCGGCTTCAAGCACTTCAACTGGAAACCCTGAAGTTGAGAATACCAACATTAGTCATACAACGCTTCCATGTTTCGGTTCCCATAACTATATGTCGGTTCACCTTGAACAAACACACTGCTTCACTTTGGAACAAATGTCGGTTCGCAGTGTTACACCAATTCTCTTCTCTTCATCATATTGACATCAATGACAACACACAATGTCATTATGTCCTCATACCGGTTCACATAATGCCAACAATCTCCCCTTTTGGCATTGATGGCAATATAAAAAGATATCTCTTCACTTCACATCTTCTCCCCCAATTTCTGAAGATATCTTCTCCGCTTCACACCTTCTCCCCCTTTGACAACAATGCCAAAGTGGAGGCACAAGCAGCCCTATTCCATTATGTTGCTCCCCCTAAGGAGTAGCATCCTTCAACACATCAATCCAAAAAAAATTGACTATGCAATACCTGACTGATGTGGAGCATATGCCTTTAGTTTACCTCCTGAAGGGGAAACACCCCTAGTTCACCTCTTAAGTAGATAAATGTAGCCTTTGGGAGAGGCTTGGTGAATATGTCTACTAACTACTCCTTACTGGAAACATGTTCCAGTGCAATCTCTTTATTCTGAACCTTTTCCCTCAAGAAATGATACTTAAGCTCATAGTGCTTGGTTCTAGAATGTAAAACCGGATTCTTCGAGATATTAATTGCACTAGTATTGTCACAAAATATACTTACCAGTTCAGATACAGGAACTTTGAAGCCATTTAATACATGCTTCATCCAAATTGTTTGTGTGTAGTTCATTAAAGTTGCAACATACTCTGCTTCTGTTGTAGACTGAGAGATACAACTCTGCTTCTTACTCATCCATGAGACTAGTCTTCTACCGAGAAAGAATGCACCATCGGTTGTTCTTTTCCGGTCATCTACATTACCTGCCCAATCAGCATCTGTGTATACTTTTAAGTTGAAATCCTTGCTATATGGATACCACAATCCATAATCAACAGTTCCCTTCACATTTCTAAGAATTCACTTGACTGCAACCAAGTGGGATTCTCTTGGGCTTTTCTGGAACCTTGCAATAATGCCAACTGCATGTGCAATATCTAGTCTGCTATGCACTACATAATGCAACTTACCTATTATTGATCGGTATTCCTTCTCATCAACCAACGCTGAGTCATCCTCTTTAGATAGTTTACAACTGGTCACCAATGGTGTACCAACCAGTTTGCTATCTTCCATGCCAAAGGTCTTCAACACCTCTTTGACATACTTGGACTGAGTGATAAAGATTCCATCTTTCATCTGTTGGATCTGCAGTCCAATGAAGAACTTAATCTCCCCTATGAGTGACATCTCAAACTCTTTCTTCATCTCATCTGCAAGCTCATGACTCATCTTGTCATCTCCACCAAAGATAATGTCATCAACAAATACCTCACAAATCAGGATCTGATCTCCTTCAGACTTCAAGTAGATATTGCTATCTTCACTTATTCTCTCAAATCCAATCTTCACAAGATGGGAATGTAGACGTTCATACCAAGCTCTAGGTGCCTTCTTTAGACCATATAAGGCTTTATGTAGCCTACGTACCATGGCACTATCTTTAGTTAGGGCAAACCCATCTGGTTTCTCTATATACACCTCCTCTTCAAGTACACCATTTAGTAATGCAGATTTTACATCCATTTGATATACTTTGAAACCTTTAAAAGCTGCATATGCAAGAAGCATACGAACTCTTTCCAATCTGGCTATAGGGGCAAAGCTTTCTCCATAGTCTTCTCATTCTTCTTGGGCATATCCTTTGTACACTAGTCTAGCTTTGTTCCTAATCACTGTGCCATCCTCATTCAGCTTATTTCTGAAAACCCATTTGGTACCAATGACATTTTTATGCTCCGGTCTAGGTACCAGAGACCATGTACCATTTTTCTCTATCTGGTCAAGTTCCTCTTCCATTGCCTTGATCTAGTCTTCATCTTTATGTTCCTCTTTGAATGATTTAGGCTCAAATTTAGAGATCATACATGAGTTTTCTCTGACCTTTCTTCTTGTAAGGATTGTTGCATCCTTATCTCCTATGATTTGCTTAGGATCATGATTCAGCTTGACATACCGAGGAATGGTCTTGATAGATTCCTCTTTCTTTTCTTCTTCATCCTCATCTCCATCAGTATCAGCATCTACATCTGTCGGTGTAGGAACACTATTACTAGTACTCGGTTGACTGACAATCGGTTCCTAGAAGGTTACAACCGATTCATTTACCGCTTGCTTACTGTCGGTTTCCTCAGTTTTCTCAGAGGTTTCATCAACTCTTACATTGATGCTTTCCATAATTCTCTGAGTCCTATTATTGAAACACTTGAGAGCTTTGCTCTTGGTGGAATACCCTAGGAATATTCCCTCATCACATTTCACATCAAATTTTCTCTGGTGTTCACTCCTCTTGATGTAACATTTTCTACCAAACACTCTAAAGTAGCTAACCACAGGTGTCTTACCAGTAAAATACTCATAAGGAGTTTTATCCTTACCTTTCTTGATGAGTACCCGGTTCATTGTATAGACTGCAGTGCTCACCGCTTCTCTCCAAAAGGTGTGGGCTACCTTTCCTTGAATCAACATAGTTCTAGCTACTTCAACCATAGTCCAGTTATTCCTCTCTACTAGGCCATTCTGCTATGGAGTTCGGGGGGCAGACAGTTGCCTCTTGATGCCATGTTCTTCATAGTACTTATTGAATTCACCAGAAGTGAATTCCCCTCCTTGATCAGTTCTCAGGCACTTGATCCTTTTACTGCTTTCCTTCTCCACTAATGCTCTGAAAGCTTTGAACTTTACAAAAGCTTCAGACTTATCTTTCAAGAATGTGACCCACATCATTCTTGAGCAGTCATCAGTGAGAATCATGAAGTACCTATCACCCTGCACACTCCTAGTTTTCATAGGACCACACAAATCAGTATGCACAAGATCAAGCAAATTGTCAGCAGTGAAAGATTTACTTTTAAAGGTTGAGGAAGATATTTTCCCCAATTGACATTCTTTGCACAAGGTATTATCAGGTTTTCTTAGCACCGGCAACCCTCTAACTGCCTTGATCTTACTAGCCTTCACAATGTTATCAAAGTTTACATGGCAGAGTCTCCTATGCCATATCCTGCTATCATCAAATTTAGCCATAAGACATGTACTTATATTTGCGTTTAGTTGAAATAGGTTACCTTTGGTCTACATGTCGATGGCCACCAATTCACCATTCTTTCCTTTGATTCTGCACACTCCATTCTTGAATTCTAGAGTGAGACCACTATCATTCAAGTGGGCAACACTCAGAAGGTTGTGTCTGAGACCATCAACCCAATACACATTGTCAACACTACTCTTTCCATTCAAAGAGATGGACCCTCTACCTTTGACCATGCATGGTGCATCATTACCAAAGAAAACCACACCACCATCATACTCTTCCAAGAATAGAAACTTGCTCCGGTCACCAGTCATATGGTGAGAACAGCCACTGTCAATAATCCACTCATTGGAATTATCAAACCGAGAGATGAGAGCCTTCTTGTCTGACACATCTTCCTTGATAGCAACAAACACAATATCTTCATTTTCTTCATCTTATGATTCCTCATCTGTGACACCTTCATCAACTGTCACAAAAAAGTTTCTTCGGTTTCCTCCTTTGAATTTCTTGAACCTTTTCGGTTTGTCCTTGTTGTCACCATTAGGACAGTTCACAGCAATATGTCCTATCCGATTACAAGAAAAGCATTTCAAAGGAAGCTTACCTCTATATTTGCCGGTTCCCTTAGGAAGTTTCCTGGCAAGAAGAGCTTCAAATGCCATCAGAATCTCCTCATCATCCCTTTGTCTGCTCTGCCTTGGTTCATCACTGGTGCTAGCTTCTTTTCCTTTTCTGGATGGTACAGCAGAAGCTTTAAAAGTTGATTCAGTCTTTTGAACACTGCCATCAAAACTATTTAGCTCATAGGCTGTCAACTTTGCAATGATAGAGTCTAGGGATACCTTAGTCTTGTCTATTGATCTCAACTCCTAAATAGCAGCAACCCTTATTGCATAGACTGGTAATAAGGATCTCAAGACTTTGCTTACCATAGTGGAATCTTCCATTTTACCACCTGCACTCTTGATATCTCCAACAATGGTTTTGATTCTTATTCCATATTGTTGAATGGTCTCACCTTCAACCATCTGCATGTCTTCAAACTTCCCTCTAAGGCTTTCTTCCTTAGCTTGTTTTACATGCTCATCACCGCCATAGATATTTTCAAGAGTATCCCATACCTCTTTGGGATTTACCTTATCTTGGACATCAATAAACTCAATGTCAGATAAACAACTAATTAGGGCTTCCATGACTTGCCCATTCTCTTGCATCTCTCTCTTTTGGTCATCGGTGAGAGTACTGGTAGGGGCAACATAGGCATTCTCAACATAGCTCCAGTGTTGTGCACCCATGCTTCTGATATATATCTTTATTCTTTCTTTCCATTTACTAAAATTTTCTCTGTTAAACTTTGGACCTTCCCTCTTCATCATTAGACTGGGATCTTTACCTCAAGCGGTTAAGCTTATAACACAGAGGACCTGGAGGACGCTTTGATACCAATTGATAACTCAATGATGAACGAATAGTACCAAACCGGTACTGAGAGGGGGGGTGAATCAGTACAGACAAAAACACACTATTAAACCAGTTTGTTAGCAAACACTGTGCATTGATAGATAAATAGTAACACCGGTCCTTAAACAGACTACAACCGGCAAAACCCAGAATAACTAAGACAAGCATAAACTAGTTGACACTTATCTTCTCATACAATCTAACACTTCATTTCCATTTCACCCTAATGCATGAATAGGTAATCTACCATCAAAGATATACATATAAGCAACTAGATCAACATGATTCACCACTTGACAAAAAACAACATCGTATCACATGAAGAAGACATCACACATGACACACATATTTTTCACATGGAAACCCAATTGGGAAAAACCACGGTGGGGATGAATACCCACAAGCTTGTTTTTGAACTCTTTAGAAGTCTGCTCTGTTAGGAGCCTTGTCCAGTTAAAGACTGATACAATAGGTTCTGTTAGGAACCGATCCTATTAGGGATCACCTGGTTAAGGGATGGCTAGAATACCCGGTTAAGGGTTAAACCCTGTTAAAGATTACCTTGTTAGAGGATTTCAAGAACTCAATGGTTTTGAGTCACCCTGTTAAAGGATTTACAGCAAGCCAGTTAAAGCTACCCTACTAAGGGATTTTCCAACTGTTGAGGTGGTTAGAGATTAACAGGTATTACAATAATTTGGTAACAGCACTCAATGCTAATGCAGATCCTCTTAAGCTCCTCTTCACCTTCTGCACTTAAACTCTGCGGGTATCACTTCTCTCCTTTGGTCTGGCAAGAATCACGTATCTCTTCTCTTGGATACACACACACACAACTTTTTCTAACAACCTCAGAAAGAATCACAACATCAACCTTATAGGAAAATAGATAGGTCAGTAGCATAAACCCTAAACCCTAAACCTGTTAGGTTAAGGAATTCAAATGGTTCAATCCTGACCGTTGAGCACACTGCATTAAATGCAACAGTCTTGATCCAATCTCAAGACATTCTCCATCGTTCATTTTCCATCGATTTCATGGCGGCTGATAACACATCACACGTTATCACCATTTATAGACTTCGCACATTCCTGAGGTAGATAGGAATAATTTCCTTCATGCAAGATCCTTCACGCACATAAGGCTTACGTGGCAACACGGTCTATTCTTCGTTATCATGCTAACTCATCACACAAAGTCACCAGTTGAGCCACACAGGCTTGAAGCACTTCAACCAAAAACCCTGAAGTTGAGACTACCAACCGGTAGTCATACAACTCTTCCATGTGTTGGTTCCCATAACCATATGCTGGTTCACCTTGAACAAACACACCGCTTCACTTTGGCACAAATGTCGGTTCACAGTGTTACACCGGTTCTCTTCTCTTCATCATATTGACATCAATGACAACACACAATGTCATTATATCCTCATACCGGTTCACATAATGCCAACAATTGTCATATTGATGAACTAGGTGATGATAAAATAAAAAATATGTATGAGACTGTAATTTGTGATGAATCCAAAAATGTCAAACCTGAACATAAGATAGTAGAAACCCTAGGTTTCACTGAAATACTTAGTATCTTGGATTTCCCCAAGGATGTCATAAGGATTGTGTTAAGTAGAGTACATGGTGAATTCTTCTGGTTTGACTATTCATAAAATCACAAAAGAAGTAGTAAAAGTTGTAACAGGGTTACCCTCCACCGGCAACAGACCTGAAAAAACTAAGAAGGTCTCAAATGACTTAGTGACAAACCTAACCGATGCAACATTTGATAAGAGATCTCTAAGGGTAAATGATGTGAAGGATACAAATATCAGATTTATCAGTATGATCTTAGGTTATAAGGCTACACATGCAAATAGGTTAAACTTAGTTTCTAGCCTATGTATTAAGAGTGCCTATGATATGGTAAATGATAATGCAAGAATAGACATATGTGAATGGCTCAAAGATGATTTGATAGACAATTTGGGTAAGATCAAAAGAGACAAAAAGGGGACATTCAGATTTGGAAACTTACTTGTTTCTCTGATGCTATACATAACCAAACAAGTACCTAGTATTGGTGCTAAAGATTTTGGATTTGATATACCGGTAGGAAAGCAACTATCAGAACTATTAAACAATATGGGAGAGAACAGGGAGAAAAACATAAATGAGCATTTTCAAGCATTTAAAGCTCGAATGAAGAAAAGAGTAAGACTATCACAAGCTATTGTGGATAAGTATCAAAAGGAAATCTGTTTTGTGATCAAGAAAGATGAAATTTGGATGGAGGCAGTTATCCCTAGAACCATCTAGGTAACTAAAATGGGCTATGAGACAGATAATAACATCATAGAAACTTATGCAAAATCCCTCCTTGAAGCTCCTAATGAACCCGAAGAGAAAGTATTTGGTAGTGTAGAAACATTTCAGAGCACTATACAATCAAGGAAAAGAGTTAAGAAGGTAGAAGAAACCATTAGAAAAGGAACCCAGTAGGCAAAGGAAATCAAGGAAGATGTGCTAAAATAAACTGGTATAACTGAAAGTGAGTTGGAAGCACTTCAACCAGAAACTCACCTTTCGTCGATTGGATCTTCTTCAAAAAGTGACATACCTGCTGTATTCAAGAGAGTTGAGAGGAAAAGAAAACCTTCACCACCACCTTCTCCTACACCAAAAAGGACAAGGCAGAAGCAACAGGCAGTAAGGCCTCCGGCAAAGAAGATGACTCCTAAGAAGAAGGTGAAACAAACTATTGCTCCCATTGACAAACTTCTTAGTGAAATTACAGAGGATGGTAAGTTAAAGAACATCAATAAAATGTACAATACACTATCAGCTGATGATAAGGAAAGTATAGAGAATAGTGTAATTCTACACTTAGATATATACAAGAAATTTTTGATACAAATTGTTGATGAAATTCCAAATGACTTGTATATGAGATTAGAAGCTAGAAGATTATCTATTGTTGAACTAGACAAAAAGATTAAAATTGAAAAATTACTGGCAGTGCATCCAGTTAACTCACCTGATGAAATAGACAAATTAATCAGTTAGGCTAATCGGACAGTATTCTCTACTACTCATCGGCATGTAGCATTAATGGCTGGCAGAGTAACTGAAGTATCTGAGGAAACAGCTGATGGATGGGATATTTTTTTTGTGGAGAAAGAAAAAGAGGAAGAAATACTCAAACCTAAAACTATCAGAGTATATCAAATGGACAGACACAAGGGTAAAGGCAAGGTAGGTTGACCACCAAGTTTAAAAATAACTGAAAATATGCCCCCACCTCCTTCAGATACTCCACCGGTAGACACTACTGTAAATCAACCATCCACTGAGAGTATGGAGACTCCAGTAGAAGATACAAACCCTGAATCAGAAATTTTGTATACTGTAAATGTAGATAGTTAGGAAGTTAATGTCGTGGTTGATAGAGAGACCACCGAGAATAAGGAGAAAGATGTGACCACTAAGTCACCGACTGCAAAGGTTGAGTTAAACACTGAAAAACCTACACAGGGAGAGCAACCAGCAGAGGATACCATTGAGAAACTAGTAGATATAACAGACAAACCATCTGAAGAACCGACTAAGAAAAGTTCAGAGGCACAAACTGAGGAACTAGCAATTGAAAGCTCAGAGAAACCGTCTGAGACACATTTGGAGAAACCCAAACTGGTACAGGTTGAAGCACATGTATAGACAAAGACAGTGCCACCCGACCAAACTGAAAAGCCTAAAACTTTGTTTGTGGAAATGCAAACTCAAACAAACCTACCAGAGGTCAAACCAAGCAAGGAAATAACTACAACCGGTACCATGCTATCGTAAAAACTATTGGACAAACATCTGGTACAGCTATGATAGAATTCAGACCTACTAATGATAAATTGTAGGTGATTGAAGGTTTTGTCATTGATGGCAACCTTGCAATCATATGATATTGGCTTCGGCAATGACAAACTGTACATCGACACTCAGAACACCGGCAGTGAAAGGAAGGATATCAGCACCCTAGCCGACAGGAATTTTGTTTATAATGTATTTTGTAATTAATTGTAAAATCATTGTAAGCCGACATGGCGAGTTGTAATATGACTCATATATGTATGAGATCATTTTGTAATAGGAAATGTGTGTGATAGGATGTGAGATAAGCAGACCTAATATGCAAATTATAGATTAAGGGTTTATGTATGTAGCAGAGCTTAAACCGGTATTAGATCTGGCATAGCAGATGCTAATTTGAAGCAGTACAAGACATTGGATTAATATAATCTATTTTGTAAGTCAGTATGACTTCTTTTGTAATTGAGCAGTGAGCTCTAGGCACTTGGCCTTCCTGCCCCTATTGTAAGAGTAATATTCCCTTATTGGCCAGTAAGTGAATATTGTGGGTCAGAAATCCAACAGAGGTTTTTCCCACACCGGGTTTCCTTGTTAAAATACTATGTTATGGTGTGCTTCTCATGTGGTTGTTGTTATTCTTGTTTACTGCATTATTTCTGGTTTACTGATACATAGTTTTAATATGCTTTTCATGTTTTAATTCAAGTAAATTTATTAACCGGTCAGATACTGATTCACCCCCCCTCTCAGTATCTTTGGGAATCATAATCCTAATAGTTGTATCCATTAAAATTTTTTAGGAAGGATAAATAACTACTACTTGCAATATTATGCAAGATTTGATCAATGAAGGGCATTGGAAAGTAATCTCTTTTTGTTGCTTTGTTTAACTCCCAAAAAATCTACACAAACTCTCCACTTTTCATTCTTCTTTAGGACTATAACCAACTAAGAAACCCACTGGCTATTAGAAATAGGATAAATGAACCCTATTTGTAACACTTTCTCAATTTCTTGCTTTACGAAATATTTGAGAACAAGATTAATTCTTCTTTGTGGTTTTGTTATAGGTCTAGCATCCTTAGTGTAAATATGATGGGTAAAAATGTCAGGATGAATCCCTTTCATGTATTCATATCCCCATGCAAATGCTTGTGTATTCTTCTCTAAAACCTCACTAAAGATTTCTCTTGATAAATTATCAAAGATCCATTAATTAACAATGGCTTATCATCCTTCACCTTAATTTGTTTTAAAATATTTTGTATATCAACATGATCACCAATCAAGTTATTCAATGGACATGGATGTGGCAACAAATTATGAAGAATATGCTCATATTTTAGATGTTGTGGCTTTTCCCCATTATCTAAAGTACTATGGTCCAAGACATTCTCTCCAAGGGTGAATGATTATTCAAGGTTGTCATCCATCTATCCTAAGTAATTATAATATTCATCTAAATGTTCCACTAAATTGACCATTGCTAATTTTGCAATCTCATCCTCCTCTAAATCTAAGTCATGGTTAACCCAAAACTGATTTTTAGATGGTAAATGTCTAGCTAGAGGATAAAGAGAGTTTTGTTTGCTTGAAACCATTAGAAATAGTCATATTCCCAAATCAATAGTCTATAAGAGCAGCAATAATGGAAAGACATGTGTTCTTGTTGTTCTGAACATGTATCAGAAGATGATGGGATGGATCTAAGAGAATGAGGATTCAAAACTTTCTTCAAGAATTCTCTCTTCCCAAGGGATTCTAATAAATCTTTTGTGATTCTCCCTAGCTCTTCTCATCAACTTCCTGAATTATTTTTCTTACTAACACCAAGATTCATTAAATATTTTGCCAAAAATTGTTCTTTCTTCCCTGACAACGATGCCAAAAATGATGGGCAAGATCATTGTAAGTCACATTACCCTCCTCATTTACTCATTATTTTTTGAGCTTGGGTGGTGCCTAAAGCTGTCTATGGTAGGAATTAGATGTTTTGGGGGATTTTCTTTGGTTTTGGTTTTCAATTGACTCGATGTAGATCTACCTAGAGTTTTTGGTTCTTATTGCAAAATTAAATTATATTTATTGAACCTAGATTAAACTACAACCCACCTTAACAGAGTTAAGCTAAACTGGTCACTATGATAGATACCCTATTCTAACCTTAAATTTCCTCTCGAATCAACAGTATATATACTAACTACCACACTTGCCAAGAAAGAAATATCTAACCTATTTTCTTAAATAAACCTATTTAGTCTTGCATAAAATAGAAGTCTAAATTATTTCTTTACGAAAATCAAACATGCACACATTATAGAAATGAAAAAACTCCATCTTCCTTATATTCATTCGGATTTAAACCAAGTTTAACCATTTTTCATGAGTGATTAACTAAAACATAAAAAAATCCTACCAAATCAAAATTAATTATAGAGATGTAAATGAAATATAAGTTCCTTAATTATTACTACAATTTGGGACTGGACACTCAAAACAATCTAAAAACAATTTCTATTGATACTGATTTATCACTTCTAAATTATCAAAGAACTCAACAAAGTAAAAAAGTGAAATCTTAATTAACTGATAAATAATATGAAGTAACACATAGACCATAAATATCACCACCCTTCAGTTGAGCGGGCCCTACTCTTCCTCTCGGAGATATCTGAGTACTAGCTTACTGGATTAAGAACTCAAACTTGCATTCATATGGGCACCTAAAAAGGCAGATTACAAAGTTTGAAATAAAAATGACTAAATTACAATTACAATGTTGACTGACTGACTAATTGTTGGACTCCTGTAAATTAACTAACATTGAATAGATATTGACCTTAAATTACAACTAAAACATTAGAACTCAAAAGAATTGAACTTGATTGGGCATCAAAACAAAGAGCCGATTCACCTCATATGCGCTTAGATTTGTATTCAGATTGAGATCCACGATGCAAAACATGAACTGAAAACATTCAAATTCAACAAAGAATTGAATGCCAAAAAGATTCAAACAATTAATGCACCCATTAATTTGTTAGATAACCATTCAAAATATAACATTTACATCAAGATATTATTTCCAAAATATTCCTTAATTACAATAAGTAAACAAAAGTTGTCAAAAGACATAGTTCCTAAGTACCAAGTATAATTGACTATCAAAATTTAGACAAAGTGTTCAATGAAATGATGAAATCAAGACGGCATTATTTATACCTCATCAATAATATCATTATAATCAAAACTTTGAGAGATATATCCATTTTAATTTAATAAACCCCTCAAATTAAACACTTTTTTTTGAAATTTGACTGACAAAATTTGAAGCTTTAATATTTTGAAAAATAGGTGGGTGTAGACACTTAAAATTGTCCTACACTTTCAAACACCAATTTTACTAATTATTTCTTTATATTAATTAAATAATTTTAATTATTTAACTAATCTAATTATATTCTTCCTAATTAATATTCATCATTTCTCGTCACAAATCAACTCTTCTATTTTTATCCTAATCATTTAAATCAATTGACCATTCCCAATTAAATTAATTAAATAATTTTATTATTTAATTAATCTTGATCACCTACCTAAATTAAATAATCTTTACTATTTAATTAAGTTCAAGTTCTAATTTCCCATGATTAAATAATTTCTTTAAATTATTTAATTATCTAATTATTTTCTTTAAATTAAATAAATTCTAATTTATTTAATTAACTTTCCCTCCATTTTGAATTATTTAAATTTTCCCAAATTTGAATTCCATTCAATTTCTCATTAATTTCAATTTCAATTTCATTTCATCTCAAGTTTTCAAAAATCATATTCAAACGATATTCAAGTGTATACTAATCTCCTACAACGCATGCCTAAATTCTAACTGCCACTGACTTCGAGTCTAACTCCCAATCAGCTTTTTCCAGCTAGTTAATCAATCCAATCAACTGGTCAGACAATTCAATTCAACTATCAATCACCTTTTTCTAACTAAGAAATCAAATCAATAAACTAGTCAATTAACTCTTTAATCACTTTTTCTAACTCCAAAACACTTTCTTCGAGTAGATCAATCAAAACAGTTGACTAATCAATCTATTAAATTCACAACTCCATTAAGCCAGTCATCTCCCAATCACTTTAGTCATACAACAAATTCAACTGAGTTTAACTCTCAATCGATTTGAGTTATTCTTTCATTCAATTATGTCTCAAGAAACCACAGTCGTTGATCAAATCTATCTCCAAATCAATCTTGACCATTCAAATATTCCTTCCAGAGTCTATAAATTCAACATCAATCTCTTGTTTTCAACAATCATGATCTTTGAATTCTTGTTGTCTTAATGCAGGTTAGCAACACAACTCTGAGAGCCAACATTCCACAAGCTTGAGAACAACAATGGAAGCAACATGCATCATCTCAAGGGAGTCTTAATTAGATTATTATTTCATTATTTTGATTGATGTCCATGCATACTTTTCTTGTGTTATGTTTGATTTCATTAATTGGATTAGGCTTTTTCATGATTTCCCTTTGATTCTAATTAACTCAATTTTTGATGATTTCGGGCGTAAAACAAATGGTGAGCCTGATGTGAACAACAAATGATGAACATTCAAAATACCAAAGCCAAAACCTCCTCATGTACATTACTCCAATACCAACCTCCAGACTTGAAATTCACAAATTTCTTCTACCAACACCCGTCTCACAAACAAACCTGACAAATCAACTTCAACCAATAAACACAAACTTCAACCAAGTCCCAAGTCAAAACCCATGCAACCAACACCATAACCAAAACCAAATTTATTTCAACCAAATACAAAATCAAAATCCAACCATGTCAAATCCTCAAAATCATATACTAGTGTCTAGCAATGACTCATCCTCTTTTGACTCTCAAGTATCCCTCATATCTTCTACCATTTTTTCATCCCCAAAAGATTCACATGATCAATCCTTACCATCTCCATCAAACAATGCATTCAATGATGATATATTTTGAGTTTATCCCCATGGACTATCTACATTACAAATCCAAGCTACAAATCCCTTGTGCAATTCAGAAATCCTAGATCCAATACCAACATATGCTCCATTCCAAGTCAAACCTACACCAAAGAATCCCATTCAAAATCCATTCTTATCATGCCAAAGTGTTGAATACATCCAATAATCCCACATACACATTCAAACTCCTATCCCATGCCAAGAGGATGATCCAAAGTCAAAAGAAACAAGTCCTAGAATAAATTAAGATCAAGAACAAAACCCTTCCATCACATCCAAAATTTAACCAAGATCCCATCTCTCAAGAGACTTATGATGATCCCTGTCGTGTCTGTGAAGTGTACCTGTTATACCTGTAGCTACAACACAAAACACTCAATAAATAATTACAAGCAATGGTTAGAAAATTAATCAACGAAAGATAAAACCATAGCTAATCGATCTATTGCCTCCTAGTAAATGCGAGTATGAATTTTTCTCTAAGATCTGGTTATGCAAATTCCAGTGACTTGACTACACTTAAATGGGGGATTTAAATGATGAAGATGCATAATCTAGCAATGATAGCATTATTAAGCTACATGATTTCATGATTATTCTAGAAAATAAGCTAGAATTAAGATGCAATTAAGCTAGAAATAAGCTAGATTTAAACTAAAATTGATCATGATAACAATGCTAAGAATGATTTGCTAAGAGCTATATGCCTATAATATCAATGCTTGAATTCAAATGAGATGGGATTCAGGATGGGATCCTTTGTGCTCCAAAATGAGGTCTATTTATATAATTTTCCAAGGCTAGGGGTGAGGTGGCATGAATCAACGGTCGAGATTTCATCTAAAGATATCAATGGTTAAATTGGAGGTGGGTTGAGAAGAGGTTGGATGAAAGGGGAAAATTGGTGGTAGGTAGGAGAAGGGTTTGGATGAAAGGGAATGTTTTCATCTCCATGGTGACAAGTGTCAAGAATCTTCTAGAAGAGGTTAGATGAAAGGGAACACTTAGTGACAAGTGTCACAAAGCTTTGCTCATGAGAGGGAAAAGTGTTCAAAGAAAGGGGACATGGTGGTTAGGATGTGCAAGCTAGGATGGAGTTAATTAAACCCAAGGTTAGATGGAATGAGTTAGGTTTAGAAGGGGTTAGTTTAGGTGGCTAGAAGGTAGGAGAATTTGAATTTAAAAATTCAAATAATAGGAAAAGGCTAATTAATTTCAACAACTCGTGAATTTGATTTGTTTTAATTAATTAAAGGATTTAGAAGAAATGAATTTGATGGGGGGAATTAATTAATTTGAATTAATTAATTAAAGGGGATTATGAAATGAACCTATTAAATAAATCCTTAGATTTATTAATAAGTAGATGAAAGGGGGAATTTAATCAAATTGCTTAGTGAATTCAATTAAATTGGAGAGGGAGATTAATTAAATAATTGCTTATTCAATTAATTATCTTCAGACCATTTTTAGGTGTATACATTTTGCCCCTCTTTGAAGCGAGGTGTGATGACGCGTTGATTCAAAGAATAATCTCATTTTAATGATGATATTGGTTTGATAGGATGCCCCAGCTCTTGATTGCTAAATTGCGATATGATGATGCCCCCTCGGGAGATCAATTGAGATAATTGATCTTTGGAGTTTTTTGGATTTTTGTGAACTTGATATCCCAATAGATTTGATTTGAATTCTGCAATTGTGTTTGATGAAAATGTGAGTTCTTCGATTAGCTTGATTGATTATATTGATAAGATTGATAAATCTTGATTGATTAGATTGATAAGATCAAGATTCAGTCTAGTTTCAGGAATGACACCTCCTGTATAAGACAAAGATGATCAAAGCGTCTGGTTTCAGGAAGGATTCATCTTGTGTAAGACATGATTAGAACGTCTAGTTTCAGGAAGGATACATCTTGTATAAGACATGAATCAAAATCAAATCATCTGGTTTCAAGAAGGATACCTCTTGTACAAGACCTGATCAAAATTTATTAGGTTTGATTGATTGATTTGATTTGATAAGGTTGATTAGATAAAGAACTGACAGTTTGTTCATATCAAGTTGTAGAAATTTTTGGATTTGCTGATGTTGATTCTGTTGAGAGAGATAGCATAAGATTTTCGTTGGGTTGACAATATCTGGAGATATATGAGTCATTAGTCTGATTGTGTATACACTTGTGATGATACCTTGATGCTTCCTACTATAAATTGAACCTTGGATAAAAGGAGCATGCAGGATCCTATGCAAGAATGAAATGCAAGCTAAATGCAAATGAAATGCAATGTGATGACCGGACCAGTCACTGGATTATTGCGTTTTTGTCATCATTGAGATTTTTAAAATGTGGGAAGTGAGTGCAAACATCGATGGTATAATTAAACCATGATGACCTGAGCACTTCTTTCCTGGATTTTGATATAGCACATTAGCATAAGCATCGAGGTATAATTGAACCGAGATGACCTGAGTGTTGCTTGCATAAAACAGACAATATTAATCATTTTAATACGCAAATTAGAAATGTCTTCAATGATATTCTGATGATCATGTCCCAAGACAAATTTGCACATATTAATGATTAATTTTCAGATAGCAGACAAGAAAAATATCATGTTTCTTCCTTGTTCCTCTCGTCCAAGACATCCTGGAGTCACTTAGAAATCATGATAACAAAAAGCAATTATAGAAAAGTTGAACAATCATGTTAAAATTATTATCCAAAAATATATCATCCATGCGTTTAGGCTGACTTTGTGATAGTGTGATGGTTGATAATTTGATCTCGTGTTCAATGTTGGATATGTCACAAATTTCGCTTGATAAGAGTTGTCTAATTGTTTGTTCTACCTATTTGATTAAGCTCGACATTGATCCAAAGTTTTCCCCCAGCTAAGTGCGGGATTTTGCCACAAGCCTAGAAACAAAGTTGTTATGGTATACCCAATGATCCAAACCATGGTGAGAGAGCAGCTGCGATGCCTGTGTATGTACAAAAGCTTATGATGGATATGGATAGCTCTGATGGAGGATGAATGCAAGCGGAAATATGCATGAACTAATAGATGGAAGAGATAGCTAACAGATAGTGCATGGTTGCCAGGTTTTCACCATTTGTTTTTATTGCACTTTTTTCTCATATTTGATTTTTTTTATTTTTTTTTTTGCTGATTTTTCATTATTTTTTTATTTTTCTGATTTTTTCAGACATAGAATTTATTCAAGTGCATGCTATTGATGGGTTCCTCGAGCTGATCTTCATCCGGTGTTGATAGTTGATATGCTCCTGATCTGATCACTGATGTGATCACAAATGGACCTAACCAGTTTGGTTCAAACTTTCTTTTCTTTTCTCGATCTGCCTAGTTTCTTGGATTTTCCTTTAGTACTAGTTCCCCAACTTGAAAGATTCGTGGTTTGATCCTGTGATTATAGCTCCGGAAAATTCTTTGCTGATATACCTTTAGGTGATCAAAGGCATTTTGTCTTTGTTCATGGATCAGTTCTAACTCTTGTAATCTAGATACTCGTTGTTCTTCATCTGGGATGAGACCTTTTAATGATACACGTAGAGAGGGTATCTCTACTTCGATTGGCAATATGGCTTTTGATCCATATACAAGAGAGAAAGGTGTGGCACCTGTTGGTGTGTGGATACTAGTACGGTAGGCCCATAGAGTAGGATTAAATTGAATATGCCAATCTCTTCCAGCATCGTTCACTATCTTTTTGAGGATTTTCATAATAGTTTTGTTAGATGCTTCTGCCTGCCCATTTCCCTGTGGATAATAGGGTGTGGAGAATTTGTGTTGGATTTTGAACTTCTCACATAGCTCTTGTACATCCTAGTTCTTGAATGGTCGTCAATTATTAGTGATAATGGTCATTGGTATTCCATAGTGACCTATGATGTAGTTCAAGATAAATGTAGCAATTTGTTTTCCTATGATATTTATGAGAGGTACAGCCTCAATCCATTTTGGGAAATATTTTGTAGCTACAAGGATGAATTTGTGACCATTGGATGAAGAAGGATTTATTTTTCCTACCAAATCCAGACCCCATTGACAGAAAGGCCAAGATGTTGCTAAAGCATGAAGTTCTTGTGTTGGTGCATGAATCAAATTTCCATGGATCTGACATTGTTTGCATGTTCTAGCTATCTAAAAAGAATCTCATTCCATAGTCGGCCAATAATAGCCCAAGCGTATGAGTTTTTTCGAAAGGGTAAGACCACTTGAATGAGTGCCACAAATGTCATTATGGAATTCGTGTAAGGCCTTCTCAGATTCTTCTTGTTTGAGACATCTTAAGAGAGTACCATCTAGACCTCGTTTAAACAGGGTATCCGCGACGAGAGTAAAATGGGAGGATTGGCGAATAAAGTTTCTCTTTTGATTCTTCGATAAATCAGGAGGTAAGGTGCTATCTTTCAGGTATGTGTAAGTTTGGCCATAGCGAGAGGAATCATGTCCAACAAGTTGACAGATGGTTCGGGTTTCAGGACAATTATAGGTGGGATAAACAACTCTTCCACCAGGAATTCATAACGCTCTTGATTTTCCTGTGTTTGAAGGAGAGAAGCAAGTGTAGCCATGGCGTTTGCTGCTTTGTTGTCATTTAGTGGAATCTGCTGGAAAGTTATTTCTACAAAGTATTTCTTGATATCCTCAACCATCTTTTTATAGGGCATCAATTTTTTCGTCCTTTGTTTGATAGTCATCTTTAATTTTATTGATGACGAGCTTAGAGTCTCCAAACACTTGAAGTTGTGTAATATTCTATTCTATAGCCATTTTGATACCTGTAACCAAAGCTTCATACTCTGTAGTGTTGTTGGTGCATAGAAAGCTTAATTTGTATGCTTTTGGGATTGTATGACCTTGTGGTGTGATAAATAGAATGCCTACTCCTAATCCATGTTGTGTATATGAACCATCAAAGTATAGTTGCCATGTTTTTGTTGTGATTGTTAGGATATCAGCATCGAGAAACTCAATCTATAGAGGATGATCATCTTGAAGTGGTGCCTCTGCTAGTTGGTCTACAATAACTTGTCCTTTGATAGCTTTTCTATCAACATACTCAATATCAAACTCGCTCAGAATCATGATCCACTTTGCTAGTCGTCCTGTTAATGTTGCTTTGCTGAGTAAATATTTCAAAGGATCAATTTTAGCTATTAACTTGATGGAGTGAGATAGTAGATAGTGTCGTAATTTTTGAGAAGCAAAAACTACTGTCAATCATGCTTTTCTGTTCATGAATAGTTGATCTTGTATCCTACTAGTGTTTTGTTGATGTAGTGGATAGCTCGTTCTTTTCCTTCATTATCCTGTTGTGCAAGCAAAACTCCTAATGATGCTTCAGTGGTTGATACATAGAGTAATAATGGCTTCCTTGGAATTGGTGACATTAGGACAGGTGGTTGTATGAGATATGCCTTGATCTTGTTGAATGCATCTTCACATTGATGGTCCCACTTGAAATTAACATTTTTGTGCAATAGATGAGTAAATGGTTGGCATTTATCTACTAGTTGAGCAACAAATCTTCTGATCGATTGGAGTATTCCTTGGAGTGATCTTAGTTGACTTATATTCTTAGGAGATGCCATTTCCATGATTGCTTTAACCTTACTTGGATCCACATCGATACCTCTAGCTGAAACAATGTATCCCAATAGCTTTCTTGAAGTTACACCAAAGGCACATTTCTTAGGATTTAGCCTTAGCTTGTATTGTTCTAACTTGTCAAAGATCATTTCCAATATCTCTATATGTTCTTCTTTGTTGTATGATTTAGCCAAGATGTCATCCACATAGTCTTCCATAAATGTATGCATCATGTCATGAAATATAGTTGTCATAGCTCTTTGATATGTAGCACATGCGTTCTTTAATCCAAATGGCATGACGTTCCAGCAAAAAGTACCCCATGGACAAGTGAAAGTTGTCTTTTCTTGATCTTTAGGTGCTATTTTGATCTAATTGTATCCGGAGAAACCATCCATTAGAGAAAACATGGAGTGTCCAGCAGTTAAATCTACAATGATGTCGATGTTAGGCAAAGGAAAGTCATCCTTTGGACATGCATTTTTAAGATCTCTGAAGTCTGTGCATATTCTGATGCTTTTATCTGGTTTTGAAACAAGAATGATGTTGGATACCCATTAAGGATATGCTACAGGTCTGATGAATCCTACATCCAATAGTTTCTTTAGTTCTTCTTTGACTAGGAAAGCAATATGCGGACGCATTTTCCATAACTTCTATTTGACTGGTTTGGCTCCTCGACTAACATTCAAGTGATGCATAATAAGCTCTGGATCTAACCCTGGCATGTCTGCATATGACCAGGCAAAATTGATTTGCCATCGTTTGAAGAATTCCACATATTGTTGCATTTCTTCTTTGGACAGAGAAGTCGTTGGATGAAGAATCTTTGGTTGCTCTGTTGTGCCAATGTTAACTGCCTCTGTTGGTTTGATCAAAATGGATGACATTTCTTGATAGTGCTCAGGTAAAGTGTCAAATCTCCCATCTTCTAGCGCCTCAAGGAAGTTTTCACCATTAGATGTGTTCTTTCTTTTTACTTTTTCCTGATCTAATGTTGCCAATAAATGGTTTTCAGCATTAGACTTGATATTCTTTTCTTTATTTTCACTTTTGCGACTAGGAGATTTGGCACCCACTTGACTGGAATATGCATTGCTGAAATTCCTGGTGAGAGTTGTTACGGGTTCGATTGCATTAAGATATATAGATATGGCATGGTCATTCAGAAAGGTATCAATAGCAGTATGTCCTTCATTTTCCGAATCAATAAGCTCGGGGTGGATTAGAGGTAAGGGATCTTCAGGTTGGGATGTTTCAAGGGTTTCAAGGGTCATGATGGATGTATCAAAGTTTTCAATATGTATGTCGATGTCTAGAATGGTACTCTCATCAGAATGACCTCGCATAAGAAGTTCTTGATCGTCCTCGATTAAGTCCAAGTTAGCCAAATGTGATTCTGATTCAAGTGAACTAGTTCCTGATGTTTGTCCTACATACGTGTGAACTATATCACCTTCTATATCTCCTTCAAAGAAATTTTCTTCAATTGATTCTTTAGAGTGATAGGAATCCCATTCCCATTCATTAGAATCTGTATAACTTGCAGCTTATAGTCTACAGATTTGGTCATATAACATTTCTTCCGCTTTTCTGGCTATACTTTTCCTTCTTTCATATTCAACCTCTTTAGGACTGAGATTGAGTTTTGTCAACTTTTCAATGAGTTCTCCTAGACTTATATTAGCTTCTTTCTTGTTTTGATTGAGATTTAATGTTGCTTGAGAGATTTTTTTAGTTTGTTTCTCTTGTTGATTTGAAGGTTGCTTATTTTGCCATTTCGTGTTTGCTTGTGCTTGTTGCTTAGCTGATTTTTCTTCCCTTTCAATTGCCAGTTGTTCTTGTCTATTTTCATATTCCTCTTGTTGTTGACTAAAAGATGTGCCTTCCAGTAAAGTGACTTGTCCATACCCTAAGCCTATTTTGTCAGTGGTCTGCTGAGTGTAAGGTTGAATAGGTTCTGAGATACCTTCTTTTCTTTTTCCTCTAGGACCTGTTCCGGTATATCCCATTCTTCTAAGAATGTTAAATCCTTTTCCATACTTTTCTATAGGTATTCTAACATTGTTGATCTTTTGTTGAACTTCTTCATCCTTGTATAGCTACTGTAGCACATCTTTGTCTTTTGTCTCCTCTCATAAGGTTCCAGCACTAACAAATGCTCCATCAAATATCGGAAGATGTTTCACAATTGGTTGTTGTTTAGAGTTTGATAGTTTTCCAAAGGATTTAAGAGAAAGTGGTAATTGTGATATTGAATATTCTTTGTTCCCTCTATCTCTCAGCTGCATTTTTTTTTCCATACTTGATAAAATAGAGGCAAATGATTGTTCCTTGGATTGTGTACTCGAAGACGACGCCTCCCTGTTATGTGGATCAATGACTTCGTGGGTCAGTTTTAGATTGTTGCACTATTGAAATGGATTTGAATCTGCGGATATTGTGATTTCTTGCCCATTGTAGGGAAATTTTACACACTGGTGGTAAGTTGATGGGACAAATTGCAAGTCATGTATCTAGGGTCTTCCCAAGAGTACATTATATGATAAGTCCAAGTCTAGAACTTGGAATGTTGTGTCTTTCTGCAAAGGTCCCACTCTAATGGGTAGTATCACAATTCCCTTGGAGGAATGTTCTTCTTCATCATAGGCTTTTATGGTGATCTTTTTTCGGACATCAACTGCATCTTCTGAATATCCTAAGGCACGAACAAGACTCAAAAAATAGATATTTAGGCCAGCTCCAACATCTATTAGAACATGTTTAACGCACATTTTGTGAATGAGGAATTTGATATGCAAAGAAGCGTTGTGGGGATGTTGTAAGGACATGTCATCTTCTTCAGTGAATCATAAGTAGTGAGGGGTTGTGACGTGTCCCACCATGGTTTGGAATTGATCGATATCAATATCTTTGGATACTATTGTATCAATTAATGCTTTTTCTAGAATTTCTTTGTGTGTAGGTGAAAGCTTTAACAGTTCTAAGATGGATATTTGTGTGAGTGTTTTCTGCAATTGCTCCACTAGGTTGTATTGTTTTGTAGTGGATGATGTGTTTGTTGTAGGACCTGGAAAAACAACTTTGGCTTTGCTTCTTGTGATAGCATGAGCATGTTCTTGATTTTGTTTTTCTTTAACTACAATCACATTCACCATATTGTCATATGTATGAGCATAGTTTACCTTCGCTTTACCCTTACCATTGTTTGTTGTTGATGATTCACCTTTCTCATAGTTTGGAAGCAGGGTTTTAAAAGTTGTATGAGATTCGTTTGTTGTATATCCATCCACTGTTATTACTCCATTATCAATCATATCTTGTATGATATGTTTCAACTTCTGACAACTATCTGTATGATGTCCCTTGTTTCGATGGAAATTGCAATACTGATTATCATTCCACCAAGGTGGTTTGATTTGAGGTTCGCAGTTCCTTTCTTCTGGTAAAGTGATCAATTTATTTGTGAGAAGTGTCTTTAGTGCTGATCCAAGGGGGTTCACCAATGTTTGTAAATTGTCTTCAAAAGAAAGTTTTGATAGTTGCTCTTTGGTGATTGTTGTTTTGTCGAGTCGTTGCTGAGTGGGTGGATAAATTAAAAATTGGTTGTTTTGGTTTCACGTTGTTATTATCCACTATTCCATCGTTGACAACATTTTGATTTCTATTCCAAAATTTTGGCTTATCATTGTGATTGTTGTTATTATTGTTGTTAGGAGGATGGACTCCTTCTTTGTATATTTTCAACTCACCTTTCTTTGTCATGGCTTCCTCCATTCTGATTCCATTATCAATCATTTTTTTGAAACTTTGATTTCCTTGCATTTTTAAGTAATAACTCATTTGATCATTTAAGTTATCGATGAATGTGTCCATTTTTTTGTATTTTGGCACTCTACGAGGATACTGCGAGGCTAACCGTCTCCATCTTTGTAAAAATGTCATGAAAGGTTCTCCAGCCTTTTGTTTGGCATTATATAGGTCTAGCATTGTTACTTCATGTTGTATGTTGTAAGAGTATTGTGAAACAAACTTATCCACCAACTCTGAAAATGATCTGATTCCATATGGAAGTTTAGAGAACCATTCCATAGCTAGCCCAGTTAAGCTTTTCAGAAATAATCTCATTAAGTAGGTATCCTCATGTGCAAACTCCATACTCATTGTGAAAACTCCATACTCATTGTGAAAAATTCTCGTATATGATCTTGAGGATCAGTGCTTCCATCATATTTTTTGTATCTAGGAGTTTCAAAACCTATAGGAAATGGTATCATGTTTAGGTTTCTATTGAATGGATAAGGACAGATTTCTGGAAGTGGGTATCTTCTAACATTTCCTCTTTGCATATCTTGAATTTGTGTTTGTAGTGTTTGTAGTTGTTGTGTGAGAGTTGTGATAGGATTATCAACATGATTTGTTCTTGCATAGCCATGATTTTGTATTCTAGGAGGATCTAGATCCCTTCGTGTTTCATCTCTACCCCTTCTTGCATCCTCATTAGATTGAATGTTATTTAGAATTTCTACTTCATCTCTTTTGGGTATGTAAGTTTCTTCATTGATTCTGGTGTTATTAGGGATTGACATGTCATTCATTTTGGGTCCAAAGATATCCTCATATTGTTCGTTATTAGAAGGAGGATCACTTTTCTTTTGTGTCAATTTGTTTACATCAAAATCTTGGGAAAGTGTAGCACCAGATTTGGCTAACATTAGGAAATATTTTTCTTTTTCTTCTTCCAACAATTTCTGCATAAATTTATCAAATTGAGGATCCTTTTTTATGTCTCTGATGTTTTGTTCTGTTATTTCTCCTTCAACTTGTATTTAATCTTCATGTTCCATGATTATATTCGTATCCAATGTTTTGATTTCAGTCTCTGTGATTTTTCATCTCTGAGCTCTAGTTAGAATGGGCATACACGTGTGTTAGATATTGTGCTAGAATTCGATTGTCCAAGAGTTGTTTTGGGTAAGTGATCAATTTTCAAGGTAGATACGCTAGAATGATATGACACGAAAAGATAATTCGAGTGTTTAAAAGTTTGTAAGTTTTTTGATCTTTAGTTTAGGAGTGCAATGATGGTTATTTGATAAGAACCAAGTCCAGTAGGAACGATATATCCTATGATGTGGGACAAGATTATCTTGACCAAACATTTCAGTTTCATGATAAAGGATGATTGATCCTGATGAGAAACTATGTTTGAGTGATCAGTTTACCAAAGAGGGTGATAATGCACTTTGAGATGTTTAGATCTTGAACTTGTTGAGGGTAAGAACTTTGAAAATCTTAAGGTATTTATCTTCTAGAGTCTGATTTTGATAGATGATAACTTGGCCAAGCAAACCAAGAAGACAATTTAAGCATAGAACAATAGATAACAAATGTTTATGAATATTGTAAATTGATCAAGCAAAATGACAGACTTGAAAAAGTCATGCAAAGCAGCAGTTTTGGACTAGTAAACACAGAGACTCATACGACAATAGTTTATGAACCATACGACAAAAGATACAATACCAGATGACAAATCAAAAATTTCCTTTGAAAGAGCAGAGACTCATATGACAAAACTTTGTAAACCATATGACAAAACCGATATATCGCACGAACGATCACCTGACTCGTATGATAGAGAACGGGACAATGAAAAATATGTTTGTTTTTGCCAAATTTGATAGTGAATTTTGGTGTTTTGCTTATGTTTTCCAGATTTAGATGTTTGATTTTTCAATTTAGGGATGAATACATAGAAAACACATGATGTGATAAGTGACTCCAAGCATGCTAAACCCTAAGTAAATTGGCTGAGAATGAAAAAATTTGCTTGCTAACTTAGGTACACACCCAATAACTAATCAGAATATGGCCGATGAGTCTCACGCAATGGATTCTCAACGTCGTATTATCCGACTCCAAATGCTAATGGGGGAATGATATGGCAAGTGTCTTGGGATAGTTACTATCTCTCTTGCACAAAGATTATCACCCTTTCGGAGGTGAATCGGGTAGCTTCTATTTTAACCGGTACTATTAAGGGATCCATTCGGCGCGTCGGGGTATAAACTCAATTAAGAGGTCTCCTAGCCTTGAAAACCAAGGTTTGATATACCCGAAGGTATGGAGGAGGTCTATTCCCGAGCACTGCCATTGACTTGATTTTCATCAAAATCATGTTTATTTTATAGTGGGTTGGATTACTTGGCGTTAGCCATTCCCACTTAGGTCATTCCCCTCACACCTGTCGTAATGGCTTTAAGAGTTTTTAAGCTCCTCGGGAGGGCAGGTCTGCTAAAGAAAAGCACTAATACAAGCAAAAGATGAGTCTAGCTTTTTTATCACCTAAGAAAGGTGAGAGCATACTCGCCTATCATCAAAGACACAAAATACATGATAGTTCATTTCCTTTAGCAAAATTGAAGTGTGCCTAGAAAACTTTAATGAATACACAAAGTTTAGTTGGATTCATAGGCAACCTGCAAAATAGATCCATTAGTAGTCATTGATTGGTTTTTGAATTATGTCTTTGACAAGTGTATCTTCATCAATCATCCTGCAGAAAAGAGTTAGGCTGCCAAAAATCTCACAAACAGAACAATATTAGCATTAGCAAAGATCAAATGAAAGCATGAAAACCTGAAATACAATCTACTCACTAAACACAGAAGCAGAATTTCGTACGACAGAGATTATCAACTAAAACGAAAAAAGATTTATATTTCAGACACCAATCAAAATAAGCTCGTATGACCTAGAATTTACCAGCCAGAAATTTGTACGACATGAATTTAGCTCTCGTACGACAAGGAAAAGGAGCTCGTACGATACAAGATTGAGCTAGTACGAGTCAGGATGAAGTTTCATCCTAGACCAGAAAGGAGATTGTACGAGTTGGAAAATCAACTCGTACGACATTTTGATTCTGTCCCTGCAGAGATGGATGTTTGTTGAAGCTTGAGAGGCCAAAAATAATGATTTCGGCCCCACGATGGGTGCCAAAATGTCGTGTCTGTGAAGTGTACCTGTTATACTTGTAGCTGCAACACAAAACACTCAATAAATCATTACAAGCAATGGTTAGAAAACTAATCAATGAAAGATAAAACCATAGCTAATCGATCTATTGCCTCCTAGTAAATGCGAGTATGAATTTTTCTCTCATATCTGGTTATGCAAATTCTAGTGACTTGACTACACTTAAATGGAGGATTTAAATGATGAATATGCATAATCTAGCAATGATAGAATGATTATTCTACATGATTTCATGATTGTTCTAGAAAATAAGCTAGAATGAAGATGCAATTAAGCTAGAAATAAGCTAGATTTAAACTAAAATTGATCATGATAACAATGCTAAGAATGATTTGCTAAGAGCTGTATGCCTATAATAACAATGCTTGAATTCAAATGAGATAGGATTCATGATACAATCCTTTGTGCTCCAAAATGAGGTCTATTTATAGAATTTTCCAAGGCTAGGGTGAGGTGGCATGAATCAACGGTCGAGATTTGATCTGAAGATATCAATGGTTAAATTGGAGGTGGGTTGAGAAGAGGTTGGATGAAAGGGGATAATTGGTGGTAGGTAGGAGAAGGGGTTGGATGAAAGGGAACATTTTCATCTCCATGGTGATAAGTGTCAAGAAGCTTCTAGAAGAGGTTAGATGAAAGGGAACACTTAGTGACAAGTGTCACAAAGCTTTGCTCATGAGAGGGCAAAGTGTTCAAGGAAAGGGGACATGGTGGTTAGGATGTGCAAGCTAGGATAGAGTTATTGAACCAAGGTTAGATGGAGTGAGTTAGGTTTAGAAGGGGTTAGGTTAGGTGGTTAGAAGTTAGGAGAATTTGAATTTAAAAATTCAAATAATAGGAAAAGGCTAATTAATTTCAACAACTCATGAATTTGATTTGTTTTAATTAATTAAAGGATTTAGAAGAAATGAATTTGATGGGGGGAATTATTTAATTTGAATTAATTAATTAAAGGTTTTATGAAATGAACCTATTAAATAAATCCTTAGATTTATTAATAAGTAGATGAAAGGGGGAATTTAATCAAATTGCTTAGTGAATTCAATTAAATTGGGGAGGGAGATTAATTAAATAATTGCTTATTCAATTAATTATCTTCAGACCATTTTTAGGTGTATACAGTCCCCTCATCCCTTTTTATTCCATCCAAGATGATTCCCTTCCACCACAAGAGAAAAGTGTCCTTTCAAGTCCCATTCAACACCCATCTCCTAAGAAAGATCATGATATCCCTTCCATCCCCTTCAATGATCCAATTCAAAATCAAGAGAAAAGCACAAACTTCGATCATCCTCTTCCAAGTCAAGATCAAAGTATTACCGTGTCCCCTTGTCCTAATTCATGTCATGACCCTAATCCTCCTCAAGATCCCATCACCCTTGTCAAGGCTAGTCATGAACCACTTATTTATCAAATGGGTTCCTCCACTTTCATCTGATCTAGTCTACTTCGTGATCTTGTCATTCCTTCCATACCATATCCTCCTCAAAATGGACTTACATCTTGTTTTAAAAGTAGCAAGTATTCTATTGCTAAAACTATTTGTCAAAAAATACTTTATCAAGGAAAAGGGTTAGGCCTACATGAATAAGGTATATTAGAACCCTTCATATCAAATCAAATCTCAGTTATCATGGCCTTGGTTATACAGTTCACTCTCAAAATGTTGGTGTCCCTACTAAATCCCACATTTCTCCATCTAATTCCAAGTATACACGATCCCTATCCTCCAAATCAATTTTAGGTCCTTTTTGACATAATTATAAAGCACTGAGAGGGGGGTGAATCAGTGACAGCAAAAACAATACTACTTTAAACACTGGCAGTTAGATATACTTAATAAGTTTACTAAACACTATGCATGCAATCCGAAATGGTATTAAAGAATCCACAATAAGTAAAACATCCACCATAACACAAGTGTTTATATGTGGAAAACCCAAATGGGAAAAATCAAGGTGAGATGGGACTCACAAGTTAACTATCTGCAGTAATAGGTAATTGGTCGGTTAAGGTCTACAAAAGTGCTTTGGTGGGAGTGAATCCAGTTAAAGATCCCAAAGCTCTATTAGGAGCTATACCCTGTTAAAGGTAGTACCCTGTTAGGAGTAACCTTGATAGAGGATTTCTAAATCCAAACTAATGGATCACCTTGTGAAAGGATTTGTACAATGAATCTTGATAGAGCTTACCTGATTAGGGGATTTGATTGTTGTAGTGATTAGAAAACAACAGGTGGTGTGATCTAGAAGTAGCAAAACTTTCTTGAATAGATCTTATTTTACGCACTCAAAACGGCATCACCAACATATTTTGCAATGCCTTCAATAACTTAACACTACTATCTTTGCATCAAATCATCTCATATGAAATAGATCATCATAATGTCATTATATAGACATTTAGATTTCGTGTTAGCTTAGAAATTATATCACAATTTCCTAGGTGCAGTGTATCTAGACAATCAATCATAACTCATCACAAATTACCGCCAAAATCAATGAATATCGGTTGGAACATCAATACCGCTTAGAGTTAACCACTGTCAGCATGTAAACTGATTGTCATCCATTTGCTTCTTTGGTGGTCTCCGCTGAATCTCCAAGTTGGTGTCAAGTCATTCCTGCATATGTTGATTGTCTACATGTACCAGTTGCAACTCTCTAGACCATCATAAACTAAACTTCCAATACCAGTTGTAATACAAGTGACTTTAGAAGTAATACCGGTAGACAATGTGAACATATGTGTGTGTACATTTTCCATCAATGACAACATATGAATTCATTCATTACAATCATCATCAAGCCAACAATCTCCCCCTGTGGCATTGATGGCAACACTTAGAAAATTTTACAACATTACAGCTAAGTGTGCTTACAAAAAAAAAATGTACAAACATATTTCTACTCCCCCTTAATATTACATACAAAATTTCCACATCACATACATATTTCTACTCCCCCTTTGACAACAATGCCAAATTAAAAAGTAAAATACATATATATATAGAAAAATTTGCATCAAACATATACAAAAACTTTAAAGTTTGTATTAAGCAGTATTCACTTAGATTTGCAAGAAAATGTCACTAAAAGTAATCTTCATTTAAGAAAAATTATTTTCCCATGTTTCTAGTAAAGTTTCAATGATCTCAATGGTTGTCATAATCTGTGCAGAAAATTCTTCCATTGCATCAATTGTACTCATCTATGGAGTCACCAAAATCACTTTTGCATCCTTGTATACTCATTGTAAGATGTCCACTTTAGGTCTCAACTGGTTCTTTAGTTCTTTCAAGGATCTAAGTCTCTTAGCCTTTTCATAATCATAGACATCTAACCGGTTTTGTAAATCATCCACAGATTTGGCAAAAGCTAAGACTGAGTCCTGTAAAGGTATGTAGGCATTACATATCTTTGCTAGTTCCAGTTTTGACTATGTTCGCTTCTTAACTATATCAGCATAGAAAAATGAAACATTAGATGTGTAGGATAGAATTATGCCTCCTGTCTCAATAGCTTTTCTCAAAAGATCTTTGTTCAGGGATAAAGCAATCTTCCCCGTATCAATATCTTTCATTATTTGTTCTCCTCTTTTCTTCCTGTAGGTTTTCTCAGCTATAGTCTGAGCTACTTCCTCAAGGGACTTGAGTTGGTTGAAAGCATCAACAACCAATTGGCCAAGCTTGCCAATAGGAGTTGACAAGTTCCCTATAATAGTCTTCGGTACAAGACTTGACAAAATCTCCACAGCAGTTTGGATGGTTTCTTCTTCCTTCCTCTATTCCTTAATCCTCTTCTTTTGTTCTCTGGATTGCATCACAGTTGCAATCTCCAATAATTTCGATGCACTCATATTGTCAACATTTATAGGCCCTTTGATTCTAAATGATATCATCATCATCATCATTATGTTGCTTGACTCATTTCTCCTTCTCAGTTTTCTCTTCATCTTGTTCTTTCTCCTTTTCTTGTTCAAAGGACTTTTCTACAACATTTTCTGTAGGTTTCTCCTGGGTAGCCTATGAAACCGGTGGGAGTTGTGATTTCATTGGTTGATCTTTTACCGGTGGGGGTGGAATATCCATACTTAGTTGATTTGTCAATATATCTATTGCATTAACCTATGACTCAGTATAAACGGGTAGTTTCTTATCTAGTTCAATAATATTCCCAAATAGATCAATAGTATCCTATATGTCATCAACAAAAATTACTGGTTGGGAAGTAGTGTCATCCTTCTTCTTGATAGGATAGACAACATCATCATGTAATATTTCTTCCTCATTCATTTCTGGTCCTTCCACGGTATCTTTCTCACTAACATGTTGGGACTCTATTAGTTTACGCATTTTCTAAATGTCCCTTGCTATCTGATGAGTCTCAACTTCAACACATTGCATCTTTCCACTTATTAGCTTTAATCTCCTTTACTTAAAAGGAAATTGTGTTTTGTGTTTATCAAGCAATGAAATTAACTCATCTTTAGACAAATCAGAAAAATATTGAATAAACACATTATCAATAATGTATTTTTCTTTCTTCACAGCTTCTTCCCATTTATTCAAAAGAATAGAATATAAAGAATCAGAAATATCCTTCTAAAGATCATGAGGTAATCGATTGTGATGACACAAATAGCTGATTACCTATTGAACAATTTGTTACTTTTGATCTTCATTGAATGAATCAAAACACTCTTTAACATTATCAAATCTATTCCTTCCCAATGTCTTTACCGTTCTCTCAAAATCAGTCATAGGCTTGTAGGACAAAGCTTTAATGGGCATACTCTGCTGAGAGGTGGCTTCAACTGGTTTGGACTTCTTTTAAAGTGCTTTTACCTTCTTTGGCTCCTCCTCAGTGTCGGTATCATCAGATTATGCTTGAAGAATCAGTTGTCAGCCTCTTTTCTTTGTTGCAGTCTGCTTCTCTATGTATACCTTAGGTGTCGGTTCCTTTTTAACTTGGACACTTCATGTCACTCTAGTACTTGTTGACACCGGAGGTGCTTTCTCATCCTTTTCCCTTTTCCCTTTACCACTACTGGGTGGAGCACTACTGGTTTCAGCTTTTCCAGTTTGCTCCTCAAAAGTATCCAGACTTTTCTTCTTCTTGTCCACTGGAGATGCCAACGGGTTATTGACATAACCAATCAATAATTCATAGTTGACTTCATAGATCATGTCTTCCATTTCATCTTCTCTTGGTTCAATAGCTTCCATCAGATAGAAATCACTGGTGATTGTGAAAATGATGTTCTTAGCAAAGTTTATCACTACATCTTCAGGTATCCTCACCCTCATACTCATTTTCTTTTGAAATCCATTGAAGTACTTGTTCATTGCAACAAAGAAAGTGTTCTTAACAACCTTAATGTTGTTCTTGATCTGAGCAGTTACTGGTAGGAAATTAGACCATTCAATATCACCAATTCCTGGTAGGAAATTATGAAAGTAAAAGTATAAACCAATCAATAATTGACCAAATTTGAGCTTTTGATTGTTGTCCTTCTTAATTGACTATAGATTAAAAATTAATTGACTCCTTATGGACTCACATAGGTCATAATTTGCATTCTCAGCAATCATTTTATAGGTTGTATGCACTACTGCAGATGGCACACTGTTCAATCTACTGGAATATAATATCTTGTAGCCTATAACCATAGTATCTCATTTAATCATTGGGTCCTTAATGTTGTTAATAGAAAATGCACGCCCATCAGAGGTAGACGAGGTTAAAGTGGTAACAGACTCTTTACAAATTTGCCTCAGCTTGGGAACTTCACTAGTTGACCAAAAATCAGTCACATCATGGATAGATTCCTTGGTTATAGTGTGTGTCTTTTCCAGATACATATTTTCACCATGAACACAACTTGGAATGATTCTGATGTGTTCCTCTTCAAAATCCTCAAAAAAATAAGTTGCATTATGAAAACCCTTCTCATAAAGCCTAATATACTCGGGTTGAATCTTTCCGCTCTTATCACAAAGGGATTTCAATTGAGAATAAATTGATAGTGATCCCAAATCTTCAATTTTACAATCAATATAGGTAGACAAATCACCTTTTACAATGACACAATTACCAACTTGAGATAAAGCATTGTAAGACACTATTTGTTCCAATTCCACAATCTCCATAGGTTCTGATGTGATCAGTAGTCTCTCTACTTGCTTAGATGACGAAGCCATTAGAAAAACTTGATTTGAAAAGGGATTTACAAAGAAATACCTTAATTCTCACACGTTGCCTCGGTTACTAGTTGATTACTCAAATGCACACCAGTTCAACCTTCACTAATCTTCGAATCAGCTTCAATCATGCAGTTCACAGCACAAATTTGTCTAAGAACATCTAGCAAATCTCTCTTCACTCTGCAAGTGCTCAAGAGTTCTCTTTCGAATGCATTTAGGGTAAAAATAACATAGTATAACTTTATTTTATCCTTTTTACCTACTGCATTAAATGCTTGATCACTAGGGTTACAAACCCTAATACACAACTTGATGATACATTCAATATTAACAGGTGTAAAACCGGTTGATAAACTTTTGAAAAATCAATTTGACAAAGATATCAAGATTTCACACATAGTAACTCAAAATGCAAACTCTCTTACCACTCATCTTTCAAGGGGTCTGGAAGTATATTTACCGCTATGCTCCCCTTAGCCTTGTTGAAAGGCTCAATTCACTAGTGCAGGATTCTCCACACTCGGTGAAGGATTAAATACTTCTACAGGTATTTTTATCATCACTCCTCTTTTTCTAGATTCGGTTAATCTCTTCTCTAGTTTCCTCAATATTTACCTTTTACTTACATTTATGATCTATATAATGAATAACCGGTTTGTCCTTCCTAGTTCTACAGAACTTTGCCATGTGTCCTGGTTTATGAAAATGATAGCAGGTCATTCCAGATGATCTCCAAGGTCTTGCATTGCCTATTCCAGTTCTCCTTCTGCAATTCATAGCTACATGACCATAATTGTTACAAATGGTGCAAATGACATTAGTTACCTTTTCCATCTCAAATGGACTAAACCGGTTGACATAAGGTCTCTACCAGCTCATGTTACCCCGGTTATCATAGGTTCTCCTCTAGTTACCATTAGGTCTTGGACTCATGTGAGGTATTGGATTGTTTCCTCCATATCAGCATTCAATTGATCTATGTCCATACATATTCAATGCAAAACAATGACCTTCAAATCTCTTAGATACATACATAGTATTTGCATTGTAGCATGTATTCTCATTGGGTTTGTTTCTACACACATTTGCAGTATGTCCAGGTTTATGATAGACAAAGCAAACGGATTTTAAACTTTCTTACCGGTAGTCTTGTTAGCCTTAGGAGTAGTTTTGTCCTTATGAATGTTGCTCTTTGAACCAAAAGAGTCTCCTTTCTCAAATGTGTTAAAGCCTAGTCCAAATGTATCACCTTTCACACTCTATGATTGGATCTTCTCATCTAGCATAGAAGAACTTTTATTGAATTTTTCCAACTTTCCATTAGCCTCAGTGAGTTCTCTTGTAATATCTTCATTGTGTTTTGTAAGAGTGTCTCTTAAGGATGATGTCATTTAAAGATCTAGCTGCAAAGCCTCTTTTTCTTCTTTTTGAGTATGCCAATGCTCATGCAAGGTTGCATTCTCTTGTTTGATCTTAGCAATCTCATGATCTCTTTCTTAGACAAGGTCTTCAGCTACCCTCCTAGCTTCCATATCTTGACTCATGTAGATAGTTAGGGATTCTAACTCTCTTCTCAGATTTAGCTTTTCACCATTCAATTTTTCAACTTCTTCAGCTAATGCATCAATGTTATCTTCATCTGAATAACTATTATCAGATATTTCCAATAATTGTTCAGTCAGCTCTCTCCTTTTGACTTGTGAAGCTTTAAATCTGACCCTTAGGGTTTCAAGCTCTTCCTTGGT